>NW_024748152.1:0-56617 GCF_018991925.1 Homarus americanus
GGGTGGCGTGTTCATTGTATGTAGAAGTCCGCGTGCTTCATTGGGCTATTGAAATATATATGGATCCTCGTGTTTCGAAGCCGGATTTGGTAAAACGTTACTCTGACCACCTACGTGATATGGATAGTCCCCATTGGAGGTTCACGGCGCCACAAGCTCGTTGAACAGCCTTTTAGCCGTTGTGTGAACTATAACAGAGTCTACGACTGCTTTTAGTATCCTGGTGGTCCAGAGGTAGCATTCCCCGGTCACAGTCATGGGCTCGTGGGCCGTGGGTTCGAATCCTGGCGGGGTGAGGTGTTGATTGTACGTAGAAGTCCACGTGCTTTATTAGGCTAATGAAATATATATGGATCCTCGTGTTTCGAAGCCGGATTTAGTAAAACGTTACTTTGACCACCTACGTGATACGGGTAGTCCCCATTGGAGGTTCACGGCGCCATAAGCTCGTTGAACAGGCTTTGTGTGAAATATAACAGAGTCTAGGACTGCTTTTAGTATCCTGGTGGTCCAGAGGTAGCGTTCCCCAGTCACAGTCATGGGCTCATGTGCCGTGGGTTCGAATCCTGGCGGGGTGAGGTGTTCATTGTATGTAGAAGTCCGTGTGCTTTATTAGGCTAATGAAATATATATGGATCCTCGTGTAATGATTGTTTGTCAGACCAAAGCTTACAGCCCAGAATTATGTCACATGTAACAGCAAGCACGGCACAGACCTCGTGGCACCACCACATCCTGGGTTGACACACCTCAGGTCGACCCTAGGGACTTGACCTCGTCCACTAATGACTTGAGTTAGCCGGGTGACCTACAACCGCTCCTAACCAAGACACCTTGGCAGGACGACACCTGCACACAGCCGTCCAGACCTGACACTCGGGAACCAGAATTCTCACCACCACTCGATCAGCTCTACCCGGCGTCATGACCTTAGTAATTCAAGGACCCGCTAATTAGCGAGCACTCCTGTTGACCCAACAACCCGGTCAAGACACACCCAGTTCAGTAGGAGAGGTCACCCCCCGGTAACCAGGAATGGCCAGCTACCAGGTCCCCGAGTCCCGCTCGAGAGAAGACCGCCACTAAGTGTAACGAAGTCTCAGCCCGGGTCCATCGACAAAGTGCTGTCAACTCCACGTGTAACAGTAAGTGCTGGCTGTGTAGTCTGTGGAAGTGCAGTGATCCCCAACCTCCCCAACGATCGACTTAGTGAAGTGCCCATTCTAGTTGTGAGGTTAGGTTATACGAGAATACCATAGTCTATCATAAATTGTGTACGAACCCCCCTACTAATCCCCCCATATTGAACTAGTAAAATAAAGCTGTAACACGCATTGGTGTTTTATATACTACACTTGTACTGTGCCTGTGTTAATATACAGTGTTGACATCACACCCTCGAGACAGGCTACCATTTCCTCTCGCTATAATACTCTACTACTAAAAGCTCCTAACTTACCTCTTCATGTGAGATTTTGTCTCATTACAATGGTGGCAGCGCACTTAACGTAAGAACTCACGCCTATTCCCCTTAGTGTTCAGTACAGTGATTGTTAGAACCTTTTAAAGTAAACTCGTAACTATCTTGACGAAGCAGGCAGTACAAGGGTGGTAACATTTGTAATATAATTCCTGTCCCTCAGTGTGGTACAAGTGGTGACAGTATCCACTCCCCCCTCCCTAGTTCACATATTGTTGGGTAACGGGGAACAATGGTCGAGAACTCAACCAGGGCAAGTGTCAGTAAAACCCCCTCCTCGTCCCACCCACAGACGTCATCGTCAACATTGACAATTTCGACTTCCACGATCAGTACTTCCCAGCCCTCCTCGCAAGCTAATATGACTCCTGTTAACATTACACCAACGACTTCCGTTTTATTCCCGTTCCCTGAACAATCCACTAGTACCTACTCTCCCCCCCTACCCCTTAACCACCCGGCACCCTCTCTCGCCGCTCCCCCCCCCACGCTCACGTACACCTTAGCACCTCCCAACTCCTACAGCATGCCAGACCCCTTCCTGACGTCTGTCTCAGCGAGTAGTGCGGCACAAGTAATCAGTCAGATACCCATGTTTGAGGGCGATGGCCGTGACCCTGCGACATCAGCCGATAGGCTGGAACAGTGGTTAGGAGACATTGAAAGTGCGTTCCCGGAATCCCTTCAGGAATACGAGGAATACCGCCCTAGGACGGCACGTATGCGATTGGGCGGTGACGCGAAAGGTGTGCTAGGATTTCACCCGACAGTAAAGAATGCTACCACGTGGGACACGTTCGCCAACGGATTACTGGAAATTTACAGCCAGGGTGACTCATTACAAGATCACACGACACGTTTAGCTAATATTAAGCTAGAGGCGTGTTCATCACTAAATGTTTACCTATCATGCATAGGGAGTGCTGTGAAGATGACGAGAGTGAATCACCCACAATTCTTCCCACCTGAGCTAGTACTCTCTTACTTTCTGTCGGGCTTACCCGGCGAGATGCGTACGTACATGGAGGCAAGCGGGATAACTACGATCGAGAACGCAATTAAAGCAATGCAGAGGTATATACAGCTCAGGAAACCCACCCCCCACTCCCGTTTTGTGTCGACAATTCACGCCGCACCTCCCACCCTTACACGTAACACCCCTTCTGTCTGGGAGGATGAATTCTTGAGACTGATGGTGGAGAATCTCAGCCGGGACGAAAGCAAGCGACAGGAACAGTCATCGTTCCACGGGGAAGGGCGGGAGCAACCAGGGTTAGATACAGTAGGTATAAACACGTTGGGTAATGCGCCACGGGGCGGCCGGCCGTCCGGGGCAGGGACCCGCGGGGCGCGGGCTGGAATTGACCCCCGCCCCCGTGCAGTCACAAGTGCGCTCCCGGGCCCGCCCATGCGGGATAGCTGGTATAGAGCTCCGAAGCCTTTTCGCTGCTCCTCCTGTGGGGCATGGTCCCACGCGGTGCACGGATGTCCCTTTCAATGTGAGGGAAACCAGTGCGATGGGTGTGGCGACCAGGGACATACCCGCAGAGAGTGTCCATACACCGGAATGCGTTGTTACGCATGTGCCGAGTGGGGACACATTCGCAGGTTATGTCCCTACCACTAAAGACAAGGGCGAGGCGTTGATGGTGACTAGAGAAGACAGGCCAATCATTAAGTTAAAAATGGGAGGGAAACGGGTTGAAGCTTTCATTGACACAGGCTCTTCGGTGTCCTTGGTGAAACAGAACGTGGCCTCCAAGATGAGCCTAGGGGGAAAGCATAAAGTTCCTGAGTTACGTGGCGTCACGGGGAACCGCCTCTCAACATTGGATTCCAGAGATATAACTGTAGACTTAGGAGATAAGATAGTTGTTCACGCGCTGGTTGTGGTAAGCGGTGATCTTTTCCCAGGGGATGTTCTTATTGGGTCAGATTTCTTGTGTAGGTTTAAGTATGGAATCCAATTTGATGGGAGCCGGTATACCGTGACACTAGATGGTAGAGATTATGCAGGTACTCCTATTAGGAATAGGTCTGGTCTGCCCGTCCACCTCATTAAGCCTAAACGCCCCCAGCCCCCCGCACCCCAAGCCCCCCAGCTACACCCGACGCGCGCCACTGTCATCCCCCCCCACTCTAGTCTTGTTCTGCCCGTTCGATGGTCAAGGTCGTTCGACAGTTCCACGGAGGATCAGGAGTATGTATTTGTTGAAACCCCTCATAAAATGTCCCCATACATGCAGTCGGGGCTCATTAACACTCAGCAGCCTAGCGTCCCAGTCATAAACCCCACCCCCAGGAAATTTAAACTTACTCCTGGTCATTCAGTGGGAACAGTCTGTGCGGTCGATAAAGTAGAGGATCTGGAGCATTTCGATTCTACGAGATATAACATTAGGAGTGACACAGAATTCGTAGAGTCACAGCAAATGTTCGCCACTGCAATAGAATCCCTTGACATAGATCACCTACCCACCCTTATTAGAGAACGTCTACGCTCTATAATAAAGCAGCATGAAGATCTATTTGCAACTTCAGATCAGGACCTCGGCCTGATGTCAGCTTTACACAAAATTAGTACAGGCTCCGCTCCCCCCACCAGAGTACGGCAGTGGAGGCTTCCTGAGGCGGCTAAAACTCAAATAAGGGACTTATGTCGCCAAATGGAGGAACGTGGTGTCATCTCCCCTTGTACTAGCCCCTATTGCTCCCCGGTAGTATTAGTCAGAAAAAAGGACGGGTCAACTAGATTCTGTGTAGACTATAGGGAACTTAATAAGGACACCATTGCTGATAGCTATCCCCTGCCCAGAATTGACGAGACACTGGACCAATTGAACGGAGCTTCTATATTCACAGTTCTAGACTGCAAGGACGCGTACTGGAGTATACCTGTCGACCCGGCTGACCGCCCCAAAACTGCTTTCGCGGACGGCAGCCGTCTATTTTGTTTCAACAGGTTACCTTTCGGGTTAAAGGGAGCACCGGCCACGTTCATGAGGGCTGTGAACCACAGTCTCACACCCGTGCTTGGGCGGAACGCTATGGCTTACCTGGACGATGTTATCGTCTATAGTAAAAACATGGATTCGCACATGCGGGATGTAGATGAGGTTCTCTCGGTCATGAAAGCGGCCGGACTGAAAGTGTCCCTTAGGAAATGCGCGTTCGCGCGCCAGGAAGTTAAATTCCTGGGATTCATCGTAGGTCATGGCGGCGTTAGGCCCGACCCGGTGAAAGTGAAAGCGATAGCAGAGATGCCACCCCCCACCACAGCCAGGGGTGTGAAACAGTTCCTCGGCATCGCCAATTTTTTCAGACGTCACATCCCTCACTTTTCAGAGGCGGCCCTCCCCCTTACGAAACTTACAAAGAAGTCGGTTCAGTTCCGGTGGTCTGGGGAGGCAGATAAAGCTTTTAACCATCTTAAGGACTTATTGAAGTCGGCAACAATGTTAGCACTGCCGGACTTCACGCAGCCGTTTTACGTGCACACTGACGCTTCCGACGAAGCACTGGGAGCCTGCCTCATGCAAGGTGGTGAAGATAACCCCATCCCTATTGCTTATTTTTCCCAGAAATTGAGCGGAGCTGCCCTCCGCTACTCCACAACTGAGAAAGAAGCCTTGGCTATTGTCAAGGCCGTAACTTCCTTTGATGCTTACCTATTTGGTAGACACTTTTATGTAATCACTGATCACCGTCCTTTAATATATATCTTCCAAGGTAAAACTCCTAATGCACGGGTAGCACGCTGGGCAGTCTTTCTAAATGCGTATAACTTTTCCATTTTGCATAAGCCAGGCAAGAACCACGTAGTACCAGACGCATTGAGCCGTAATGTATTACCTATAAATAATGTCGGGAATCCTAGCAGCATGACTCAGCCCATTTTTGGGGACCTATCACCTAGCGAGGTGCGCCAACACCAACTCGAAGACCCACAGTGGGGTCCTGTCATTGAGTTCCTTGAGGGGGGTCCGCTCCCCAAGAAGGTCAACAAAGCCTCACTTTGTGATTTCAGTCTTTTAAGCGGAGCCCTGTATCTTGTTACTATGAAACAGGATGGTGAGCAACCCACAGAACTCGTAGTCATCCCCGCATCCTTGGAAAACTCGGCCCTAGAAGTAGCTCACTCTTCCCAATTCGCAGCCCACTCGGGTGAATGTCGCACATATGCACGTGCACGCTCTATGTTTTTCATGCCCAATCTAGCGCGGAAGGTTGGGGCATTTGTCAAAGGATGTCTGCCGTGTCAGTTAAGGAAGGGTACCCCAAAGAGACAGGGAGAGCTGCAGGAGTTTCCACCAGCCTCTCAGCCCTTGGAACGGGTTTCGATCGATCTAACTGACATGTCAATACGTTCACACCGGGGAAACAGATACGTTGTTTCCATCGTCGATCACTATTCACGTTTTGCAACCTATATACCCATCCCCGATAAACGGGCAGAGACAGTTTGTGAAGCCCTGTTACAATACGCTGGTACTCATGGATGCCCCCGGGTCATTGTAAGTGATCAAGGGACAGAGTTCACCTCGGGCATCTTTCAGAAGGCGTGCGACTTGCTGCGGGCTAAGTCAAATCTAACCACTAGTTTCCACCCACAGGCTAATGCCATGGTTGAGCGTTCCCACCGCACGTTGAAAGATCACTTGTCGTTTTTGGTTAATAATCAGTACGGCGGTTGGGACGATCAGCTACCTCTTGCACAACTGGCCATGAACACCGCAATTAATACCACCCTGCATAACACTCCTTACTTCCTTCACTTTGGTAGGGATCCAAACCTTCCTGCTGGTGTAATCAACCCCCACCCCTATCCTATGGCGAGGACTACCCTTCTGTCTTGCAAAACAGGTTACAAACGGTCTTTACTCGGGTGCAGGAACTAAACAGGAAAGGTCACTTACACAACGCCACCTACTATAACCTCAGGGTCACCCCTTCCAATATTACTGTAGGTACCCTGGTCTTCCTAACTAACGAATCATCCTCCCCCGATATCCCCTCTAAGTTGCAACAGAGATGGCAGGGCCCATATAGAGTAACCGCCCAACCCAGCAAAGTAAACTTCACTATTTCCCCGCTATGCCAGGGGGGACGTAAGGAAACTGTGCATGTGAATAGATTGAAGCTGGCAACTGTCGACGATGACGTCTTCAACAAATCAGGCCTCACCAACCAGCCCCCTCTAGGGGTAACATTCCCTTCCCAACACCCTATCCCTCCACCAGCAGCTGACCACCCCCCTCAGAACAATCAGGTACCTCACACTCCCCGAGCTACTGCCCCACTTGTACCAGTAAGACCTGATCAGATTAGGGCTCATAGATATAACACCAGGTCACAAATCATAGATTAAAGTAACGAGTCTAGGGGCATTTCTAATTGTTGATTCTCCACCCCGGGATCTTGTCAGCACTGCCCTTGCTCTTCACGGGCCTGGGCGAGGTCTCCCTGACTCCACACAAAAGTCGGAGATGACACCACCACAGCTGCAGCCGACCCCCTACCGGACGAGCTGAGACCAACGCATCCTGACTCATAATGGATGCCCGACACGAGCGGGACACGCAGCGGGCAACCCCGCGGCGAATGGGTGACGCCTTCACGTCGACACTGCAAGCCCCAAGCTCCAGAAACGGGCTTGCATAATGCTGGCCCTCGATCTGGTTGAAGACACTGGGCTGTGTCTCGTCGCTCGCCTGCTGAACGACGAGACACGCACCGAGGCTACGGTCTCACAGCCCACAATACTGACAGACAACATCTATGGGTACCATCAGCCTGAGCAAGCTACGCCATGCAGGACCAGCGCAGCACCTAGCTCCAGGCAGGGAATCAGGTCGTCCCCTTGGAACCCAGGAGAAAATCCCGAAACCCCGACCTGCAAATTCAGCAGCAGCAAGCAACAGGCAACAAACAACTAGAAGTCCCAGTGGCGATGCAGACGATAGCTCCCTACGGTTCAGGACCTGTCAACTGGTCCCACGCACTTCCACTCCGGGAATGGACCCACCAGGTACCAGACAAGTAATGGCTGACCTCGGCCCACCCGGGATCTGCCTCGCCGGTGTTTACCACACCATCGGGGACGAAACAGAAGTGACCTGACTACAAGAAGAGGAAGAAACAAGCAAACCCTGGGGGGCCCACCCAGGGAGGGATTCACCACTGTGAGGGTGTGGGACAGGACGGTCAGGGGTCTCGCCGACACTCACGTACGGAGGGCGAACTCTTGTCCGTGGACCCTGCCCCACACGCCATCCAAAGCGATGACACCCCAAGCAGAGGACCGGCTTTGATCCCGGCCGGGAAGGGCGGAAACTCAGATGGAACTAGAAAAATCCATCTGGACCACGACGGAAAATGAGACTCTACAGAGGAAACTCAGATGGGACTAGAAAAATCCATCTGGAATGCGTCAGGAACTGCCGCTCCACACAGAAGTTCAAGTGGAGGAAGTGAGGCACGCGACACACCGCGGCAGACCGCAGGATGGGACAGGAAACGCCAACCACCACATCTACTGCGTCGTCCACCCTGATGCTGGACACCGATTGGTGGAGGTGGTGACGGACCACCCGCCACCCGGGATCTCGACGAATGCTGACGAGTTTTTGTTTTTGCCATTGTATCTTGTTAATAATTTCTGCTGCCTTTTTAGTATGTACAAATATTTCTTTTTGTTCACAAGTTGTATTTTGCCCCAACCTTCCCCCCTTTTTTTTAAGCGGCCATGTATCTTATTATTATATATGTTGTATGTGCTGCCCTGCGCAAGAGTTTAACAGTTGAAGCAACAAGTATGTAAATCTATTCCAGGCTTGAAGATACTAACACTAGGGAACCTAAGCAGAAATAAGCCAGGGCAAGCAACACCATTGCATAACCTTTCAAACCTCCGACTGTGTACCCTCATTTAACTTCCTAAAGTGACGCTCTCAGACAAGCACCTGCCTAGGCGCTCTCTTTCCCCTTCATATCTACATCAATCTTTCCTTTTCCGTATATTTAGCTAGCCGCTTAAATTTTTAAATATTATCAGACTATGGTAGGATGTGAGGTGTATACTTTGCATCTCAGTAGCTATTTTCGCAGGATGTGCACTCGCTTTGTCATCCACTGTAAACATCCACTGTCTGACATAGAAGCTTTGATCTTGGCGGGAGGTATAGTGAGCTTTGTCAGATCAAACTAGCGCCAGTAGAAAAACATACACCTATGAGATTGTTGTTTGTAAATGTGAGACTATGTTATCGCCCCAGGGATTATCTCTGATACCACACGTGATGTTGATGTCTATATGTGACATCAGTCTCTGTGATGAAGCTTTGGTCTTGGCGGGAGGTGTAATGATTGTTTGTCAAACCAAAGCTTACAGCCCAGAATTATGTCACATGTAACAGCAAGCACGGCACAGACCTCGTGGCACCACCACATCCCGGGTTGACACACCTCAGGTCGACCCTACGGACTTGACCTCGTCCACTAAGGACTTGAGTTAGCCGGGTGACCTACAACCGCACCTAACCAAGACACCTGGGCAGGACGACACCTGTACACAGCCGTCCAGACCTGACACTAGGGAACCAGAATTCTCACCACCACTCGATCAGCTCTACCCGGCGTCATGACCTTAGTAATTCAAGGACCCGCTAATTAGCCAGCACTCCTGTTGACCCAACAACCCGGTCAAGACACACCCAGTTCAGTAGGAGAGGTCACCCCCCGGCTCGACCAATATATAGGGGCTGGAGCTCCTCTCACGCTCGAGAGAGTGTCTGTAACCAGGAAGGAGCCAGCTACCAGGTCCCCGAGTCCCGCTCGAGAGAAGACCGCCACTAAGTGTAACGAAGTCTCAGCCCGGGTCCATCGACAAAGTGCTGTCAACTCCACGTGTAACAGTAAGTGCTGGCTGTGTAGTCTGTGGAAGTGTAGTGATCCCGAACCTCCCCAACGATCGACTTAGTGAAGTGCCCATTCTAGTTGTGAGGTTAGGTTATACGAGAATACCATAGTCTATCATAAATTGTGTACGAACCCCCCTATTAATCCCCCCCTATTGAACTAGTAAAATAAAGCTGTAACACGCATTGGTGTTTTATATACTACACTTGTACTGTGCCTGTGTTAATATACAGTGTTGACATCACACCCTCGAGACAGGCTACCATTTCCTCTCGCTATAATACTCTACTACTAAAAGCTCCTAACTTACCTCTTCATGTGAGATTTTGTCTCATTACACTCGTGTTTCGAAGCCGGATTTAGTAAAACGTTACTTTGACCACCTACGTGATACAGGTAGTCCCCATTAGAGGTTCACGGCGCCATAAGCTCGTTGAACAGGCTTTGTGTGAAATATAACAGAGTCTAGGACTGCTTTTAGTATCCTGGTGGTCCAGAGGTAGCGTTCTCCAGTCACAGTCATGGGCTCGTGGGCCGTGGGTTCGAATCCTGGCGGAGTGAGGTGTTCATTGTATGTAGATGTCCGCTTGCTTTATTGGGCTAATGAAATACATATGGATCCTCCTGTTTCGAAGCCGGATTTGGTAAAACGTTACTCTGACCACAAACGTGATACGGGTAGTCCCCATTAGAGGTTCAATGCGCCATAAGCACGTTGAACAGGCTTTGTGTGAAATATAACAGAGTCTAGGACGGCTTTTAGTCTCCTGGTGGTCCAGAGGTAGCGTTCCCCGGTCACAGTCATGGGCTCGTGGGCCATGGGTTCGAAGCCTGGCGGGGTGAGGTGTTGATTGTATGTAGAAGGACGCGTGCTTTATTGGGCTAATGAAATATATATGGATCCTCGTCTTTCGAAGCTGGATTTGGTAAAAAGTTACTCCGACCACCTACGTGATACGGGTAGTCCCCATTAGAGGTTCACGGCGCCATAAGCTCGTTGAACAGGCTTTGTGTGAAATATAACAGAGTCTAGGACTGCTTTTAGTATCTTGGTGGTCCAGAGGTAGCGTTCTCCGGTTACAGTCATGGGCTCGTGGGCCGTGGGTTCGAATCCTGGCGGGGTGAGGTGTTCATTGTATGTGGAAGTCCGTGTGCTTTATTCTGCTAATGAAATACATATGGATCCTCGTGTTTCGAAGCCGGATTTGGTAAAACGTTACTCTGACCACCTACGTGACACGGGTAGTCCCCATTAGAGGTTCACGGCGCCATAAGCTCGTTGAACAGGCTTTGTGTGAAATATAACATAGTCTAGGACTACTTTTAGTATCCTGGTGGTCCAGAGGTAGCGTTCCCTGGTCACAGTCATGGGCTCGTGGGCCTTGGGTTCGAATCCTGGCAGGGTGAGGTGTTGATTGTACGTAGAAGTCCACGTGCTTTATTGGGCTAATGAAATATATATGGATCCTCATGTTTCGAAGCTGGATTTGGTAAAACGTTACTCTGACCACCTACGTGATACGGGTAGTCCCCATTAGAGTTCCCGGGGCCATAAGCTCGTTGAACAGGCTTTGTGTGAAATATAAAAGAGTCTAGGACTGCTTTTAGTATCCTGGTGGTCCAGAGGTATGCGTTCCTCGGTCACAGTCATGGGCTCGTGGGCCGTGGGTTCGAATCCTGGCGGGCTGAGGTGTTCATTGTATGTAGAAGTCCGCGTGCTTTATTGGGCTAATGAAATATATATGGATCCTCGTGTTTCAAAGCCGGATTTGGTAAAATGTTCCTCTGACCACCTACGTGATACGGATAGTCCCCAATAGAGGTTCACGGCGCCTTAAGCTCGTTGAACAGGCTTTGTGTGAAATATAACAGAGTTTACGACTGCTTTTAGTATCCTGGATGTCCAGAGGTAGCGTTCGCTGGTCACAATCATGGCCTCCTGGGCCGTGGGTTCGAATCCTGGCGGGGTGGCGTGTTCATTGTATGTAGAAGTCCGCGTGCTTTATTGGGCTAATGAAATATATATGGATCCTCTTGTTTCGAAGCCGGATTTGGTAAAACGTTACTCTGGCCACCTACGTGATACGGGTAATCCCCATTAGTGGTTCACGGCGCCATAAGCTCGTTGAACAGGCTTTGTGTGAATTATAACAGAGTCTAGGACTGCTTTTAGTATCCTGGATGTCCAGAGGTAGCGTTCTCCGGTCACAGTCATGCGCTCGTGGGCCGTGGGTTCGAATCCTGGCGGGGTGAGGTGTTCATTGTATGTAGAAGTCCGCCTGCTTTATTGGGCTAAAGAAATATAAATGGATCCTCGTGTTTCGAAGCCGGATTTGGTAAAACGTTACTCTGACCACCTACGTGATACGGGTAGTCGCCATTAGAGGTTCACGGCGCCATAAGCTCGTTGAACAGCCTTTCAGCCTTTGTGTGAAATATAACAGAGTCTACGACTGCCTTTATTATCCTGGTGGTCCAGAGGTAGCGTTCCCCGGTCACAGTCATGGGCTCTTGGGCCTTGGGTTCGAATCCTGGCTGAGTGAGGTGTTCATTGTATGTAGGAGTCCGCGTGCTTTATTGGGTTAATGAAATATATATGGATCCTCTTGTTTCGAAGCCGGATTTGGTAAAATGTTTCTCTGCCGACCTACGTGATACGGCTAGTCCCCATTAGAGGTTCACGGCGCCATAATCTCGTTGAACAGGCTTTGTATGAAATATAACCGAGTTTACGACTGCTTTTAGTATCCTGGTGGTCCAGAGGTAGCGTTCCCCGGTCACAGTCATGGGCTCGTGGGCCGTGAGTTCGAATCCTGGTGGGCTGAGGTGTTCATTGTATGTAGAAGTCTGCGTGCTTTATTGGGGTAATGAAATATATATGGATCCTCGTGTTTCGAAGCTGGATGGGGCAAAATTTACTCTGACCACCTACGTGATACGGGTAGTCCCCATTAGAGGTTCACGGCGCCATTAGCTCGTTGAACAGCCTTTCAGCCTTTGTGTGAAATATAACAGAGACTACGACTGCTTTTAGTATCCTGGTTGGCCAGAGGTAGCGTTCCCCGGTCACAGTCATGGGCTCATGGGCCGTGGGTTCGAATCATGGCGGGGTGAGGTGTTGATTGTACATAGAAGTCCACGTGCTTTATTGGGCTAATGAAATATATATGGATCCTCGTGTTTCGAAGCCGGATTTGGTAAAACGTTACTCTGACCACCTACGTGATACGGGTAGTCCCCATTACATAAGCTCGTTGAACAGGCTTTGTGGGAAATATAACAGAGTCTAGGACTTCTTTTAGTATCCTGGTAGTCCAGAGGTAGTGTTCCCCGGTCACAATCATGGGCTCGTGGGCCGTGGGTTCGAATCCTGGTGGGGTGAGGTGTTCATTGTATGTAGGAGTCCACTTGCTTTATTGGGCTAATGAAATATATATGGATCCTCGTGTTTCAAAGCCGGATTTGGTAAAACGTTACTCTGACAACCTATGTGATACGGGTAGTCCCCATTATAGATTCACTGCACCATAAGCTCGTTGAACAGGCTTTGTGTGAAATATAACAGAGTCTAGGACTGCTTTTAGTATCCTGGTGGTCCAGAGGTAGCGTTCCCCAGTCACAGTCGTGGGCTCGTGGGACGTGGGGTCGAATCCTGGCGGGGTGGCGTGTTCATTGTATGTAGAAGTCCGTGTGCTTTATTGGGCTAATGAAATATATATGGATCCTCGTGTTTCAAAGCCGGATTTGGTAAAACGTTACTCTGACAACCTATGTGATACGGGTAGTCCCCATTATAGATTCACTGCGCCATAAGCTCGTTGAACAGGCTTTGTGTGAAATATAACAGAGTCTAGGACTGCTTTTAGTATCCTGGTGGTCCAGAGGTAGCGTTCCCCGGTCACAGTCATGGGCTCGTGGGCCGTGGATTCGAATCCTGGCGGGGTGAGGTGTTCATTGTATGTTGAAGTCCGCATGCTTTATTGGGCTAATGAAATGCATATGGAGCCTCGTGTTTCGAAGCCGGATTTGGTAAAACGTTACTCTGACCACCTACGTGATACGGGTAGTCCCCATTAGAGGTTCACGGCGCCATAAGGTCGTTGAACTGGCTTTGTGTGAAATATAACAAAATCTAGGACTGCTTTTAGTATCCTGGTGGTCCAGAGGTAGCGTTTCTTGGTCATAGTCGTGGGCTCGTGGGCCGTGGGTTCGAATCCTGGCGGGGTGAGGTGTTCATTGTATGTAGAAGTCCGCGTGCTTTATTGGGCTAATGAAATATATATGGATCCTCGTGTTTCAAAGCAGGATTTGGTAAAACGTTCCTCTGACCACCTACGTGATACGGGTAGTCCCCATTAGAGGTTCAAGGCGCCATAAGCTCGTTGAACAGGCTTTGTGTGAAATATAACAGAGTCTAGGACAGCTTTTAGTATCCTGGTGGTCCAGAGGTAGCGTTCCCCAGTCACAGTCATGGGCTCGTGGGCCGTTGGTTCGAATTCTGGCGGGCTGAGGTGTTCATTGTATGTAGAAGTCCGCGTGCTTTATTGGGCTAATGAAATAAATATGGATCCTCGTGTTTCGAAGCAGGATTTGGTAAAACGTTCCTCTGACCACCTACGTGATATGGGTAGTCCCCATTAGAGGTTCAAGGCGCCATAAGCTCGTTGAACAGGCTTTGTGTGAAATGTAACAGTGTCTAGGGCTGCTTTTAGTATCCTGGTGGTCCAGAGTTAGTGTTCCCCGGTCACAGTCATGGGCTCGTGGGCCGTGGGTTCGAATCCTGGCGGGGTGGCGTGTTCATTGTACGTAGAAGTCCGCGTGCTTTATTGGGCTAATGAAATATATATGGATCCTCGTGTTTCGAAGCCAGATTTGGTAAAACGTTACTCTGACCACATACGTGATACGGATAGTTCCCATTGGAGGTTCATGGCGCCATAAGCTCGTTGAACAGGCTTTGTGTGAAATATAACAGAGTCTAGGACTGCTTTTAGTATCCTGGTAGTCGAGAGGTAGCGTTCCCCAGTCACAGTCATGGGCTCGTGGGCCCTGGTTTCGAATCCTGGCGGGGTGAGGTGTTGATTGTACGTAGAAGTCCACGTGCTTTATTGGGCTAATGAAATATATATGGATCCTCGTGTTTCGAAGCTGGATTTAGTAAAACGTTACTCTGACCACCTACGTGATACGGGTAGTCGCCATTAGAGGTTCACGGCGCCATAAGCTCATTGAACAGCCTTTCAGCCTTTGTGTGAAATATAACAGAGTCTACGTCTGCCGTTATTAACCTGGTGGTCCAGAGGTAGCGTTCCCCGGTCACAGTCATGGGCTCTTTGGCCTTGGGTTCGAATCCTGGCTGAGTGAGGTGTTCATTGTATGTAGAAGTCCGCGTGCTTTATTGGGTTAATGAAATATATATGGATCCTCTTGTTTCGAAGCCGGATTTGGTGAAATGTTTCTCTGCCGACCTAGGTGATATGGCTAGTCCCCATTAGAGGTTCACGGCGCCATAATCTCGTTGAACAGGCTTTGTGTGAATATAACAGAGTTTACGACTGCCTTTAGTATCCTGGTGGGCCAGAGGTAGCGTTCCCCGGTCGCAGTCATGGGCTCATGGGACGTGGGTTCGAATCATGGCGGGGTGAGGTGTTGATTGTACGTAGAAGTCCACGTGCTTTATTGGGCTAATGAAATATATATGGATCCTCGTGTTTCGAAGCCGGATTTGGTAAAACGTTACTCTGACCACCTACGTGATACGGGTAGTCCCCATTACATAAGCTCGTTGAACAGGCTTTGTGGGAAATATAACAGAGTCTAGGACTGCTTTTAGTATCCTGGTAGTCCAGAGGTAGTGTTCCCCGGTCAGAGTCATGGGCTCGTGGCCGTGGGTTCGGATCCTGGCCGGGTGACGTGTTGATTGTACGTAGAAGTCCACGTTCTTTATTGGGCTAATGAAATATATATGGATCCTCGTGTTTCGAAGCCGGATTTGGTAAAACGTTACTCTGACCTCCTACGTGATACGGGTAGTCCCCATGAGAGGTTCTCGGCGCCATAAGCTCATTGAACAGGCTTTGTGTGAAATATAACAGATTTTACGACTGCTTTTAGTATCCTGGTGGTCCAGAGGTAGCGTTCCCCGGTCAGAGTCATGGGCTCGTTGCCGTGGGTTCGAATCATGGCGGGGTGAGGTCTTGATTGTACGTAGAAGTCCACGTGCTTTATTGGGCTAATGAAATATATATGGATCCTCGTGTTTCGAAGCCTGATTTGGTATAACGTTACTCTGACCACCTACGTGATATGGGTAGTCCCCATTAGAGGTTGACGGTGCCATAAGCTCGTTGAACAGGCTTTTTGTGAAATATAACAGAGTCTAGGGCTGCTTTTAGTATCCTGGTGGTCCAGAGGTAGCGTTCCCCGTTCACAGTCGTGGGCTCGTGGGCCGTAGATTCGAATCCTGGCGGGGTTAGGTGTTCATTGCATGTAGAAGTCCGTGTGCTTTTTTGGGCTAATGAAATATATATGGATCCTCGTGTTTCAAAGCCGGATTTGGTAAAACGTTTCTCTGACCACCTACGTGATACTGGTAATCCCCATTAGAGTTTCACGGCGCCATAAGCTCATTGAACAGCCTTTCAGCCTTTGTGTGAAATATAACAGAGTCTACGACTGCTTTTAGTATCCTGGTGGTCCAGAGGTAGCGTTCCCCGGTCACAGTCGTGGGCTCGTAGGCGGTGGGTTCAAATCCTGACGGGGTGAGGTGTTCATTGTATGTAGAAATCCGCGTGTTTTATTGGGCTAATGAAATATATATGGATCCTCGTGTTTCGAAGCCGGATTTGGTAAAACGTTACTCTGACCACCTACGTGATGCGGGTAGTCCCCATTTGAGGTTCACGGCGCCATTAGCTCATTGAACAGGCTTTGTGTGAAATATAACAGAGTATAGGACAGCTTTTAATATCCTGGTGGTCCAGAGGTAGCGTTCCCTGGTTACAATTATGGGCTCGTGGGTCGTAGGATCGAATCCTGGCGGGGTGAGGTGTTGATTTTATGTAGAAGTCCACGTGATTTATTGGGCTAATGAAATACATAAGGATCCTCGTGTTTCGAAGCCGGATTTGGGAAAACGTTACTCTGACCACCTACGTGATACGGGTAGTCCCCATTAGAGGTTCACGGCGCCATATACTCGTTGAACAGCCTTTCAGCCGTTGTGTGAAATATAACAGAGTCTACGACTGCTTTTAGTATCCTGATGGTCCAGAGGTAGCGTTCCCGGTCACAGTCATGGGCTCGTGGGCCGTCTGAATCCTGGCGGGGTGGCGTGTTCATTGTATGTAGAAGTCCGCGTGCTTTATTGGGCTAATGAAATATATATGGATCCTCGTGTTTCGCCGGATTTGGTAAAACGTTACTCTGACCACTTACGGATACGGATAGTCCCCATTGGAGGTTCACGGCGCCATAAGCTCGCTGAACAGCCTTTTAGCCGTTGTGTGAAATATAACAGAGTATCCTGGTGGTCCAGAGGTAGCGCCCCGTCACAGTCATGGGCTCGTGGGCCGTGGGTCTGAACTCTGGCGGTGTGAGGTGTTGATTGCACGAGAAGTCCACGTGCTTTATTGGGCTAATGAAATATATATGGATCCTCGTGTTTCAAAGCCGGATTTGGTAAAACGTTACTCTGACAACCTATGTGATACGGGTAGTCCCCATTATAGATTCACTGCGCCATAAGCTCGTTGAACAGGCTTTGTGTGAAATATTACAGAGTCTAGGACTGCTTTTAGTATCCTGGTGGTCCAGAGGTAGCGTTCCCCAGTCACAGTCGTGGGCTCGTGGGACGTGGGGTCGAATCCTGGCGGGGTGGCGTGTTCATTGTATGTAGAAGTCCGTGTGCTTTATTGGGCTAATGAAATATATATGGATCCTCGTGTTTCAAAGCCGGATTTGGTAAAACGTTACTCTGACAACCTATGTGATACGGGTAGTCCCCATTATAGATTCACTGCGCCATAAGCTCGTTGAACAGGCTTTGTGTGAAATATTACAGAGTCTAGGACTGCTTTTAGTATCCTGGTGGTCCAGAGGTAGCGTTCCCCAGTCACAGTCGTGGGCTCGTGGGACGTGGGGTCGAATCCTGGCGGGGTGGCGTGTTCATTGTATGTAGAAGTCCGTGTGCTTTATTGGGCTAATGAAATATATATGGATCCTCGTGTTTCGAAGCCGGACTTGGTAAAACGCTGCTCTGACCATGTACGTGATATGGGTAGTCCCCATTAGAGGTTCAAGGCGCCATAAGCTCGTTGAACAGGCTTTCTGTGAAATATAACAGAGTCTAGGACTGCTCTTAGTATCCTGGTGGTCCAGAGGTAGCGTTCCCCGGTCACAGTCATGGGCTCGTGGGCCGTGGATTCGAATCCTGGCGGGGTGAGGTGTTCATTGTATGTTGAAGTCCGCATGCTTTATTGGGCTAATGAAATGCATATGGAGCCTCGTTTTTCGAAGCCGGATTTGGTAAAACGTTACTCTGACCACCTACGTGATACGGGTAGTCCCCATTAGAGGTTCACGGCGCCATAAGGTCGTTGAACTGGCTTTGTGTGAAATATAACAGACTCTACGACTGCTTTTAGTATCCTTTTGGTCCAGAGGTAGCGTTCCCCGGTCACAGTCATGGGCTCGTGGGCCGTGGGTTCGAATCCTGGCGAGGTGGCGTGTTCATTGTACGTAGAAGTCCGCGTGCTTTATTGGGCTAATGAAATATATATGGATCCTCGTGTTTCGAAGCCAGATTTGGTAAAACGTTACTCTGACCACCTACGTGATACGGATAGTCCCCATTGGAGGTTCATGGCGCCATAAGCTCGTTGAACAGCCTTTTAGCCGTTGTGTGAAATATAACAGAGTCTACGACTGCTTTTAGTATCCTTTTGGTCCAGAGGTAGCGTTCCCCGGTCACAGTCATGGGCTCGTGGGCCGTGGGTTCGAATCCTGGCGGGGTGAGGTGTTGATTGTACGTAGAAGTCCACGTGCTTTATTGGGCTAATGAAATATATATGGATCCTCGTGTTTCGAAGCCGGATTTAGTAAAACGTTACTTTGACCACCTACGTGATACGGGTAGTCCCCATTGGAGGTTCACGGCGCCATAAGCTCGTTGAACAGGCTTTGTGTGAAATATAACAGAGTCTAGGACTGCTTTTAGTATCCTGGTAGTCCTGAGGTAGAGTTCTCCGGTCACAGTCATGGGCTCGTGGGCCGTGGGTTCGAATCCTGGCGGGGTGAGGTGTTCATTGTATGTAGAAGTCCGCGTGCTTTATTGGGCTAATGAAATATAAATGGATCCCCGTGTTTCGAAGTTGGATTTGGTAAAACGTTACTCTGACCACCTACGTGATACGGGTAGTCGCCATTAGAGGTTCACGGCGCCATAAGCTCATTGAACAGCCTTTCAGCCTTTGTGTGAAATATAACAGAGTCTACGACTGCCTTTATTATCCTGGTGGTCCAGAGGTAGCGTTCCCCGGTCACAGTCATGGGCTCTTGGGCCTTGGGTTCGAATCCTGGCTGAGTGAGGTGTTCATTGTATGTAGAATTCCGCGTGCTTTATTGGGTTAATGAAATATATATGGATCCTCTTGTTTCGAAGCCGGATTTGGTAAAATGTTTCTCTGACCACCTACGTGATACGGGTAGTCCCCATTACATAAGCTCGTTGAACAGGATTTGTGGGAAATATAACAGAGTCTAGGACTGCTTTTAGTATCCTGGTAGTCCAGAGGTAGTGTTCCCCGGTCACAATCATGGGCTCGTGGCCGTGGGTTCGAATCCTGGCGGGGTGACGTGTTCATTGTATGTAGAAGTCCGCGTGCTTTATTGGGCTAATGAAATATATATGGATCCTCGTGTTTCGAAGCCAGATTTGGTAAAACGTTACTCTGACCACCTACGTGATACGGATAGTCCCCATTGGAGGTTCACGGCGCCATAAGCTCGTTGAACAGCCTTTTAGCCGTTGTGTGAAATATAACAGAGTCTACGACTGCTTTTAGTATCCTGGTGGTCCAGAGGTAGCGTTCCCCGGTCACAGTCATGGGCTCGTGGGCCCTGGGTTCGAATCCTGGCGGGGTGAGGTGTTGATTGTACGTAGAAGTCAAACGTGCTTTATTGGGCTAATGAAATATATATGGATCCTCGTGTTTCGAAGCCGGATTTAGTAAAACGTTGCTTTGACAACCTATGTGATACGGGTAGTCCTCATTTGAGGTTCACGGCGCCATAAGCTCGTTGAACAGCCTTTCAGCCGTTGTGTGAAATATAACAGTCTTTGACTGCTTTTAGTATCCTGGTGGTCCAGAGGTAGCATTCCCCGGTCACAGTCATGGGGTCGTGGGCCATGGGTTCGAATCCTGGCGGGGTGAGGTGTTGATTGTACGTAGAAGTCCACGTGCTTTATTGGGCTAATGAAATATATATGGATCCTCGTGTTTCGAAGCTGGATTTGGTAAAACGTTACTCTGACAACCTATGTGATACGGGTATTCCCCAATAGAGATTCACAACGCCATAAGCTCGTTGAACAGGCTTTGTGTGAAATATAACAGAGTCTAGGACTGCTCTTAGTATCCTGGTGGTCCAGAGGTAGCGTTCCCCAGTCACAGTCGTGGGCTCGTGGGCCGTGGGGTCGAATCCTGGCGGGGTGGCGTGTTCATTGTATGTAGAAGTCCGTGTGCTTTATTGTGCTAATGAAATATATATGGACCCTCGTGTTTCGAAGCCGGACTTGGTAAAACGCTACTCTGACCATGTACGTGATATGGGTAGTCCCCATTACAGGTTCAAGGCGCCATAAGCTCGTTGAACAGGCTTTCTGTGAACTATAACAGAGTCTCGGACTGCTTTTAGTATCCTGGTGGTCAGAGGTAGCGTTCCCCGGTCACAGTCATGGGCTCGTGGGCCGTGGATTCGAATCCTGGCGGGGTGAGGTGTTCATTGTATGTTGAAGTCCGCATGCTTTATTGGGCTAATGAAATGCATATGGAGACTCGTGTTTCGAAGCCGGATTTGGTAAAACGTTACTCTGACCACCTACGTGATACGGGTAGTCCCCATTAGAGGTTCACGGCGCCATAAGGTCGTTGAACTGGCTTTTTGTGAAATATAACAAAGTCTAGGACTGTTTTTAGTATCCTGGTGGTCCAGAGGTAGCGTTTCTTGGTCATAGTCGTGGGCTCGTGGGCCGTGGGTTCGAATCCTGGCGGGGTGAGGTGTTCATTGTATGTAGAAGTCCGCGTGCTTTATTGGGCTAATGAAATATATATGGATCCTCGTGTTTCAAAGCCGGATATGGTAAAACGTTCCTCTGATCACCTAGGTGATACGGGTAGTCCCCATTAGAGGTTGAAGGCGCCATAAGCTTGTTGAACAGGCTTTGTGTGAAATATAACAGCGTCTAGGACTGCTTTTAGTAACCTGGTGGTCCAGAAGTAGCGTTCCACTATCACAGTCATTGGCTCTTGGGCCGTGGGTTCGAATCCTGGCGGAGTGAGGCGTTGATTTTATGTAGAAGTCCGCGTGATTTATTGGGCTAATGAAATATGTATGGATCCTCGTGTTTCGAAGCGGGACTTGGTAAAACGTTACTCTGACCACCTACGTGATACGGGTATTCAACATTAGAGGTTCACGGCGCCATAAGCTCGTTGAACAGGCTTTGTGCGAAATATAACAGAGTCTAGGACTGCTTTTAGTATCCTGGTGGTCCAGAGGTAGCTTTTCCCGGTCACAGTCATGGGCTCGTGGGCTGTGGGGTCGAATCCTAGCGGGGCGAGGTGTTCATTGCAAGTTGAAGTCCGCATGCTATATTCGGCTAATGGAATAAGTATGGATCCTCGTGTTTCGAAGCCGGATTTGGTAAGACGTAACTTTGGCCACCTACGTGATACGGGTAGTCCCCATTAGAGATTCACAGCGCCATAAGCTCGTTGAAGAGGCTTTGTGTGAAATATAACAGAGTCTAGGACTGCATTTAGTATCCTGGTGGTCCAGAGGTAGCGTTCCCCCGTCACAGATGTGGGCTCGTGGGCCGTGGGGTCGAATCCTGGCGGGGTGGCGTGTTCATTGCATGTAGAAGTCCACGTGCTTTATTGGGCTAATGAAATATGTATGCATCCTCTTGTTTCGAAGCCGGATTTGGTAAAACGTTCCTCTGACCACCTACGTGATACGGGTAGTCCCCATTAGAGGTTCAAGGCGCCATAAGCTCGTTGAACAGGCTTTGTGTGAAATATAACAGAGTCTAGGACTGCTTTTAGTGTCCTGGTGGTCCAGAGGTAGCGTTCCCCAGTCACAGTCGTGGGCTCATGTGCAGTGGGTTCGAATCCTGGCGGGGTGGCGTGTTCATTGTATGTAGAAGTCCATGTGCTTTATTGTGCTAATGAAATATATATGGACCCTCGTGTTTCGAAGCCGGACTTGGTAAAACGCTACTCTGACCATGTACGTGATATGGGTAGTCCCCATTAGAGGTTCAAGGCGCCATAAGCTCGTTGAACAGGCTTTCTGTGAAATTTAACAGAGTCTCGGACTGCTTTTAGTATCCTGGTGGACCAGAGGTAGCGTTCCCCAGTCACAGTCGTGGGCTCGTGGGCCGTGGGTTCGAATCCTGGCGGGGTGAGGTGTTCATTGATGAAGTCCGTGTGCTTTATTGGGTTAATGAATAATATGGATCCTCGTGTTTCGAAGCGGATTTGGTAAAACGTTATGCCGCCTACGTGATATGGGTAGTCCCCATTAGAGGTTCACGGCGCCATAAGCCGCTGAAGAGGCTTTGTGTGAAATATGAGAGTCTAGGACTGCTCCTGGTGGCCCAGAGGTAGCATCCCCGGTCACAATTAAATATGAATCCTGGTGGGGTGGGTGTTGATTATATGTAGAAGTCCGAGTGCTTTATTGGGCTAATGAAATATAGGATCCTCGTGTTTCGAAGCCGCATTTGGTAAAACGTTGCTCTGATCACCTACGGCACGGGTGGTCCCCATTAGAGGTTCAGGCGCCATAAGGTCGTTGAACAGGCTTTGTGTGAAATATAGTAGAGTCTAGGACTGCCACTGGTGGCCCACAGTCGTGGGCTCATGTGCCGTGGGTTCGAATCCTGGCGGGGTGAGGTGTTCATTGTATGTAGAAGTCCGTGTGCTTTATTGGGCTAATGAAATATATATGGATCCTCGTGTTTCGAAGCCGGACTTGGTAAAACGCTACTCTGACCATGTACGTGATATGGGTAGTCCCCATAAAAGGTTCACGGCACCATAAGCTCGTTGAACAGGCTTTGTGTGAAAATTAACAGAGTCTAGGACTGCTTCTAGTATCCTGGTGGTCCAGAGGTAGCGTTCCCCGGTCACAGTCGTGGGCTCGTGGGCCGTGGGTTCGAATCCTGGCGGGGTGAGGTGTTCATTGTATGTAGAAGTCCGTGTGCTTTATTGGGCTAATGAAATATATATGGATCCTCGTGTTTCGAAGCGGGATTTGGTAAAACGTTACTCTGACCACCTACGTGATATGGGTAGTCCCCATTAGAGGTTCACGGCGCCATAAGCTCGGTGAACAGGCTTTTTGTGAAATAAGAAAGAGTTTACGACTGCTTTTAGTATCCTGGTGGTCCAGAGGTAGCGTTCCCCAGTCACAGTCATGGGCTCGTGGGCCTGGGTTCGAATCCTGGCAGGCTGAGGTGTTCATTGTATGTAGAAGTCCGCGTGCTTTATTGGGCTAACGAAATATATATGGATCCTCGTGTTTCAAAGCCGGATTTGGTAAAACGTTCTTCTGACCACCTACGTGATACTGGTAGTCCCCATTAAAGGTTCAAGGCGCCATAAGTTCGTTGAACAGGCTTTGTGTGAAATATAACAGAGTCTAGGACAGCTTTTAGTATCCTGGTGGTCCAGAGGTAGCGTTCCCTGGTCACAGGCTTGGGCTCGTGGGCCGTGGGTTCGAATCCTGGCAGGGTGAGGTGTTCATTGTATGTAGAAGTCCGTGTGCTTTATTGGGCTAATGAAATATATATGGATCCTCGTGTTTCGAACCCGGATTTGGTAAAACGTTACTCTGACCTCGTACGTGATACGGGTAGTCCCCATTAGAGGTTCACGGCGCCATCGGCTCGTTGAACAGCCTTTTAGCCATTGTGTGAAATATAACAGAGTCTACGACTGCTTTTAGTATACTGGTGGTCCAGAGGTAGCGTTCCCCGGTCACAGTCATGGGCTCGTGGGCCGTGGGTTCGAATCCTGGCGGGTTGAGGTGTTCATTGTTTGTAGAAGTCTGTGTGCTTTATTGGGCTAATGAAATATATATGGATCCTCGTGTTTCAAAGCCGGATTTGGTAAAACGTTCCTCTGACCCCCTACGTGATACGGGTAGTCCCCATTAGAGGTTCAAGGCGCCATAAGCTCGTTGAACAGGCTTTGTGTGAAATATAACAGAGTCTAGGACTGCTTTTAGTATCCTCGTGGTCCAGAGGTAGCGTTCCCCGGTCACAGTCGTGGACTCGTGGGCCGTGGGTTCGAATCCTGGCGGAGTGAGGTGTTGATTGTATGTAGACGTCCGCGTGATTTATTGGGCTAATGAAATATATATGGATCCTCATGTTTCGAAGCCGGATTTGGTAAAACGCTACTCTGACCACGTACGTGATATGGGTAGTCCCCATTAATGGTTCACGGCACCATAAGCTCGTTGAAAAGGCTTTGTGTGAAATATAACAGAGTCTAGGACTGCTTTTAGTATCCTGGTCATCCAGAGGTAGCGTTCCCCAATAACAATCGTGGGCTCCTGGGCCGTGGGTTCGAATCCTGGCGGGGTGAGGTGTTGATTGTATGTAGAAATCCGCGTGTTTTATTGGGCTATTGAAATATATATGGATCCTCGTGTTTCGAAGCCGGATTTGGTAAAACGTTACTCTGACCACCTACGTGATACGGGTAGTCCCCATCAGAGGTTCACGGCGCCATTAGCTTGTTGAACAGGCTTTGTGTGAAATATAACAGAGTATAGGACTGCTTTTAATATCCTGGTGGTCCAGAGGTAGTGTTCCCTGGTCACAGTTATGGGCTCGTGGGCCGTAGGATCGAATCCTGGCGGGGTGAGGTGTTGATTTTATGTAGAAGTCCACGTGATTTATTGGGCTAATGAAATATATAAGGATCTTCGTGTTTCGAAGCCGCATTTGGGAAAACGTTACTCTGACCACCTACGTGATACGGGTAGTCCCCATTAGAGGTACACGGCGCCATAAGTTCGTTGAACAGCCTTTCAGCCGTTGTGTGAAATATAACAGAGTCTACGACTGCTTTTAGTATCCTGGTGGTCCAGAGGTAGCGTTCCCCGGTCACAGTCATGGGCTCGTGGGCCGTGGGTTCGAATCCTGGCGGGGTGGCGTGTTCATTGTATGTAGAAGTCCGCGTGCTTTATTGGGCTAATGAAATATATATGGATCCTCGTGTTTCGAAGCCGGATTTAGTAAAACGTTACTTTGACAACCTATGTGATACGGGTATTCCCCAATAGAGATTCACAACGCCATAAGCTCGTTGAACAGGCTTTGTGTGAAATATAACAGAGTCTAGGACTGCTCTTAGTATCCTGGTGGTCCAGAGGTAGCGTTCCCCAGTCACAGTCGTGGGCTCGTGGGCCGTGGGGTCGAATCCTGGCGGGGTGGCGTGTTCAATGTATGTAGAAGTCCGTGTGCTTTATTGTGCTAATGAAATATATATGGACCCTCGTGTTTCGAAGCCGGACTTGGTAAAACGCTACTCTGACCATGTACGTGATATGGGTAGTCCCCATTAGAGGTTCAAGGCGCCATAAGCTCGTTGAACAGGCTTTCTGTGAAATATAACAGAGTCTCGGACTGCTTTTAGTATCCTGGTGGTCCAGAGGTAGCGTTCCCCGGGCACAGTCATGGGCTCGTGGGCCGTGGATTCGAATCCTGGCGGGATGAGGTGTTCATTGTATGTTGAAGTCCGCATGCTTTATTGGGCTAATGAAATGCATATGGAGCCTCGTGTTTCGAAGCCGGATTTGGTAAAACGTTACTCTGACCACCTACGTGATACGGGTAGTCCCCATTAGAGGTTCACGGTGCCATAAGGTCGTTGAACTGGCTTTGTGTGAAATATAACAAAGTCTATGACTGTTTTTAGTATCCTGGTGGTCCAGAGGTAGCGTTTCTTTGTCATAGTCGTGGGCTCGTGGGCCGTGGGTTCGAATCCTGGCGGGGTGAGGTGTTCATTGTATGTAGAAGTCCGAGTGCTTTATTGGGCTAATGAAATATATATGGATCCTCGTGTTTCGAAGCAGGATTTGGTGAAACGTTCCTCTGACCACCTACGTGATATGGGTAGTCCCCATTAGAGGTTCAAGGCCCCATAAGCTCGTTGAACAGGCTTTGTGTGAAATATAACAGTGTCGAGGGCTGCTTTTAGTATCCTGGTGGTCCAGAGGTAGCGTTCCCCAGTCACAGTCATGGGCTCGTGGGCCGTGGGTTCGAATCCTGGCGGGCGGAGGTGTTCATTGTATGTAGAAGTCCGCGTGCTTTATTGGGCTAATGAAATATATATGGATCCTCGTGTTTTAAAGCCGGATATGGTAAAACGTTCCTCTGATCACCTAGGTGATACGGGTAGTCCCCATTAAAGGTTCAAGGCGCCATAAGCTTGTTGAACAGGCTTTGTGTGAAATATAACAGCATCTAGGACTGCTTTTAGTAACCTGGTGGTCCAGAAGTAGTGTTCCACTATCACAGTCATTGGCTCTTGGGCCGTGGGTTCGAATCCTTGCGGAGTGAGGCGTTGATTTTATGTAGAAGTCCGCGTGATTTATTGGGCTAATGAAATATATATGGATCCGCGTGTTTCAAAGCGGGACTTGGTAAAACGTTACTCTGACCACCTACATGATACGGGTATTCCCCATTAGAGGTTCACGGCGCCATAAGCTCGTTGAACAGGCTTTGTGTGAAATATAACAGAGTCTAGGACTGCTTTTATTATCCTGGTGGTCCAGAGTTAGCGTTCCCCAGTCACAGATGTGGGCTCGTGGGCCGTGGGGTCGAATCCTGGCGGGGTGGCGTGTTCATTGCATGTTGAAGTCCACGTGCTTTATTGGGCTAATGAAATATATATGCATCCTCTTGTTTCGAAGCCGGATTTGGTAAAACGTACCTCTGACCACCTACGTGATACGGGTAGTCCCCATTAGAGGTTCAAGGCGCCATAAGCTCGTTGAACAGGCTTTGTGTGAAATATAACAGAGTCTAGGACTGCTTTTAGTGTCCTGGTGGTCCAGAGGTAGCGTTCCCCAGTCACAGTCGTGGGCTCATGTGCCGTGGGTTCGAATCCTGTCGGGGTGAGGTGTTCATTGTATGTAGAAGTCCGTGTGCTTTATTGGGCTAACGAAATATATATGGATCCTCGTGTTTTAAAGCCGGATTTGGTAAAACGTTCCTCTGACCACCTACGTGATACGGGTAGTCCCCATTAGAGGTTCAAGGCGCCTTAAGCTCGTTGAACAGGCTTTGTGTGAAATATAACAGAGTCTAGGACTGCTTTTAGTATCCTGGTGGTCCAGAGGTAGCGTTCCCCGGTCACAGGCTTGGGCTCGTGGGCCGTGGGTTCGAATCCTGGCAGGGTGAGGTGTTCATTGTATGTAGAAGTCCGTGTGCTTTATTGGGCTAATGAAATATATATGGATCCTCGTGTTTCGAAGCCGGATTTGATAAAACGTTACTCTGACCTCGTACGTGATACGGGAAGTCCCCATTATAGGTTCACGGCGCCATAAGCTCGTTGAACAGCCTTTTAGCCATTGTGTGAAATATAACAGAGTCTACGACTGCTTTTAGTATCCTGGTGGTCCAGAGGTAGCGTTCCCCGGTCACAGTCATGGGCTCGTGGGCCGTGGGTTCGAATCCTGGCGGGTTGAGGTGTTCATTGTTTGTAGAAGTCTGTGTGCTTTATTGGGCTAACGAAATATATATGGATCCTCGTGTTTCAAAGCCGGATTTGGTAAAACGTTCCTCTGACCACCTACGTGATACGGATAGTCCCCATTAGAGGTATAGGCGCCATAAGCTCGTTGAACACGCTTTGTGTGAAATATAACAGAGTCTAGGACTGCTTTTAGTATCCTCGTGGTCCAGAGGTAGCGTTCCCCGGTCACAGTCGTGGACTCGTGGGCCGTGGGTTCGAGTCCTGGCGGAGTGAGGTGTTGATTGTATGTAGAAGTCCGCATGATTTATTGGGCTAATGAAATATATATGGATCCTCGTGTTTCGAAGCCGGATTTGGTAAAACGTTACTCTGACCACCTACGTGATACGGGTAGTCCCCATTAGAGGTTCACGGTGCCATTAGCTTGTTGAACAGGCTTTGTGTGAAATATAACAGAGTATAGGACTGCTTTTAATATCCTGGTGGTCCAGAGGTAGCGTTCCCTGGTCACAGTTATGGGCTCGTGGGCCGTAGGATCGAATCCTGGCGGGGTGAGGTGTTGATTTTATGTAGAAGTCCACGTGATTTATTGGGCTAATGAAATATATAAGGATCCTCGTGTTTCGAAGCCGGATTTGGGAAAACGTTACTCTGACCACCTACGTGATACGGGTAGTCCCCATTAGAGGTACACGGCGCCATAAGTTCGTTGAACAGCCTTTCAGCCGTTGTGTGAAATATAACAGAGTCTACGACTGCTTTTAGCATCCTGGTGGTCCAGAGGTAGCGTTCCCCGGTCACAGTCATGGGCTCGTGGGCCGTGGGTTCGAATCCTGGCGGGGTGGCGTGTTCATTGTATGTAGAAGTCCGCGTGCTTTATTGGGCTAATGAAATATATATGGATCCTCGTGTTTCGAAGCCGGATTTAGTAAAACGTTACTTTGACAACCTATGTGGTATGGGTAGACCTCATTGGAGGTTCACGGCGCCATAAGCTCGTTGAACAGCCTTTCAGCCGTTGTGTGAAATATAACAGAGTCTTTGACTGCTTTTAGTATCCTGGTGGTCCAGAGGTAGCGTTCCCCGGTCACAGTCATGGGCTCGTGGGCCATGGGTTCGAATCCTGGCGGGGTGAGGTGTTGATTGTACGTAGAAGTCCACGTGCTTTATTGGGCTAATGAAATATATATGGATCCTCGTGTTTCGAAGCTGGATTTGGTAAAACGTTACTCTGACAACCTATGTGATACGGGTAGTCCCCATTAGTGGTTCACGGCACCATAAGCTCGTTGAAAAGGCTTTGTGTGAAATATAACAGAGTCTAGGACTGCTCTTAGTATCCTGGTGGTCCAGAGGTAGCGTTTCTTGGTCATAGTCGTGGGCTCTTGGTCCGTGGGTTCGAATCCTGGCGGAGTGAGGTGTTGATTGTATGTAGAAGTCCGCGTGATTTATTGGGCTAATGAAATATATATGGATCCTTGTGTTTCGAAGCCGGATTTGGTAAAACGCTACTCTGACCACGTACGTGATATGGGTAGTCCCCATTAGTGGTTCACGGCACCATAAGCTCGTTGAAAAGGCTTTGTGTGAAATATAACAGAGTCTAGGACTGCTTTTAGTATCCTGGTCATCCAGAGGTAGCGTTCCCCGATAACAATCGTGGGCTCCTGGGCCGTGGGTTCGAATCCTGGCGGGGTGAGGTGTTGATTGTATGTAGAAATCCGCGTGTTTTATTGGGCTAATGAAATATATATGGATCCTCGTGTTTCGAAGCCAGATTTGGTAAAACGTTACTCTGACCACCTACGTGATACGGGGAGTCCCCATTAGAGGTTCACGGCGCCATTAATTTGTTGAACAGGCTTTGTGTGAAATATAACAGAGTATAGGACTGCTTTTAATATCCTGGTGGTCCAGAGGTAGTGTTCCCTGGTCACAGTTATAGGCTCGTGGGCCGTAGGATCGAATCCTGGCGGGGTGAGGTGTTGATTTTATGTAGAAGTCCACGTGATTTATTGGGCTAATGAAATATATAAGGATCTTCGTGTTTCGAAGCCGGATTTGGGAAAACGTTACTCTGACCACCTACGTGATACGGGTAGTCCCCATTAGAGGTACACGGCGCCATAAGTTCGTTGAACAGCCTTTCAGCCGTCGTGTGAAATATAACAGAGTCTACGACTGCTTTTAGTATCCTGGTGGTCCAGAGGTAGCGTTCCCCGGTCACAGTCATGGGCTCGTGGGCCGTGGGTTCGAATCCTGGCGGGGTGGCGTGTTCATTTTATGTAGAAGTCCGCGTGCTTTATTGGGCTAATGAAATGTATATGGATCCTCGTGTTTCGAAGCCGGATTTAGTAAAACGTTACTTTGACAACCTATGTGATACGGGTATTCCCCAATAGAGATTCACAACGCCATATGCTCGTTGAACAGGCTTTGTGTGAAATATAACAGAGTCTAGGACTGCTCTTAGTATCCTGGTGGTCCAGAGGTAGCGTTCCCCAGTCACAGTCGTGGGCTCGTGGGCCGTGGGGTCGAATCCTGGCGGGGTGGCGTGTTCATTGTATGTAGAAGTCCGTGTGCTTTATTGTGCTAATGAAATATATATGGACCCTCGTGTTTCGAAGCCGGACTTGGTAAAACTCTACTCTGACCATGTACGTGATATGGGTAGTCCCCATTAGAGGTTCAAGGCGCCATAAGCTCGTTGAACAGGCTTTCTGTGAAATATAACAGAGTCTCGGACTGCTTTTAGTATCCTGGTGGTCCAGAGGTAGCGTTCCCCGGGAACAGTCAGGGGCTCGTGGGCCGTGGATTCGAATCCTGGCTGGGTGAGGTGTTCATTGTATGTTGAAGTCCGCATGCTTTATTGGGCTAATGAAATGCATATGGAGCCTCGTGTTTCGAAGCCGGATTTGGTAAAACGTTACTCTGACCACCTACGTGATACGGGTAGTCCCCATTAGAGGTTCACGGTGCCATAAGGTCGTTGAACTGGCTTTGTGTGAAATATAACAAAGTCTAGGACTGTTTTTAGTATCCTGGTGGTCCAGAGGTAGCGTTTCTTTGTCATAGTCGTGGGCTCGTGGGCCGTGGGTTCGAATCCTGGCGGGGTGAGGTGTTCATTGTATGTAGAAGTCCGAGTGCTTTATTGGGCTAATGAAATATATATGGATCCTCGTGTTTCGAAGCAGGATTTGGTAAAACGTTCCTCTGACCACCTACGTGATATGGGTAGTCCCCATTAGAGTTTCAAGGCCCCATAAGCTCGTTGAACAGGCTTTGTGTGAAATATAACAGTGTCGAGGGCTGCTTTTAGTATCCTGGTGGTCCAGAGGTAGCGTTCCCCAGTCACAGTCATGGGCTCGTGGGCCATGGGTTCGAATCCTGGCGGGCGGAGGTGTTCATTGTATGTAGAAGTCCGCGTGCTTTATTGGGCTAATGAAATATATATGGATCCTCGTGTTTCAAAGCCGGATATGGTAAAACGTTCCTCTGATCACCTAAGTGATACGGGTAGTCCCCATTAGAGGTTCAAGGCGCCATAAGCTTGTTGAACAATCTTTGTGTGAAATATAACAGCGTCTAGGACTGCTTTTAGTAACCTGGTGGTCCAGAAGTAGTGTTCCACTATCACAGTCATTGGCTCTTGGGCCGTGGGTTCGAATCCTTGCGGAGTGAGGCGTTGATTTTATGTAGAAGTCCGCGTGATTTATTGGGCTAATGAAATATATATGGATCCTCGTGTTTCGAAGCGGGACTTGGTAAAACGTTACTCTGACCACCTACGTGATACGGGTATTCCCCATTAGAGGTTCACGGCGCCATAAGCTCGTTGAACAGGCTTTGTGTGAAATATAACAGAGTCTAGGACTGCTTTTAGTATCCTGGTGGTCCAGAGGTAGCTTTTCCCGGTCACAGTCATGGGCTCGTGGGCCGTGGGGTCGAATCCTAGCGGGGCGAGGTGTTCATTGCAAGTAGAAGTCCGCATGCTATATTCGGCTAATGGAATAAGTATGGATCCTCGTGTTTCGAAGCCGGATTTGGTAAGACGTAGCTCTGGCCACCTACGTGATACGGGTAGTCCCCATTAGAGATTCACAGCGCCATAAGCTCGTTGAAGAGGCTTTGTGTGAAATATAACAGAGTCTAGGACTGCCTTTAGTATCCTGGTGGTCCAGAGGTAGCGTTCCCCAGTCACAGATGTGGGCTCGTGGGCCGTGGGGTCGAATCCTGGCGGGGTGGCGTGTTCATTGCATGTAGAAGTCCACGTGCTTTATTGGGCTAATGAAATATATATGCATCCTCTTGTTTCGAAGCCGGATTTGGTAAAACGTTCCTCTGACCACCTACGTGATACGGGTAGTCCCCATTAGAGGTTGAAGGCGCCATAAGCTCGTTGAACAGGCTTTGTGTGAAATATAACAGAGTCTAGGACTGCTTTTAGTGTCCTGGTGGTCCAGAGGTAGCGTTCCCCAGTCACAGTCGTGGGCTCATGTGCCGTGGGTTCGAATCCTGGCGGGGTGAGGTGTTCATTGTATGTAGAAGTCCGTGTGCTTTATTGGGCTAACGAAATATATATGGATCCTCGTGTTTTAAAGCCGGATTTGGTAAAACGTTCCTCTGACCACCTACGTGATACGGGTAGTCCCCATTAAAGGTTCAAGGCGCCATAAGTTCGTTGAACAGGCTTTGTGTGAAATATTACAGAGTCTAGGACTGCTTTTAGTATCCTGGTGGTCCAGAGGTAGCGTTCCCCGGTCACAGGCTTGGGCTCGTGGGCCGTGGGTTCGAATCCTGGAAGGGTGAGGTGTTCATTGTATGTAGAAGTCCGTGTGCTTTATTGGGCTAATGAAATATATATGGATCCTCGTGTTTCGAAGCCGGATTTGGTAAAACGTTACTCTGACCTCGTACGTGATACGGGAAGTCCCCATTAGAGGTTCACGGCGCCATAAGCTCGTTGAACAGCCTTTTAGCCATTGTGTGAAATATAACAGAGTCTACGACTGCTTTTAGTATCCTGGTGGTCCAGAGGTAGCGTTCCCCGGTCACAGTCATGGGCTCGTGGGCCGTGGGTTCGAATCCTGGCGGGGTGGCGTGTTCATTGTATGTAGAAGTCCGCGTGCTTTATTGGGCTAATGAAATATATATGGACCCTCGTGTTTCGAAGCCGGACTTGGTAAAACGCTACTCTGACCATGTACGTGATACGGGTAGTCCCCATTAGAGGTTCAAGGCGCCATAAGCTCGTTGAACAGGCTTTCTGGTAAATATAACAGAGTCTCGGACTGCTTTTAGTATCCTGGTGGTCCAGAGGTAGCGTTTCTTGGTCATAGTCGTGGGCTCTTGGTCCGTGGGTTCGAATCCTGGCGGAGTGAGGTGTTGATTGTATGTAGAAGTCCGCGTGATTTATTGGGCTAATGAAATATATATGGATCCTTGTGTTTCGAAGCCGGATTTGGTAAAACGCTACTCTGACCACGTACGTGATATGGGTAGTCCCCATTAGTGGTTCACGGCACCATAAGCTCGTTGAACAGGCTTTGTGTGAAATATAACAGAGTCTAGGACTGCTTTTTGTATCCTGGTCATCCAGAGGTAGCGTTCCCCGATAACAATCGTGGGCTCCTGGGCCGTGGGTTCGAATCCTGGCGGGGTGAGGTGTTGATTGTATGTAGAAATCCGCGTGTTTTATTGGGCTAATGAAATATATATGGATCCTCGTGTTTCGAAGCCGGATTTGGTAAAACGTTACTCTGACCACCTACGTGATACGGGGAGTCCCCATTAGAGGTTCACGGCGCCATTAGCTTGTTGAACAGGCTTTGTGTGAAATATAACAGAGTATAGGACTGCTTTTAATATCCTGGTGGTCCAGAGGTAGCGTTCCCTGGTCACAGTTATGGGCTCGTGGGCCGTAGGATCGAATCCTGGCGGGGTGAGGTGTTGATTTTATGTAGAAGTCCGTGTGCTTTATTGGGCTAACGAAATATATATGGATCCTCGTGTTTCGAAGCCGGATTTGGTAAAACGTTACTCTGACCTCGTACGTGATACGGGAAGTCCCCATTAGAGGTTCACGGCGCCATAAGCTCGATGAACAGCCTTTTAGCCATTGTGTGAAATATAACAGAGTCTACGACAGCTTTTAGTATCCTGGTGGTCCAGAGGTAGCGTTCCCCGGTCACAGTCATGGGCTCGTGGGCCATGGGTTCGAATCCTGGCGGGGTGAGGTGTTGATTGTACGTAGAAGTCCACGTGCGTTATTGGGCTAATGAAATATATATGGATCCTCGTGTTTCGAAGCTGGATTTGGTAAAACGTTACTCTGACAACCTATGTGATACGGGTATTCCCCAATAGAGATTCACAACGCCATAAGCTCGTTGAACAGGCTTTGTGTGAAATATAACAGAGTCTAGGACTGCTCTTAGTATCCTGGTGGTCCAGAGGTAGCGTTCCCCAGTCACAGTCGTGGGCTCGTGGGCCGTGGGGTCGAATCCTGGCGGGGTGGCGTGTTCATTGTATGTAGAAGTCCGTGTGCTTTATTGTGCTAATGAAATATATATGGACCCTCGTGTTTCGAAGCCGGACTTGGTAAAACGCTACTCTGACCATGTACGTGATATGGGTAGTCCCCATTACAGGTTCAAGGCGCCATAAGCTCGTTGAACAGGCTTTCTGTGAACTATAACAGAGTCTCGGACTGCTTTTAGTATCCTGGTGGTCCAGAGGTAGCGTTCCCCGGTCACAGTCATGGGCTCGTGGGCCGTGGATTCGAATCCTGGCGGGGTGAGGTGTTCATTGTATGTTGAAGTCCGCATGCTTTATTGGGCTAATGAAATATATAAGGATCCTCGTGTTTCGAAGCCGGATTTGGGAAAACGTTACTCTGACCACCTACGTGATACGGGTAGTCCCCATTAGAGGTACACGGCGCCATAAGTTCGTTGAACAGCCTTTCAGCCGTTGTGTGAAATATAACAGAGTCTACGACTGCTTTTAGTATCCTGGTGGTCCAGAGGTAGCGTTCCCCGGTCACAGTCATGGGCTCGTGGGCCGTGGGTTCGAATCCTGGCGGGGTGGCGTGTTCATTGTATGTCGAAGTCCGCGTGCTTTATTGGGCTAATGAAATATATATGGATCCTCGTGTTTCAAAGCCGGATTTGGTAAAACGTTCCTCTGACCACCTACGTGATACGGGAAGTCCCCATTAAAGGTTCAAGGCGCCATAAGTTCGTTGAACAGGCTTTGTGTGAAATATAACAGAGTCTAGGACTGCTTTTAGTATCCTGGTGGTCCAGAGGTAGCGTTCCCCGGTCACAGGCTTGGGCTCGTGGGCCGTGGGTTCGAATCCTGGCAGGGTGAGGTGTTCATTGTATGTAGAAGTCCGTGTGCTTTATTGGGCTAACGAAATATATATGGATCCTCGTGTATCGAAGCCGGATTTGGTAAAACGTTACTCTGACCTCGTACGTGATACGGGAAGTCCCCATTAGAGGTTCACGGCGCCATAAGCTCGATGAACAGCCTTTTAGCCATTGTGTGAAATATAACAGAGTCTACGACAGCTTTTAGTATCCTGGTGGTCCAGAGGTAGCGTTCCCCGGTCACAGTCATGGGCTCGTGGGCCATGGGTTCGAATCCTGGCGGGGTGAGGTGTTGATTGTACGTAGAAGTCCACGTGCTTTATTGGGCTAATGAAATATATATGGATCCTCGTGTTTCGAAGCTGGATTTGGTAAAACGTTACTCTGACAACCTATGTGATACGGGTATTCCCCAATAGAGATTCACAACGCCATAAGCTCGTTGAACAGGCTTTGTGTGAAATATAACAGAGTCTAGGACTGCTCTTAGTATCCTGGTGGTCCAGAGGTAGCGTTCCCCAGTCACAGTCGTGGGCTCGTGGGCCGTGGGGTCGAATCCTGGCGGGGTGGCGTGTTCATTGTATGTAGAAGTCCGTGTGCTTTATTGTGCTAATGAAATATATATGGACCCTCGTGTTTCGAAGCCGGACTTGGTAAAACGCTACTCTGACCATGTACGTGATATGGGTAGTCCCCATTACAGGTTCAAGGCGCCATAAGCTCGTTGAACAGGCTTTCTGTGAACTATAACAGAGTCTCGGACTGCTTTTAGTATCCTGGTGGTCAGAGGTAGCGTTCCCCGGTCACAGTCATGGGCTCGTGGGCCGTGGATTCGAATCCTGGCGGGGTGAGGTGTTCATTGTATGTTGAAGTCCGCATGCTTTATTGGGCTAATGAAATGCATATGGAGACTCGTGTTTCGAAGCCGGATTTGGTAAAACGTTACTCTGACCACCTACGTGATACGGGTAGTCCCCATTAGAGGTTCACGGCGCCATAAGGTCGTTGAACTGGCTTTTTGTGAAATATAACAAAGTCTAGGACTGTTTTTAGTATCCTGGTGGTCCAGAGGTAGCGTTTCTTGGTCATAGTCGTGGGCTCGTGGGCCGTGGGTTCGAATCCTGGCGGGGTGAGGTGTTCATTGTATGTAGAAGTCCGCGTGCTTAATTGGGCTAATGAAATATATATGGATCCTCGTGTTTCGAAGCAGGATTTGGTAAAACGTTCCTCTGACCACCTACGTGATACGGGTAGTCCCCATTAGAGATTCAAGGCCCCATAAGCTCGTTGAACAGACTTTGTGTGAAATATAACAGTGTCGAGGGCTGCTTTTAGTATCCTGATGGTCTAGAGGTAGCGTTCCCCAGTCACAGTCATGGGCTCGTGGGCCGTGGGTTCGAATCCTGGCGGGCTGAGGTGTTCATTGTATGTAGAAGTCCGCGTGCTTTATTGGGCTAATGAAATATATATGGATCCTCGTGTTTCAAAGCCGGATATGGTAAAACGTTCCTCTGATCACCTAGGTGATACGGGTAGTCCCCATTAGAGGTTCAAGGCGCCAAAAGCTTGTTGAACAGGCTTTGTGTGAAATATAACATTGTCTAGGACTGCTTTTAGTAACCTGGTGGTCCAGAAGTAGCGTTCCACTATCACAGTCATTGCCTCTTGGGCCGTGTGTTCGAATCCTGGCGGAGTGAGGCGTTGATTTTATGTAGAAGTCCGCGTGATTTATTGGGCTAATGAAATATATATGGATCCTCGTGTTTCGAAGCGGGACTTGGTAAAACGTTACTCTGCCCACCTACGTGATACGGGTAGTCCCCATTAGACGTTCACGGCGCCAAAAGCTCGTTGAACAGGCTTTGTGTGAAATATAACAGAGACTAGGACTGCTTTTAGTATCCTGGTGGTCCAGAGGTAGCATTCCCCGGTCACAGTCGTGAGCTCGTGGGCCGTGGGTTCGAATCCTGGCGGGGTGAGGTGTTCATTTTATGTAGAAGTCCGCGTGCTTTATTGGGCTAATGAAATATATATTGATCCTCGTGTTTCGAAGCGGGATTTGGTAAAACGTTACTCTGACCACCTACGTGATGCGGGTAGTCCCCATTAGAGGTTCACGGCGCCATAAGCTCGTTGAACAGGCATTGTATGAAATATAACAGAGTCTAGGACTGCTTTTAGTATCCCCGTGGTCCATAGGTAACGTTTCCCGGTCACAGTCATGGGCTCGTGGGCCGTGGGTTCGAATGCTGGCGGAGTGAGGTGTTGATTGTATGTAGAAGTCGGCGTGATTTATTGGGCTAATGAAATATATATGGATCCTCGTGTTTCGAAGCCGGATTTGGTAAAACGCTACTCTGAACACCTACGTGATACGGGTAGTCCCCATTCGAGGTTCACGGCGCCATAAGCTCGTTGAACAGGCTTTGTGTAAAATATAACAGAGTCTTGGACTGCTTTTAGTATCCTGGTGGTCCAGAGGTAGCGTTCCCCGGTCACAGTTATGGGCTCGTGGGCCGTAGGTTCGAATCCTGGCGGGGTGAGGTGTTGATTTTATGTAGAAGTCCGTGTGCTTTATTGGGCTAATGAAATATATATGATTCCTCGTGTTTCGAAGCCGGATTTGGTAAAACGTTACTCTGACAACCTACGTGATACGGGTAGTCCCCATTAGAGGTTCACGGCGCCATAAGCACGTTGAACAGGCTTTGCGTGAAATATAACAGAGTCTAGGACTGCTTTTAGTATCCTGGTGGTCCAGAGGTAGCGTTCCCCGGTCACAGTCATGGGCTCGTGGGCCGTGGGTTCGAATCCTGGTGGGTTGAGGTGTTCATTGTTTGTAGAAGTCTGCGTGCTTTATTGGGCTAATGAAATATATATGGATCCTCGTGTTTCAAAGCCGGATTTGGTAAAACGTTCCTCTGACCACCTACGTGATACGGGTAGTCCCCATTAAAGGTTCATGGCCCCATAAGCTCGTTGAACAGGCTTTGTGTGAAATATAACAGAGTCTAGGACTGCTTTTAGTATCCTGGTTTGTCCAGAGATAGCGTTCCCTGGTCACAGTCGTGGGCTCGTGGGCCGTGGTTTTGAATCCTGGCGGGGTGAGGTGTTCATTGTATGTAGAAGTCCGCTTGTTTTATTGGGCTAATGAAATATATATCTATCCTCGTGTTTCGAAGCCGGATTTGGTAAAACGTTACTCTGACCACCTACTTGATAAGGGTAGTCCCCATTAGAGGTTGACGGCGCCATAAGCACGTTGAACATGCATTGTGTGAAATATAACAGAGTCTAGGACTGCTTTTAGTATCCCCGTGGTCCATAGGTAACGTTCCCCGGTCACAGTCATGGGCTCGTGGGCCGTGGGTTCGAATCCTGGCGGAGTGAGGTGTTGATTGTATGAAGAAGTCGGCGTGATTTATTGGGCTAATGAAATATATATGGATCCTTGTGTTTCGTAGCCGGATTTGATAACACGTTACTCTGACCACCTAAGTGATCCGGGTAGTCCTCCTTAGAGGTTCACGGCGCCATAAGCTCGTTCAAGAGGCTTTTTGTGAAATATAACAGAGTCTAGGACTGCTTTTAGTGTCCTGGTGGTTAAAGAGGTAGCGTTAAACGGTCACTGTCATGGGCTCGTGGGCCGTCGGTTCGAGATCCTGGCGGGGTGAGGTGTTCATTGCATGTACAAGGCGTGTGCCTTATTGGGCTAATGAAATATATATGGATCCTCGTGTTTCGAAGCAGGGTTTGGCAAAACGTTACTCTGACCACCTACGTGATACGTGTAGTCCCCATTAGAGGTTCACAGCGCCATAAGCTCGTTGAACAGGCTTTGTGTGAAATATAACAGAGTATAGAACTGCTTTTAGAATCCTGGTGGTCCAGTGGTAACGTTCCCCGGTCACAGTCATGGGCTCTTGGTCCATGGGTTCGAATCCTGGCGGAGTGAGGTGTTCATTGTATGTAGAAGTCTGCGTGATTTATTGTGCTAATGAAATATATATGGATCCTCGTGTTTCGAAGCCGGATTTGATAACACGTTACTCTGACCACCTACGTGATCCGGGTAGTCCCCCTTAGAGGTTCACGGCGCCATAAGCTCGTTCAACAGGCTTTGTGTGAAATATAACAGAGTCTAGGACTGCTTTTAGTATCCTGGTGGTTAAAGAGGTAGCGTTAAACGGTCACTGTCATGGGCTCGTGGGCCGTCGGTTCGAATCCTGGCGGGGTGAGGTGTTCATTGCATGTACAAGTCCGTGTGCCTCATTGGGCTAATGAAATATATATGGATCCTCGTGTTTCGAAGCCGGGTTTGGCAAAACGTTACTCTGACCACCTACGTGATACGGGTAGTCCCCATTAGAGGTTCACAGCGCCATAAGCTCGTTGAACAGCCTTTGTGTGAAATATAACAGAGTATAGAACTGCTTTTAGTATCCTGGTGGTCCAGAAGTAGCGTTCCCTGGTCACAGTCATGGGCTCGTGGGCTGTGGGTTTAAATCCTGGCGGGGTGAGGTGTTAATTGTATGTAGAAGTCTACGTGCTTTATTGGGCTAATGAAATATATATGGATCCTCGTGTTTCGACGCGGGATTTGGTAAAACGTTACTCTGACCACTTACGTGATACGGGTAGTCCCCATTAAAGGTTCACGGCCCCATAAGCTCGTTGAACAGGCTTTGTGTGAAATGTAACAGAGTCTAGGACTGCTTTTAGTATCCTGGTTTGTCCAGAGATAGCGTTCCCTGGTCACCAGTCGTGGGCTCGTGGGCCGTGGTTTTGAATCCTGGCGGGGTGTGGTGTTCATTGTATGTAGAAGTCCGCTTGTTTTATTGGGCTAATGAAATATATATGGATCCTCGTGTTTCGAAGCCGGATTTGGTAAAACGTTACTCTGACCACCTACTTGATAAGGGTAGTCCCCATTAGAGGTTGACGGCGCCATAAGCTCGTTGAACAGGCATTGTGTGAAATATAACAGAGTCTAGGACTGCTTTTAGTATCCTGGTGGTCCAGAGGTAGCGTTCCCCGGTCACAGTCATGGGCTCTTGGTCCATGGGTTCGAATCCTGGCGGAGTGAGGTGTTCATTGTATGTAGAAGTCTGCGTGATTTATTGTGCTAATGAAATATATATGGATCCTCGTGTTTCGAAGCCGGATTTGATAACACGTTACTCTGACCACCTACGTGATCCGGGTAGTCCCCCTTAGAGGTTCACGGCGCCATAAGCTCGTTCAACAGGCTTTGTGTGAAATATAACAGTGTCGAGGGCTGCTTTTAGTATCCTGGTGGTCCAGAGGTAGCGTTCCCCAGTCACAGTCATGGGCTCGTGGGCCGTGGGTTCGAATCCTGGCGGGCTGAGGTGTTCATTGTATGTAGAAGTCCGCGTGCTTTATTGGGCTAATGAAATATATATGGATCCTCGTGTTTCAAAGCCGGATATGGTAAAACGTTCCTCTGATCACCTAGGTGATACGGGTAGTCCCCATTAGAGGTTCAAGGCGCCAAAAGCTTGTTGAACAGGCTTTGTGTGAAATATAACATTGTCTAGGACTGCTTTTAGTAACCTGGTGGTCCAGAAGTAGCGTTCCACTATCACAGTCATTGCCTCTTGGGCCGTGTGTTCGAATCCTGGCGGAGTGAGGCGTTGATTTTATGTAGAAGTCCGCGTGATTTATTGGGCTAATGAAATATATATGGATCCTCGTGTTTCGAAGCCGGATTTGGTAAAACGTTACTCTGCCCACCTACGTGATACGGGTAGTCCCCATTAGACGTTCACGGCGCCAAAAGCTCGTTGAACAGGCTTTGTGTGAAATATAACAGAGACTAGGACTGCTTTTAGTATCCTGGTGGTCCAGAGGTAGCATTCCCCGGTCACAGTCGTGAGCTCGTGGGCCGTGGGTTCGAATCCTGGCGGGGTGAGGTGTTCATTGTATGTAGAAGTCCGCGTGCTTTATTGGGCTAATGAAATATAAATGGATCCCCGTGTTTCGAAGTTGGATTTGGTAAAACGTTACTCTGACCACCTACGTGATACGGGTAGTCGCCATTAGAGGTTCACGGCGCCATAAGCTCATTGAACAGCCTTTCAGCCTTTGTGTGAAATATAACAGAGTCTACGACTGCCTTTATTATCCTGGTGGTCCAGAGGTAGCGTTCCCCGGTCACAGTCATGGGCTCTTGGGCCTTGGGTTCGAATCCTGGCTGAGTGAGGTGTTCATTGTATGTAGAATTCCGCGTGCTTTATTGGGTTAATGAAATATATATGGATCCTCTTGTTTCGAAGCCGGATTTGGTAAAATGTTTCTCTGACCACCTACGTGATACGGGTAGTCCCCATTACATAAGCTCGTTGAACAGGATTTGTGGGAAATATAACAGAGTCTAGGACTGCTTTTAGTATCCTGGTAGTCCAGAGGTAGTGTTCCCCGGTCACAATCATGGGCTCGTGGCCGTGGGTTCGAATCCTGGCGGGGTGACGTGTTCATTGTATGTAGAAGTCCGCGTGCTTTATTGGGCTAATGAAATATATATGGATCCTCGTGTTTCGAAGCCAGATTTGGTAAAACGTTACTCTGACCACCTACGTGATACGGATAGTCCCCATTGGAGGTTCACGGCGCCATAAGCTCGTTGAACAGCCTTTTAGCCGTTGTGTGAAATATAACAGAGTCTACGACTGCTTTTAGTATCCTGGTGGTCCAGAGGTAGCGTTCCCCGGTCACAGTCATGGGCTCGTGGGCCCTGGGTTCGAATCCTGGCGGGGTGAGGTGTTGATTGTACGTAGAAGTCAAACGTGCTTTATTGGGCTAATGAAATATATATGGATCCTCGTGTTTCGAAGCCGGATTTAGTAAAACGTTGCTTTGACAACCTATGTGATACGGGTAGTCCTCATTTGAGGTTCACGGCGCCATAAGCTCGTTGAACAGCCTTTCAGCCGTTGTGTGAAATATAACAGTCTTTGACTGCTTTTAGTATCCTGGTGGTCCAGAGGTAGCATTCCCCGGTCACAGTCATGGGGTCGTGGGCCATGGGTTCGAATCCTGGCGGGGTGAGGTGTTGATTGTACGTAGAAGTCCACGTGCTTTATTGGGCTAATGAAATATATATGGATCCTCGTGTTCCGAAGCTGGATTTGGTAAAACGTTACTCTGACAACCTATGTGATACGGGTATTCCCCAATAGAGATTCACAACGCCATAAGCTCGTTCAACAGGCTTTGTGTTAAATATAACAGAGTCTAGGACTGCTCTTAGTATCCTGGTGGTCCAGAGGTAGCGTTCCCCAGTCACAGTCGTGGGCTCGTGGGCCGTGGGGTCGAATCCTGGCGGGGTGGCGAGTTCATTGTATGTAGAAGTCCGTGTGCTTTATTGTGCTAATGAAATATATATGGACCCTCGTCTTTCGAAGCCGGACTTGGTAAAACGCTACTCTGACCATGTACGTGATATGGGTAGTCCCCATTAGAGGTTCAAGGCGCCATAAGCTCGTTGAACAGGCTTTCTGTGAAATATAACAGAGTCTAGGACTGCTTTTAGTATCCTGGTGGTCCAGAGGTAGCCTTCCCCGGTCACAGTCATGGGTTCGTGGGCCGTGGATTCGAATCCTGGCCGGGTGAGGTGTTCATTGTATGTTGAAGTCCGCATGCTTTATTGGGCTAATGAAATGCATATGGAGCCTCGTGTTTCGAAGCCGGATATGGTAAAACGTTACTCTGACCACCTACGTGATACGGGTAGTCCCCATTAGAGGTTCACGGCGCCATAAGCTCGTTAAACAGGCTTTGTGTGAAATATAACAGAGTCTAGGACTGCTTTTAGAATCCTGGTGGTCCAAAGGTAACGTTCCCCGGTCACAGTCATGGGCTCTTGGTCCATGGGTTCGAATCCTGGCGGAGTGAGGTGTTGATTTTATGCAGAAGTCCGCGTGATTTATTGGGCTAATGAAATATATATGGATCCTCGTGTTTCGAAGCCGGATTTGGTAAAACGCTACTCTGACCACGTACGTGATATGGGTAGTCCCCATTAGTGGTTCACGGCACCATAAGTTCGTTGAAAAGGCTTTGTGTGAAATATAACAGAGTCTAGGACTGCTTTTAGTATCCTGGTCATCCAGAGGTAGCGTTCCCCGATAACAATCGTGGGCTCCTGTGCCGTGGGTTCGAATCCTGGCGGGGTGAGGTGTTGATTGTATGTAGAAATCCGCATGTTTTATTGGGCTAATGAAATATATATGGATCCTCGTGTTTCGAAGCCGGATTTGGTAAAACGTTACTCTGACCACCCACGTGATACTGGGAGTCCCCATTAGAGGTTCACGGCGCCATTAGCTTGTTGAACAGGCTTTGTGTGAAATATAACAGAGTATAGGACTGCTTTTAATATCCTGGTGGTCCAGAGGTAGCGTTCCCTGGTTACAGTTATGGGCTCGTGGGCCGTAGGATCGAATCCTGGCGGGGTGAGGTGTTGATTTTATGTAGAAGTCCACGTGATTTATTGGGCTAATGAAATATATAAGGATCCTCGTGTTTCGAAGCCGGATTTGGGAAAACGTTACTCTGACCACCTACGTGATAAGGGTAGTCCCCATTAGAGGTACACGGCGCCACACGTTCGTTGAACAGCCTTTCACCCCTTGTGTGAAATATAACAGAGTCTACGACTGCTTTTAGTATCCTGGTGGTCCAGAGGTAGCGTTCCCCGGTCACAGTCATGGGCTCGTGGGCCGTGGGTTCGAATCCTGGCGGGGTGGCGTGTTCATTGTATGTAGAAGTCCGCGTGCTTTATTGGGCTAATGAAATATATATGGATCCTCGTGTTTCGAAGCCGGATTTAGTAAAACGTTACTTTGACAATCTATGTGATACGTGTAGTCCTCATTGGAGGTTCACGGCGCCATAAGCTCGTTGAACAGCCTTTCAGCCGTTGTGTGAAATATAACAGAGTCTTTGAATGCTTTTAGTATCCTGGTGGTCCAGAGGTAGCGTTCCCCAGTCACAGTCGTGGGCTGTGGGCCGTGGGGTCGAATCCTAGCGGGGTGGCGTGTTCATTGTATGTAGAAGTCCGTGTGCTTTATTGTGCTAATGAAATATATATGGACCCTCGTGTTTCGAAGCCGGACTTGGTAAAACGCTACTCTGACCATGTACGTGATATGGGTAGTCCCCATTACAGGTTCAAGGCGCCATAAGCTCGTTGAACAGGCTTTCTGTGAAATAAAACAGAGTCTCGGACTTCTTTTAGTATCCTGGTGGTCCAGAGGTAGCGTTACCCGGTCACAGTCATGGGCTCGTGGGCCGTGGATTCGAATGCTGGCGGGGTGAGGTGTTCATTGTATGTTGAAGTCCGCATGCTTTATTGGGCTAATGAAATGCATATGGAGCCTCGTGTTTCGAAGCCGGATTTGGTAAAACGTTACTCTGACCACCTACGTGATACGGGTAGTCCCCATTAGAGGTTCACGGCGCCATAAGGTCGTTGAACTGGCTTTGTGTGAAATATAACAAAGTCTAGGACTGTTTTTAGTATCCTGGTGGTCCAGAGGTAGCGTTTCTTGGTCATAGTCGTGGGCTCGTGGGCCGTGGGTTCGAATCCTGGCGGGGTGAGGTGTTCATTGTATGTAGAAGTCCGCGTGCTTTATTGGGCTAATGAAATATATATGGATCCTCGTGTTTCGAAGCAGGATTTGGTAAAACGTTCCTCTGACCACCTACGTGATACGGGTAGTCCCCATTAGAGATTCAAGGCCCCATAAGCTCGTTGAACAGGCTTTGTGTGAAATATAACAGTGTCTAGGGCTGCTTTTAGTATCCTGGTGGTCCAGAGGTAGCGTTCCGCAGTAACAGTCATGGGCTCGTGGGCCGTGGGTTCGAATCCTGGCGGGGTGAGGTGTTCATTGTATGTAGAAGTCCGCGTGCTTTATTGGGCTAATGAAATATATATGGATCCTCGTGTTTCAAAGCCGGATATGGTAAAACGTTCCTCTGATCACCTAGGTGATACGGGTAGTCCCCATTAGAGGTTGAAGGCGCCATAAGCTTGTTGAACAGGCTTTGTGTGAAATATAACAGCGTCTAGGACTGCTTTTAGTAACCTGGTGGTCCAGAAGTAGCGTTCCACTATCACAGTCATTGGCTCTTGGGCCGTGGGTTCGAATCCTGGCGGAGTGAGGCGTTGATTTTATGTAGAAGTCCGCGTGATTTATTGGGCTAATGAAATATGTATGGATCCTCGTGTTTCGAAGCGGGACTTGGTAAAACGTTACTCTGACCACCTACGTGATACGGGTATTCAACATTAGAGGTTCACGGCGCCATAAGCTCGTTGAACAGGCTTTGTGCGAAATATAACAGAGTCTAGGACTGCTTTTAGTATCCTGGTGGTCCAGAGGTAGCTTTTCCCGGTCACAGTCATGGGCTCGTGGGCTGTGGGGTCGAATCCTAGCGGGGCGAGGTGTTCATTGCAAGTTGAAGTCCGCATGCTATATTCGGCTAATGGAATAAGTATGGATCCTCGTGTTTCGAAGCCGGATTTGGTAAGACGTAACTTTGGCCACCTACGTGATACGGGTAGTCCCCATTAGAGATTCACAGCGCCATAAGCTCGTTGAAGAGGCTTTGTGTGAAATATAACAGAGTCTAGGACTGCATTTAGTATCCTGGTGGTCCAGAGGTAGCGTTCCCCCGTCACAGATGTGGGCTCGTGGGCCGTGGGGTCGAATCCTGGCGGGGTGGCGTGTTCATTGCATGTAGAAGTCCACGTGCTTTATTGGGCTAATGAAATATGTATGCATCCTCTTGTTTCGAAGCCGGATTTGGTAAAACGTTCCTCTGACCACCTACGTGATACGGGTAGTCCCCATTAGAGGTTCAAGGCGCCATAAGCTCGTTGAACAGGCTTTGTGTGAAATATAACAGAGTCTAGGACTGCTTTTAGTGTCCTGGTGGTCCAGAGGTAGCGTTCCCCAGTCACAGTCGTGGGCTCATGTGCAGTGGGTTCGAATCCTGGCGGGGTGGCGTGTTCATTGTATGTAGAAGTCCATGTGCTTTATTGTGCTAATGAAATATATATGGACCCTCGTGTTTCGAAGCCGGACTTGGTAAAACGCTACTCTGACCATGTACGTGATATGGGTAGTCCCCATTAGAGGTTCAAGGCGCCATAAGCTCGTTGAACAGGCTTTCTGTGAAATTTAACAGAGTCTCGGACTGCTTTTAGTATCCTGGTGGACCAGAGGTAGCGTTCCCCAGTCACAGTCGTGGGCTCGTGGGCCGTGGGTTCGAATCCTGGCGGGGTGAGGTGTTCATTGTATGTAGAAGTCCGTGTGCTTTATTGGGTTAATGAAATATATATGGATCCTCGTGTTTCGAAGCGGGATTTGGTAAAACGTTACTCTGACCGCCTACGTGATATGGGTAGTCCCCATTAGAGGTTCACGGCGCCATAAGCTCGGTGAACAGGCTTTTTGTGAAATAAGAAAGAGTTTACGACTGCTTTTAGTATCCTGGTGGTCCAGAGGTAGCGTTCCCCAGTCACAGTCATGGGCTCGTGGGCCTGGGTTCGAATCCTGGCGGGCTGAGGTGTTCATTGTATGTAGAAGTCCGCGTGCTTTATTGGGCTAACGAAATATATATGGATCCTCGTGTTTCAAAGCCGGATTTGGTAAAACGTTCTTCTGACCACCTACGTGATACGGGTAGTCCCCATTAAAGGTTCAAGGCGCCATAAGTTCGTTGAACAGGCTTTGTGTGAAATATAACAGAGTCTAGGACAGCTTTTAGTATCCTGGTGGTCCAGAGGTAGCGTTCCCTGGTCACAGGCTTGGGCTCGTGGGCCGTGGGTTCGAATCCTGGCAGGGTGAGGTGTTCATTGTATGTAGAAGTCCGTGTGCTTTATTGGGCTAATGAAATATATATGGATCCTCGTGTTTCGAACCCGGATTTGGTAAAACGTTACTCTGACCTCGTACGTGATACGGGTAGTCCCCATTAGAGGTTCACGGCGCCATCGGCTCGTTGAACAGCCTTTTAGCCATTGTGTGAAATATAACAGAGTCTACGACTGCTTTTAGTATACTGGTGGTCCAGAGGTAGCGTTCCCCGGTCACAGTCATGGGCTCGTGGGCCGTGGGTTCGAATCCTGGCGGGTTGAGGTGTTCATTGTTTGTAGAAGTCTGTGTGCTTTATTGGGCTAATGAAATATATATGGATCCTCGTGTTTCAAAGCCGGATTTGGTAAAACGTTCCTCTGACCCCCTACGTGATACGGGTAGTCCCCATTAGAGGTTCAAGGCACATAAGCTCGTTGAACAGGCTTTGTGTGAAATATAACAGAGTCTAGGACTGCTTTTAGTATCCTCGTGGTCCAGAGGTAGCGTTCCCCGGTCACAGTCGTGGACTCGTGGGCCGTGGGTTCGAATCCTGGCGGAGTGAGGTGTTGATTGTATGTAGAAGTCCGCGTGATTTATTGGGCTAATGAAATATATATGGATCCTCATGTTTCGAAGCCGGATTTGGTAAAACGCTACTCTGACCACGTACGTGATATGGGTAGTCCCCATTAGTGGTTCACGGCACCATAAGCTCGTTGAAAAGGCTTTGTGTGAAATATAACAGAGTCTAGGACTGCTTTTAGTATCCTGGTCATCCAGAGGTAGCGTTCCCCGATAACAATCGTGGGCTCCTGGGCCGTGGGTTCGAATCCTGGCGGGGTGAGGTGTTGATTGTATGTAGAAATCCGCGTGTTTTATTGGGCTATTGAAATATATATGGATCCTCGTGTTTCGAAGCCGGATTTGGTAAAACGTTACTCTGACCACCTACGTGATACGGGTAGTCCCCATCAGAGGTTCACGGCGCCATTAGCTTGTTGAACAGGCTTTGTGTGAAATATAACAGAGTATAGGACTGCTTTTAATATCCTGGTGGTCCAGAGGTAGTGTTCCCTGGTCACAGTTATGGGCTCGTGGGCCGTAGGATCGAATCCTGGCGGGGTGAGGTGTTGATTTTATGTAGAAGTCCACGTGATTTATTGGGCTAATGAAATATATAAGGATCTTCGTGTTTCGAAGCCGGATTTGGGAAAACGTTACTCTGACCACCTACGTGATACGGGTAGTCCCCATTAGAGGTACACGGCGCCATAAGTTCGTTGAACAGCCTTTCAGCCGTTGTGTGAAATATAACAGAGTCTACGACTGCTTTTAGTATCCTGGTGGTCCAGAGGTAGCGTTCCCCGGTCACAGTCATGGGCTCGTGGGCCGTGGGTTCGAATCCTGGCGGGGTGGCGTGTTCATTGTATGTAGAAGTCCGCGTGCTTTATTGGGCTAATGAAATATATATGGATCCTCGTGTTTCGAAGCCGGATTTAGTAAAACGTTACTTTGACAACCTATGTGATACGGGTATTCCCCAATAGAGATTCACAACGCCATAAGCTCGTTGAACAGGCTTTGTGTGAAATATAACAGAGTCTAGGACTGCTCTTAGTATCCTGGTGGTCCAGAGGTAGCGTTCCCCAGTCACAGTTGTGGGCTCGTGGGCCGTGGGGTCGAATCCTGGCGGGGTGGCGTGTTCAATGTATGTAGAAGTCCGTGTGCTTTATTGTGCTAATGAAATATATATGGACCCTCGTGTTTCGAAGCCGGACTTGGTAAAACGCTACTCTGACCATGTACGTGATATGGGTAGTCCCCATTAGAGGTTCAAGGCGCCATAAGCTCGTTGAACAGGCTTTCTGTGAAATATAACAGAGTCTCGGACTGCTTTTAGTATCCTGGTGGTCCAGAGGTAGCGTTCCCCGGTCACAGTCATGGGCTCGTGGGCCGTGGATTCGAATCCTGGAGGGGTGAGGTGTTCATTGTATGTTGAAGTCCGCATGCTTTATTGGGCTAATGAAATGCATATGGAGCCTCGTGTTTCGAAGCCTGATTTGGTAAAACGTTACTCTGACCACCTACGTGATACGGGTAGTCCCCATTAGAGGTTCACGGCGCCATAAGGTCTTTGAACTGGCTTTGTGTGAAATATAAAAAAGTCTAGGACTGTTTTTAGTATCCTGGTGGTCCAGAGGTAGCGTTTCTTGGTCATAGTCGTGGGCTCGTGGGCCGTGGGTTCGAATCCTGGCGGGGTGAGGTGTTCATTGTATGTAGAAGTCCGCGTGCTTTATTGGGCTAATGAAATATATATGGATCCTCGTGTTTCAAAGCCGGATATGGTAAAACGTTCCTCTGATCACCTAGGTGATACGGGTAGTCCCCATTAGAGGTTGAAGGCGCCATAAGCTTGTTGAACAGGCTTTGTGTGAAATATAACAGCGTCTAGGACTGCTTTTAGTAACCTGGTGGTCCAGAAGTAGCGTTCCACTATCACAGTCATTGGCTCTTGGGCCGTGGGTTCGAATCCTGGCGGAGTGAGGCGTTGATTTTATGTAGAAGTCCGCGTGATTTATTGGGCTAATGAAATATATATGGATCCTCGTGTTTCGAAGCGGGACTTGGTAAAACGTTACTCTGACCACCTACGTGATACGGGTATTCAACATTAGCATTAGAGGTTCACGGCGCCATAAGCTCGTTGAACAGGCTTTGTGTGAAATATAACAGAGTCTAGGACTGCTTTTAGTATCCTGGTGGTCCAGAGGTAGCTTTTCCCGGTCACAGTCATGGGCTCGTGGGCCGTGGGGTCGAATCCTAGCGGGGCGAGGTGTTCATTGCAAGTTGAAGTCCGCATGCTATATTCGGCTAATGGAATAAGTATGGATCCTCATGTTTCGAAGCCGGATTTGGTAAGACGTAACTTTGGCCACCTACGTGATACGGGTAGTCCCCATTAGAGATTCACAGCGCCATAAGCTCGTTGAAGAGGCTTTGTGTGAAATATAACAGAGTCTAGGACTGCTTTTAGTATCCTGGTGGTCCAGAGGTAGCGTTCCCCAGTCACAGATGTGGGCTCGTGGGCCGTGGGGTCGAATCCTGGCGGGGTGGCGTGTTCATTGCATGTAGAAGTCCACGTGCTTTATTGGGCTAATGAAATATGTATCCATCCTCTTGTTTCGAAGCCGGATTTGGTAAAACGTTCCTCTGACCACCTACGTGATACGGGTAGTCCCCATTAGAGGTTCAAGGCGCCATAAGCTCGTTGAACAGGCTTTGTGTGAAATATAACAGAGTCTAGGACTGCTTTTAGTGTCCTGGTGGTCCAGAGGTAGCGTTCCCCAGTCACAGTCGTGGGCTCATGTGCCGTGGGTTCGAATCCTGGCGGGGTGAGGTGTTCATTGTATGTAGAAGTCCGTGTGCTTTATTGGGCTAATGAAATATATATGGATCCTCGTGTTTCGAAGCCGGACTTGGTAAAACGCTACTCTGACCATGTACGTGATATGGGTAGTCCCCATAAAAGGTTCACGGCACCATAAGCTCGTTGAACAGGCTTTGTGTGAAAATTAACAGAGTCTAGGACTGCTTCTAGTATCCTGGTGGTCCAGAGGTAGCGTTCCCCGGTCACAGTCGTGGGCTCGTGGGCCGTGGGTTCGAATCCTGGCGGGGTGAGGTGTTCATTGTATGTAGAAGTCCGTGTGCTTTATTGGGCTAATGAAATATATATGGATCCTCGTGTTTCGAAGCGGGATTTGGTAAAACGTTACTCTGACCACCTACGTGATATGGGTAGTCCCCATTAGAGGTTCACGGCGCCATAAGCTCGGTGAACAGGCTTTTTGTGAAATAAGAAAGAGTTTACGACTGCTTTTAGTATCCTGGTGGTCCAGAGGTAGCGTTCCCCAGTCACAGTCATGGGCTCGTGGGCCTGGGTTCGAATCCTGGCAGGCTGAGGTGTTCATTGTATGTAGAAGTCCGCGTGCTTTATTGGGCTAACGAAATATATATGGATCCTCGTGTTTCAAAGCCGGATTTGGTAAAACGTTCTTCTGACCACCTACGTGATACTGGTAGTCCCCATTAAAGGTTCAAGGCGCCATAAGTTCGTTGAACAGGCTTTGTGTGAAATATAACAGAGTCTAGGACAGCTTTTAGTATCCTGGTGGTCCAGAGGTAGCGTTCCCTGGTCACAGGCTTGGGCTCGTGGGCCGTGGGTTCGAATCCTGGCAGGGTGAGGTGTTCATTGTATGTAGAAGTCCGTGTGCTTTATTGGGCTAATGAAATATATATGGATCCTCGTGTTTCGAACCCGGATTTGGTAAAACGTTACTCTGACCTCGTACGTGATACGGGTAGTCCCCATTAGAGGTTCACGGCGCCATAAGCTCGTTGAACAGCCTTTTAGCCATTGTGTGAAATATAACAGAGTCTACGACTGCTTTTAGTATACTGGTGGTCCAGAGGTAGCGTTCCCCGGTCACAGTCATGGGCTCGTGGGCCGTGGGTTCGAATCCTGGCGGGTTGAGGTGTTCATTGTTTGTAGAAGTCTGTGTGCTTTATTGGGCTAATGAAATATATATGGATCCTCGTGTTTCAAAGCCGGATTTGGTAAAACGTTCCTCTGACCCCCTACGTGATACGGGTAGTCCCCATTAGAGGTTCAAGGCGCCATAAGCTCGTTGAACAGGCTTTGTGTGAAATATAACAGAGTCTAGGACTGCTTTTAGTATCCTCGTGGTCCAGAGGTAGCGTTCCCCGGTCACAGTCGTGGACTCGTGGGCCGTGGGTTCGAATCCTGGCGGAGTGAGGTGTTGATTGTATGTAGACGTCCGCGTGATTTATTGGGCTAATGAAATATATATGGATCCTCATGTTTCGAAGCCGGATTTGGTAAAACGCTACTCTGACCACGTACGTGATATGGGTAGTCCCCATTAATGGTTCACGGCACCATAAGCTCGTTGAAAAGGCTTTGTGTGAAATATAACAGAGTCTAGGACTGCTTTTAGTATCCTGGTCATCCAGAGGTAGCGTTCCCCAATAACAATCGTGGGCTCCTGGGCCGTGGGTTCGAATCCTGGCGGGGTGAGGTGTTGATTGTATGTAGAAATCCGCGTGTTTTATTGGGCTATTGAAATATATATGGATCCTCGTGTTTCGAAGCCGGATTTGGTAAAACGTTACTCTGACCACCTACGTGATACGGGTAGTCCCCATCAGAGGTTCACGGCGCCATTAGCTTGTTGAACAGGCTTTGTGTGAAATATAACAGAGTATAGGACTGCTTTTAATATCCTGGTGGTCCAGAGGTAGTGTTCCCTGGTCACAGTTATGGGCTCGTGGGCCGTAGGATCGAATCCTGGCGGGGTGAGGTGTTGATTTTATGTAGAAGTCCACGTGATTTATTGGGCTAATGAAATATATAAGGATCTTCGTGTTTCGAAGCCGCATTTGGGAAAACGTTACTCTGACCACCTACGTGATACGGGTAGTCCCCATTAGAGGTACACGGCGCCATAAGTTCGTTGAACAGCCTTTCAGCCGTTGTGTGAAATATAACAGAGTCTACGACTGCTTTTAGTATCCTGGTGGTCCAGAGGTAGCGTTCCCCGGTCACAGTCATGGGCTCGTGGGCCGTGGGTTCGAATCCTGGCGGGGTGGCGTGTTCATTGTATGTAGAAGTCCGCGTGCTTTATTGGGCTAATGAAATATATATGGATCCTCGTGTTTCGAAGCCGGATTTAGTAAAACGTTACTTTGACAACCTATGTGATACGGGTATTCCCCAATAGAGATTCACAACGCCATAAGCTCGTTGAACAGGCTTTGTGTGAAATATAACAGAGTCTAGGACTGCTCTTAGTATCCTGGTGGTCCAGAGGTAGCGTTCCCCAGTCACAGTCGTGGGCTCGTGGGCCGTGGGGTCGAATCCTGGCGGGGTGGCGTGTTCAATGTATGTAGAAGTCCGTGTGCTTTATTGTGCTAATGAAATATATATGGACCCTCGTGTTTCGAAGCCGGACTTGGTAAAACGCTACTCTGACCATGTACGTGATATGGGTAGTCCCCATTAGAGGTTCAAGGCGCCATAAGCTCGTTGAACAGGCTTTCTGTGAAATATAACAGAGTCTCGGACTGCTTTTAGTATCCTGGTGGTCCAGAGGTAGCGTTCCCCGGGCACAGTCATGGGCTCGTGGGCCGTGGATTCGAATCCTGGCGGGATGAGGTGTTCATTGTATGTTGAAGTCCGCATGCTTTATTGGGCTAATGAAATGCATATGGAGCCTCGTGTTTCGAAGCCGGATTTGGTAAAACGTTACTCTGACCACCTACGTGATACGGGTAGTCCCCATTAGAGGTTCACGGTGCCATAAGGTCGTTGAACTGGCTTTGTGTGAAATATAACAAAGTCTATGACTGTTTTTAGTATCCTGGTGGTCCAGAGGTAGCGTTTCTTTGTCATAGTCGTGGGCTCGTGGGCCGTGGGTTCGAATCCTGGCGGGGTGAGGTGTTCATTGTATGTAGAAGTCCGAGTGCTTTATTGGGCTAATGAAATATATATGGATCCTCGTGTTTCGAAGCAGGATTTGGTGAAACGTTCCTCTGACCACCTACGTGATATGGGTAGTCCCCATTAGAGGTTCAAGGCCCCATAAGCTCGTTGAACAGGCTTTGTGTGAAATATAACAGTGTCGAGGGCTGCTTTTAGTATCCTGGTGGTCCAGAGGTAGCGTTCCCCAGTCACAGTCATGGGCTCGTGGGCCGTGGGTTCGAATCCTGGCGGGCGGAGGTGTTCATTGTATGTAGAAGTCCGCGTGCTTTATTGGGCTAATGAAATATATATGGATCCTCGTGTTTTAAAGCCGGATATGGTAAAACGTTCCTCTGATCACCTAGGTGATACGGGTAGTCCCCATTAAAGGTTCAAGGCGCCATAAGCTTGTTGAACAGGCTTTGTGTGAAATATAACAGCATCTAGGACTGCTTTTAGTAACCTGGTGGTCCAGAAGTAGTGTTCCACTATCACAGTCATTGGCTCTTGGGCCGTGGGTTCGAATCCTTGCGGAGTGAGGCGTTGATTTTATGTAGAAGTCCGCGTGATTTATTGGGCTAATGAAATATATATGGATCCGCGTGTTTCAAAGCGGGACTTGGTAAAACGTTACTCTGACCACCTACGTGATACGGGTATTCCCCATTAGAGGTTCACGGCGCCATAAGCTCGTTGAACAGGCTTTGTGTGAAATATAACAGAGTCTAGGACTGCTTTTATTATCCTGGTGGTCCAGAGTTAGCGTTCCCCAGTCACAGATGTGGGCTCGTGGGCCGTGGGGTCGAATCCTGGCGGGGTGGCGTGTTCATTGCATGTTGAAGTCCACGTGCTTTATTGGGCTAATGAAATATATATGCATCCTCTTGTTTCGAAGCCGGATTTGGTAAAACGTACCTCTGACCACCTACGTGATACGGGTAGTCCCCATTAGAGGTTCAAGGCGCCATAAGCTCGTTGAACAGGCTTTGTGTGAAATATAACAGAGTCTAGGACTGCTTTTAGTGTCCTGGTGGTCCAGAGGTAGCGTTCCCCAGTCACAGTCGTGGGCTCATGTGCCGTGGGTTCGAATCCTGTCGGGGTGAGGTGTTCATTGTATGTAGAAGTCCGTGTGCTTTATTGGGCTAACGAAATATATATGGATCCTCGTGTTTTAAAGCCGGATTTGGTAAAACGTTCCTCTGACCACCTACGTGATACGGGTAGTCCCCATTAGAGGTTCAAGGCGCCTTAAGCTCGTTGAACAGGCTTTGTGTGAAATATAACAGAGTCTAGGACTGCTTTTAGTATCCTGGTGGTCCAGAGGTAGCGTTCCCCGGTCACAGGCTTGGGCTCGTGGGCCGTGGGTTCGAATCCTGGCAGGGTGAGGTGTTCATTGTATGTAGAAGTCCGTGTGCTTTATTGGGCTAATGAAATATATATGGATCCTCGTGTTTCGAAGCCGGATTTGATAAAACGTTACTCTGACCTCGTACGTGATACGGGAAGTCCCCATTATAGGTTCACGGCGCCATAAGCTCGTTGAACAGCCTTTTAGCCATTGTGTGAAATATAACAGAGTCTACGACTGCTTTTAGTATCCTGGTGGTCCAGAGGTAGCGTTCCCCGGTCACAGTCATGGGCTCGTGGGCCGTGGGTTCGAATCCTGGCGGGTTGAGGTGTTCATTGTTTGTAGAAGTCTGTGTGCTTTATTGGGCTAACGAAATATATATGGATCCTCGTGTTTCAAAGCCGGATTTGGTAAAACGTTCCTCTGACCACCTACGTGATACGGATAGTCCCCATTAGAGGTATAGGCGCCATAAGCTCGTTGAACACGCTTTGTGTGAAATATAACAGAGTCTAGGACTGCTTTTAGTATCCTCGTGGTCCAGAGGTAGCGTTCCCCGGTCACAGTCGTGGACTCGTGGGCCGTGGGTTCGAGTCCTGGCGGAGTGAGGTGTTGATTGTATGTAGAAGTCCGCATGATTTATTGGGCTAATGAAATATATATGGATCCTCGTGTTTCGAAGCCGGATTTGGTAAAACGTTACTCTGACCACCTACGTGATACGGGTAGTCCCCATTAGAGGTTCACGGTGCCATTAGCTTGTTGAACAGGCTTTGTGTGAAATATAACAGAGTATAGGACTGCTTTTAATATCCTGGTGGTCCAGAGGTAGCGTTCCCTGGTCACAGTTATGGGCTCGTGGGCCGTAGGATCGAATCCTGGCGGGGTGAGGTGTTGATTTTATGTAGAAGTCCACGTGATTTATTGGGCTAATGAAATATATAAGGATCCTCGTGTTTCGAAGCCGGATTTGGGAAAACGTTACTCTGACCACCTACGTGATACGGGTAGTCCCCATTAGAGGTACACGGCGCCATAAGTTCGTTGAACAGCCTTTCAGCCGTTGTGTGAAATATAACAGAGTCTACGACTGCTTTTAGCATCCTGGTGGTCCAGAGGTAGCGTTCCCCGGTCACAGTCATGGGCTCGTGGGCCGTGGGTTCGAATCCTGGCGGGGTGGCGTGTTCATTGTATGTAGAAGTCCGCGTGCTTTATTGGGCTAATGAAATATATATGGATCCTCGTGTTTCGAAGCCGGATTTAGTAAAACGTTACTTTGACAACCTATGTGGTATGGGTAGACCTCATTGGAGGTTCACGGCGCCATAAGCTCGTTGAACAGCCTTTCAGCCGTTGTGTGAAATATAACAGAGTCTTTGACTGCTTTTAGTATCCTGGTGGTCCAGAGGTAGCGTTCCCCGGTCACAGTCATGGGCTCGTGGGCCATGGGTTCGAATCCTGGCGGGGTGAGGTGTTGATTGTACGTAGAAGTCCACGTGCTTTATTGGGCTAATGAAATATATATGGATCCTCGTGTTTCGAAGCTGGATTTGGTAAAACGTTACTCTGACAACCTATGTGATACGGGTAGTCCCCATTAGTGGTTCACGGCACCATAAGCTCGTTGAAAAGGCTTTGTGTGAAATATAACAGAGTCTAGGACTGCTCTTAGTATCCTGGTGGTCCAGAGGTAGCGTTTCTTGGTCATAGTCGTGGGCTCTTGGTCCGTGGGTTCGAATCCTGGCGGAGTGAGGTGTTGATTGTATGTAGAAGTCCGCGTGATTTATTGGGCTAATGAAATATATATGGATCCTTGTGTTTCGAAGCCGGATTTGGTAAAACGCTACTCTGACCACGTACGTGATATGGGTAGTCCCCATTAGTGGTTCACGGCACCATAAGCTCGTTGAAAAGGCTTTGTGTGAAATATAACAGAGTCTAGGACTGCTTTTAGTATCCTGGTCATCCAGAGGTAGCGTTCCCCGATAACAATCGTGGGCTCCTGGGCCGTGGGTTCGAATCCTGGCGGGGTGAGGTGTTGATTGTATGTAGAAATCCGCGTGTTTTATTGGGC
>NW_024748153.1:0-17524 GCF_018991925.1 Homarus americanus
AGGCAGATGGCGTGCCAAAGATTGCTCCCAATCTTCCTCGTCTACACACAGCTTCTGATAATATCACGCAGGTAGTGTCTGAGATTTACCTAACACCTTAGTTTAGCTGTATACTTGCGTCATGAATACTGAAGCAGAAACTTGTTGATGTAATGTACGCATCTCATATACTGAGCCACGCGGCTTCTATAAACCAGCTGCTGAATATGTTAACTCAGAACAGTAACCAACATCAACGAGTCACACTAGCCACCAGAGATTACGTCACGGCGGATCATCATCTCATTGTTGCTGCAGCAGACACAGTAACTGAGACCATAATGAAGGACCAATGACTGCAAGAGGGCGATACATGTTATGAAAAGGCAACTCGTACAGACATTGACCAAGGACTTTGAGGCACCAAAACGGAGCTTGAATCTAAAGTTTATCCTGGGCGGTGATGTCAGACACAGACATGAGAGTCGCAGTATCATCCACCAGTATCACCCACAGTGACTCAGGAATTATAGGACAATGCTGACTTGAGCTACATAGAGACAGTGGGCTATATTACATGTAGCTCTGGAGACAAATATTGACGTTCTGGTTGTCTCCTTCAACACTATAATAATGACTAACCCCGCGGACCACCAATCAATATACATAACCTTAAAACACATCACAGATTTAATAAGCAGCCTCAGAGAGATACAAACCCCTGTCCGCTTTGACACGGCCACTCGGGACTTGATGAAAGCATTAGAGAGCACTTGGACCCACACTAAAGTATTGATAGTGTCATTCCCTGTGGTGGAGACAACGCACCTCTGCATCTGTTGCGAGAGTCACGAGGTTTTACTGCAGGAAGTGTCTATAAAATGTCAGAATAGTGTAATTACTAACCTCGTTACGCGCTTAAAGACCTTTGTTGTTGAAACACAGTAATAACATTATAACAACAGCAACTTTAACCGAGCACTGTTTGGACTAAAGTTAGTAGAGGGAATATTAAATACCAAGTTCATTTACAATGTTAATGAACGGTGTAAGAAAGCCAGCAATGACATTAAAGAGAAAGTGAAGGATTACTGCAGCAAACTGACGAGGGATTATAGGGACCTGCAGATAAGAGAGAGAGGACCCATGAAACCAGGCTGTACAGATAACCAGTGCCCAAACTAAGTGAGTGTGTCTGGTGTTGTGTGATCCCCCACCTCACCGCTTGTTACCAGTGAACCAAGGTTAGGTGAGGTGAGGTTAGTTTAGGTGAAAATCAACATCAGTACTACCAGACGTGGCCCAGGGGATGTGCATCAATCACCTGTGTCGCTTTTGCTCGACACTGATCGACCCAACTATGACAAATACAACGACAGCAGTGATACGTGATGCCTTTTGAAGACGATGCACATTGTTGGAAAGTTTATCAGAGAGAATTTAATTATGTGTGTAGGAGGTGATGGTGGTGTGTAGGTGGTGATGGTGGTGTGGTGGTGGTGGTGTGCAGGTGGTAGTGGTGTGCAGGTGGTGGCGGTGGTGTGGTGGTGGTGGTGTGCAGGTGGTAGTGGTGGTGTGGTGGTGGTGGTGTGCAGGTGGTGGTGGTGTGCAGGTGGTGGCGGTGGTGTGGTGGTGGTGGTTGTGCGGGTGGTGATGGTGGTTGTGGTGGTGGTGGTGTGCAGGTGGTGGTGGTTGGTGGGTGGTGGTGGTTGTGGTGGTGGTTGTTGCGGGTGGTTGGCGGTGGTGTGGTGGTGGTGGTGTGCGGGTGGTGGTGGTGGTGTGGGTGTGGTGGTGGTGTGCGGGTGGTGATGGTGGTGTGGTGGTGGTGGTGTGCAGGTGGTAGTGGTGGTGTAGGTGGTGATGGTGGTGTGCAGGTGGTAGTGGTGTGCAGGTGGTGGCGGTGGTGTGGTGGTGGTGGTGTGCAGGTGGTGATGGTGGTGATGGTGGTGTAGATGGTGTGGTGGTGGTGGTGGTGTGCAGGTGGTGATGGTGGTGTAGGTGGTGCTGGTGGTGTGTAGGTGGTAGTGTGTAGGTGTGAAGGTGGCGGTATAATTACAGTTCGTGTATGTTTACCAATACAAAGATACACCTTGCACTTTACAATGCCAGGTAACAATACATAATAAACTATCAAGACAACATCACCTTATGCCTCCATTACTATAAGACACCGACCACAACCTTCTACAATATATAATTATCATCATTACACACAATCCTAAAATCCCACGACAAAAAAAAAATACCACACATCAAATTTCCTTTCAAAATGCATTACCTAGTTATTCAAAATGCATTAGACTCTCTGAGAAATGTCTGAAGTTTTATTTTTTTACCCTCCAACAGAGAAAAAAAGTTTTGGTGGAACATTAGTAAACTTCTCAAGATTTCATCCCCCAGGAATCGGTTTTTAACTCTCGTATGAAGGGTGGATCACACACAGCCTCCTTCAGTTCATCATCAAGGTGTAATTTTTCATGATGGTGCCTTCAGTATTATTTCTGGAGGGGTTTCCCTTACATCTTCTGGAAACTTTTGTTTGTTTTTTTGGAGGGGGGTGTTTTTTTGTGTTTGTATGTCTGTCTGTCTGTCTGTCTGTCTGTCTGTCTATCTGTCTGTCTGTCTGTCTGTCTGCCTGTGTTTGTATGTCTATTTGTCTGTTTTTATGTCCGTCTGTCTGTTTCTCTGTTCCTCCCTCTCATTTTTTCCTCGTGTGGTGTGGCGTGGTATGAGGTGGTGTGGTATGGTATGTGGTGGTGTATTGTGGTATGTGGTGGGGTGGTGTATTGTGGTATGTGGTGGGGTGGTGTGGTGTGGTATGGTATGTGGTGGTGTGGTATGTGGTGGTATGAGGTGGTGTGGTATGAGGTGGTGTGGTATGGTGGAGTGTGGTATGTGTATATGTGTTTGTGTGTATGTTATGTGTATCTTTTATGCTGTATGTATCTTATGAGTTGTGTGCTGTGTGTGTGTGTGTGTGTGTGTGTGTGTGTGTATGTGTGCCATCATCCATTCACAATCACCAATTACCCCTCCTCCTCAGGTATCACTAAGTCACCTAATTTTTCAGAACCAATTAGGTAACGAGCGAACAGGTACAGTAACTTCAAATACCAAATACACAGGATACAAAAAAAATAATTACTGTACCTGCATCTTCATCTCATTTCAAAAACTCAAGACTCAAATTTCACAGATGAATAAAAAAAAAAAATTAATATATATATATATATATATATATATATATATATATATATATATATATATATATATATATATATATATATATATATATATATATATATATATATTTTCCATGGACCAAGTTCTCATTTTAGAGTCTTATCCGCTTACATGTAGTCCAAGAGCCCAGGCACTTTTAATCATGTGTCTGAGGCCAAAAGGTTTGAGGGTCGTTTCTGAATCAGAATTTTATGCTGAATCTGAAAATCCATTTCTTAATTGCCGCAGCTGCTGCGTTTTTGGAGAAAAACAGCGTTTTTTGTTGTTTTTATACCCTATTTTGGGGAAAAGTATAAAACAATGTTTTTACTTCGTGGAGTTATTAAATATCCATTTATACTAGCATGTAGGGTATCAAAATAAAGATATTATGTTGTTGAACACATAGGCATTAAAAATAATACATGAAAGCTCAGTATCCATGGTTACAGGAGTGCTATTTGCCAAAAAATGAGAACATTTGTCCATTATTTCTCACGGATCCCCTAAGATACATGTATATATATATATATATATATATATATATATATATATATATATATATATATATATATATATATATATATATATATATATATATATATATATATATATATATATATATATATTGTATTATTGTTGATTGATTGAATTGTTGAAAAATATTCAAGCATAGCATGAATATATGGTTGTTGTTGTTATTTTTCTGTATTACTCCCACAGGTGGATGGGTCTGTTAACAAAACGGACAAGTCAAAACTGATGCATAAGTTGGAAGAAAGAGTAAAAAGTAGCAAACCAGTGAGTCGGGATGCATGTGCCATTGATGCAATGTTTCTCATACGAACTCTAGTCAATGTACCAGCCACATTTGGTGAAATTGCCAAACTTGTTCTGACACGGTTGTTGGGATTTGCCAAAAGGGTAGACTTTGTATGTGATTCATACAAAACCCCATCCATCAAAGATATCGAGCATGGTATCCGTGGATCTGATGCTACACATACCAACTTCATTATCTCTGGTCCTGACCAGAAGCGCCCAAAGGATTTCAATGCCTCGCTCAAGTCCGCAAATTTCAAAACAGCCCTCCTACACTTCCTTGTAAAGGAATGGAAGAGAACATCATACATTGAGCAGATCCGAGGCTACACGCTATTTGTAGGACTGGATGACAAAGCCTATCAATATGATGTAAAGGATGACAGTATTCACGTGCAAGAGGTCCCCAGCCTGGTCTGCAACCACGAGGAGGCAGATACTCGGTTGATCTGGCATGTTAAGCATATGTGCGAGTCCTACAAAGGTGGTAACATCATTATCCGGTCCTCTGACACTGATGTTCTTATAATTTTGCTTACGCATGCCCATGTCATACCAGGACAGCTATGGCTCGACGTTGGTGTAAGTACTAACAACACCAGGCGATATATAGATGTATCCCAGTTAGCTCACAGCCTTGGAGCAGAGTTGTGTGGTGCCCTGTCAGGACTCCATGCCTTCACAGGATGTGACTACACAGCTAGTTTTGTACGCAAAGGTAAAGTCCGCCCTTTGGCTTTAATGGAAAAGGAACAAAGGTTCATCGCAGCATTCGCCAAATTGGGAGATTCAGCTCACATATCATCAGATCTGTTAACAGACATGGAGGCCTTTGTTTGTAGCATGTATGGGAAGCCCAACCTAACATCAGTGAATACAGTCAGACATATGCTATTTGATCAGCATTTTGCACCAAAACAAAAATCTCAGCCTTTGCATAAAATCAAAGGAACCGACCCTAGTAATTTGCCTCCATGCAAATCTGTGCTCTTGGAGAAATTGAAGCGTGCAAATCTGGTAGCATCAATGTTGAAAAACGCAATTACCCCAGAATCGTACAAGTGGGCTCCAGAAGAAAATGGATGGCTGCTAGAGAACGGTCGCTATGTTATTAACTGGTTTGAAGGGCAACAGGTCCCAGAAGATGTATGCCTCCACATTGATGATATCGTGGGTACAGATATGGCTAATGAGGAGGAAGATGAAACGGAGTACTGTTCCTCCTCTGATGAGTCAGACAGTGACTCTGACTAATTTGTGACACTACAAATTTTATTGGAATATGTTTTGGAGACATAACAGAACAGTTTGTCTAAGTTTTCCTACATTATAACAATTAGGCCATGAGAGTCTAAGGAACATGCCTTGTTGGCGCTTTATTTAGTACACCAAATTCATAAGTTACAATTATGGTATACTGCATAAAACTGGGATTCAGTTTATGTACACTTCTGCCTAAGGTAACCATAACCTGAGGACAGGAACTATGGGACGACATTTAACCAGATTTTTTGTCTTGGCAGCAAAATCTGACAGGGGGTGGAGAAAACTTTACTGTCAATATTCTATAGCAGTCACATACTCGCAATAAGTATTGCTATAAGTGTTATACAGAGGTTATAACCAATTTACAAGATCAGTATCACAGTGACATTATAGACGATACATCCTTCATGAGAAATCACCGACTGCACCGATTAAAGAACTGGTTTATTTTCACAAAAGAGCTCTTGTTACCATGGATACCCAGCTTACATGTATTATTTTGATGTATGTGCGTTCAAAAAGATAATATCTGTACTTTGATACCCTACATGCTAGTATAAATGGATATTTAATAACTCCACGAAGTAAAATCGTTGTTTTATACTTTTCCCCAAAATAAGGTGCGAAAACAACAAAAAACGCTGTTTTTCTCCAAAAACGCAGCAGCTGCGGCAATTAAGAAATGGATTTTCAGATTCGGCATAAAATTCTGATTCAGAAACGACCCTCAAACCTTTTGGCCTCAGACACATGATTAAAAGTGCCTGGGCTCTTGGACTAATGAGTTTGTTCAGAGTACATTTAGTGTCAATTGGTAAATCTGATGTGTTCTGAGTAAGCAAATGGTTCAGGAAGTTACGTATAGCAGAGAGAATGAAGAAATGAAACAAGGATGCAATGAAAGACGTAGGATTGGTATTACTAAAGGTTGGGTTAGGTTGGGTAGGTCAACCCCCTAAAGTGACCCCATAAATAAACGCAATCTCTGGGGAGAGAAATAATCAATCATAACCCATGTTTTTCCTTGTAGGTTATGTCAGTGAACGCCTCGGGGTGAACGACTCGGGGTGAACGTCTTCAACTAGAATGAACGTCTTCAACTAGAATGAACGTCTTAAACTAGAATGAATGTCTCAAACTAGAATGAACGACTCAAACTAGAATGAACGTCTCAAACTAAAATGAACGTCCTAAACTAGAATGAACGACTCAAACTAGAATGAACGTCTCAAACTAGAATGAGCGTCCTAAACTTGAATGAACGTCTCAAACTAGAATGAACGACTCAATTTAGAATGAACGTCCTTAACTAGATTGAACGTCTTAGAATGCACGTCCTAAACTAGAATGAATGACTTAGAATGAACGTCTAAATAAAGAATGAACGACTTAGAATGAACGTCTTAGAATGAACGTCTTAATATAGACTGAACGACTTAGAATGAACGTCTTAGAATGAACGTCTTAGAATGAACGACTTAGAATGATCGTCTTAAACTAGAATGAACGACTTAGAATGAACGTCTTAGAATGAACGTCTTAGAATGAACGTCTTAGAATGAACGACTTAGACTGATCGTCTGAATCTAGAATGAACGACTTAGAATGATCATCTTAAACTAGAATGAACGACTTAGAATGAACGTCTTAGAATGAACGACTTAGAATGATCGTCTTAAACTAGAACGAACGACTTAGAATGAACGTCTTAAACTAGAATGAACGACTTAAAATGATCGTCTTAAACTAGAATGAACGTCTTAGAATGAACGTCTTAGAATGAACGACTTAGAATGATCGTCTTAAACTAGAATGAACGACTTAGAATGAACGTCTTAGAATGAACGTCTTAGAATAAACGTCTTAGAATGAACGACTTAGAATGATCGTCTGAATCTAGAATGAACGACTTAGAATGATCATCTTAAACTAGAATGAACGACTTAGAATGAACGTCTTAGAATGAACGACTTAGAATGATCGTCTTAAACTAGAATGAACGACTTAGAATGATCGTCTTAAACTAGAATGAACGACTTAGAATGATCGTCTTAAACTAGAATGAACGACTTAAAATGATCGTCTTATGTGAACGTCACCTACCCACAGCCTGTACTGCCGTTTTTTCCACAGTAAACTCTCCCACTATCATCTGGCCCCCTGTAAGGCTTTGCTATTAACCTTATGGCTGGTCCTATCTGATTCCTTGATTTAAATAGATGAAAATAAATAGCTTGGGTTCTTGTACACTTTCGAATAAATGAGAGAGAGAGAGAGAGAGAGAGAGAGAGAGAGAGAGAGAGAGAGAGAGTTAAGGTTCGTCCAGGTAAGGTTCACTCAGGTGATGCCTTGAGGCAACATTGAATAAACTCTCTGGACTGGGATGGACGTTTTTCCTGAAAGCTTTAGCTGAATCTTTTAGCTGCAGGATTTAGCTGAAAGTTTTAGCTGAAGGTTATAGGTGAACTCTTCAAGCCCTCAGCTAAGAGATTCCACTCTCACCATCCACCCGTCTCCTTCCACCCCATCATCCACCTCTTCCCCTCCATCCCATCATCCACCTCTCCACCCTCATCACCCAGCCACCTGTTATTTTTCTGTTTTTGTTTTTCTTCTCTCCGTTACTCCTTATTTGCTTCCCTTGTTTACTGTTTTTCTGGTACTATTTGGGGAAGGATTTACCCCAACAACACCAAAGGACACAGACAGACAGATGATCACCCCATTACACTGTACTCGTATCGTGGACACAAGACACCGCGAGTCATCACCATTAAAGCAGCTCTCAGGTATAAGTATTACAATCATTCTTATTCCTATCTTTAAATACGTCTGTTAACCACAACATCCCCAGATAAGTGTTATGCCTTTATCTTAGGCTGGTATGTGAGATGGTTTATATAATTACATCAATCATGGTAACTTTCCTATGAGCATTGAGTAGTCTCTCTCTCACTTAATACTGTGTTCAACGAGGCTCATAGCGTTAATTACGGTGATATTCCAGTTATTGTGCGATAGTTTATTTTCTTAATAAATAGGCAAAAGACTTTGAAAACATAACTTATAAACAGTTATGAATGTTACTACGAGTTGACCTCTAATACGACTCTTGATCAGTGATTACAGGTAAACGGAAGCTATAACAGTGGTAAGGTAAGGTAAGGTAAGGTAAGGTAAGGTAAGGTAAGGCTGATTCTTAAAATATGTGGGGTGATGTTCACACTACTTTCACTTATTACACAGCTTTGTCACTATTCCTATATTTCATTATCACAACAACATTTTGTCACTGCAAATGTTGTCACTGATGAAAAGTTGAAGCGAGTGAGAGAGAGGTCCGGTGGGCTGGTTAGGTTAGGTTAGGTGAGAGAGATACAGTGGGTTAGTTAGGTTAAGTTAGGTGAGAGAGATACGGTGGGTTAGTTAGGTTAAGTTGCGTGAGAGAGATACGGTGGGCTGGTTAGGTTAGGTTCGGTGAGTGAGAGGTCCGGTGGGCTGGTTTGGTTAGGTTAGGTGAGAGAGATACAGTGGGTTAGTTAGGTTAAGTTAGGTGAGAGAGATACGGTGGGTTAGTTAGGTTAAGTTGCGTGAGAGAGATATGGTGGGCTGGTTAGGTTAGGTTCGGTGAGTGAGAGGTCCGGTGGGCTGGAGAGTTTGGTCACGGTCTCCTCCTCGACCAACTGAATTACTGACTACAGTTCCTGCGGTGAGGTGTGCTGCAGCTCGTCCTTCACCTTCTGGGTCTCCAGCACACCGTACAACTCCTAAGTGTCTAATTAGACAGTTCTTACGGTGCAGTAGGCGCCGAGGAAGGCCGAGCAGTAACATGGCACCACCACCCCGTTACCATCTACACCTTCTTGTCTCTTACAACACTACAGAAAGTTCCAACCTAAGTAAATGGAGGTGTTTTTTACATTTAGCCCTGATTTCCAACTTAACGTCACAGTGCTCTTGAACACAATTTACTATATTTAACCAAAATGGAAAAGACCTCATATCCAGTGTCTGTCACCTACAGCCGGTGCCTTCGGGAGTTGTTGGTTTCGGGATACCTTTACGACGTAGATGAACAGAACCAAAAAAAGCGACGCCTGAAAGTCACCTTCTGCCTCGACAGTGGTTCCAATGTATCCGTGATACCATTAGATTTTGTCATCTCTGCCGGACTTCAGGACTATATAGTGGACCGTGAAAAGTTTTCGGTCGATACCGGTAGTGGGTTAACGAAGAGTGGAGTTTATGGTCGGCTGGAAGTCAAGGTACGGCTCGATGGATGTAAACTCCGACCTACTCTTATTGTGGCGAGGAAAGGCGCGCCTTTTTTGTTGGGCATGGATGTGTTAAGTCAGTCCGTCTTGGACCTGTCTACCAAAAACCCCACGCTTTCCCTACTGGCACACTCCAAACACCTTCTCAAGTCCGTAACCCCTTTAGCAGCCACATGTAAAATCCGAAACCAGACTGTTTCATGCCTGCTGGACACAGGCTGTACCTACTGTTACATAACACCCGAATACGTGCAACAGCTGCACCTCCACTACCGACCATCAGAGTGTGTCCGTCCGCGAGTGCAACACGGTAACGGGGCAGGATAAGGTGCTCGGATACGTGTCCCCTGTCCCCATCACCTACATGGGTAACACTAACTGGGCACCTTTTTACGTCGCTAATGATAACAACTATGGTGTAATTCTTGGCATCAACTTCCTCACGAATGCTCGACTCACATTCAACTTCACCGAGCTCTGTGCCTGAGTCCCAATCCTCTCATCAGAGTGAAATACAGCCATTTCATTGAATTACGCCCATAATGCCTTATTTAAGTCTTTTGTTTGTAATTAAAAAGGAACGAAAAAAATAGTTTCCTGCAATTAGTACGACTGTATGGAGGAAAGACTTTTTATTTTATTTTTTTACAATATATACCTATTCCTGGCTCAATACGCCTGGCGCATGAAAAATCGAAAAAAAAATATGAGAAGAAGTACTTTGTTTCTCAGCAGTTAGAGACATCACATCTAAACATAAAACAAATGCTTCTCGAAAAGATTGTGGAAAGAAGACATGCCTTCTCTCAACATACACAGCAGCTTCCAGTCGACAAGCTTGGTTTTCAATGGACTTGTGCAGCCGTTCATCGATGCTGTATTCCTTTATGGAAGGTGGAAAATAAATCTCTGAAGAGATTTCTAGAGAAATACACCGAGGAAAGTGTACCAAGTGAAGCTACATAACGAAAGAGTTATGTAAACCCTACCTTTGATAATATCATGCAGAAAATAATACGCCACCCAAGGTACTGCTGAAGGTGGGCTAAAGACCACAACACAACACAACACAACACAGCACGGTTTTAATATTTTACAAACAACAATAACAAGTTAATCTCGTCTGTTAATAATAATAGCTTTTAAACTTTCCAACATTCAGTGACGTCATCGGAAGAATTCGTGAGATCAACATTATATTTGGATTTACTTTGAGGAAAAAAACATAAGATAATTTGAAATACAAAGCTAAAAAAAATATTAAAATAATCTACACATCCACCATGACGGCCGGACAAGTAACCCCCCCCCCCCGGCGGTCATATAACTGGTGAATCTAAATGGATACAATTTACAGCTACACATATGAGGATGTTCAGAGTAAAGAAACATTACAAAGTTTGAGACATAACAGCACTTACCTGTCACCCACATACCAGGCCAAGCGACTAATAATACACAGTCCTTCTCTCCAACACACCGCCAGTGAGAGCTCTTGAACACATACTCAACCTACCTATTGAAAATTACATCACATAGACCATCTACACTGATGGCTCTCTAAAGACGTGTGTGAGAAGGCAGAAAGGGCTCTCAGTGTGACTCAACCTAATGACAATATAGAAGGAGTTAAAATCAATGGAAGAAATTGAATTAGTTGCCAGACTCGGGGCCACAAGACTTAAGACAATACCGCTGACCGTATCATCATCACTGACGCCTTATCTTCACTACTTGCACTTGACGCCCTAGGCTTAAGCTGTCACCAATAGGAACCCTTAAAACTGTAATCAGGAAATAACTTGCTGATTAATTAGAAGACAGTAGACAATTGGAAACAGGAACTAGTCAATCCACTGTTTACCATGGTGAGATGTATCAAGTGAAACATGTATATGGGGCAAGTATCAAGATCACAAGATGTTGTAATCGCTAGACTAAGGTTAGGATATAAGTACCTCTGGCAGTATGTCCCTCAGGCAGATGTGAACAAGACTTAATGTTAGGTGTGTGGCCAGACATATGGCCACACACTCTAGCACTACGTCCTCGACTGTGTGAAGATAGAACCTTTTTGTGACAGACACTGTAATGTGCTTGAATGCCTTTCATGAAGATGTGAATAACAATATATATAAAGTATGCCTCACACTGCAGTATGCCCCCTCACACGGGTATGGAGTCAACTTCTTTGTCCACAAGTAAACAAACAATATACTGGAAATACCTCGTAGCATTTAATGGCATAATAATCCTGACCACGGGGGACTGTTATACACACCATTAAGTGACCTCTATTCTGTAAACTTTTTTGTGCTGCCGCCCACAGGAGGAGTATAGGGTGCACAACAAACTAGCCGCTGTCTGTAACAAAATGCATTCAATTCAGTCCGGTGGTGGTTGCTAACACGTCCATGAGCCTATGGAGTACCATCGTCGTGTGTGTGTGTGTGTGTCAGTTTATAGTGATGTAAGAACCTCTTCCTCACCAAAACATTCTTTTAGCTCCCCGTAACTCCTCTCCTCCTCCTCCCTCATCATAGCTCTCCCTCTCCCTCCTCTTCCTCCCTCTCCATAAATCTCCTCCCTCTCCAAAACTCTCTTCTCCTTTTCCCTCCCCTATAATTCATCTCCTCCTCCTCCCTCAAAACCACATCCTTCAAGAAGTATAAAGATGTTTACACCAAATCCTCTCTCTCTCTCTCTCTCTCTCTCTGGCAAGGATGTAGTTCGTCACCTTTTCACTTGTTTAATCAATCTTGCGTCACTTCTCACATGTCGAGCGTATTTAAGTCAAGAGGAAATCTGCCATTTTTTCCCCAGGTGTTGTGTCTGCCACTCTATATACTCGTAGGTCTGTGTCTGCCACTCTCAGTACGTCTCAGAGTGCCACAAGCCTTCCTTCTCTATCAATGCCATTATTGATGCCAAAGACGTTCTCACTTTTAGCTTTGGTCATTCTAATATGTCTTTGATCATTCTCCCTTTAATTATTTTGTCATTCTGACTCGTATATCTTTAACACTAGCTTATTTTTCATCATTCTAACCCCTAATCATTCGCCATTCTAACTTCACTTTTGGTCAATTTATTCTTGACTTGTGATCATTCTAGTACCAGACAGCTACCAAACAGGGAGGTACTACCGCTTGGGAAGATATTGGAAGCATAATGTGTTATGTAATGGTAGACTCTGCTGTCATATGTGACCAAGTCCCAGGTTGCTCATCTGACTTTCTACCTCATTTACACACAATTGCAGGGTTTCAAGTGTTTCTCTTACTTGGACAACACAACATACATATATTGTTTCTCACTCTTGATCTTTTTTTCATTTTTGTATTTCTTTATTATTATTATTATTATTATTATTATTATTATTATTATTATTATTATTATTATTATTATTATTATTATTATTATTATTATTACATTTTCGCCCCCCAGGCCCCGATGTGGGTCAGTGACCTGTGCCCGGGTGGGTTAATCCCCGTAAAAAAACAAAAAACAAACATCATTCTACTCCTGACTTGTGATCATTCTAGCACCTCATCATTCTCCCCAACGCAATAAACACCAGTTCTCCAACTCAACAACCATTCTAACGTATCCTAACTATCTTTTATAATCATTCTACCTCTCTTCCTCACTTCTCTCTCACCAATATAATCATTCTCTCATCTGTGTTCACCTGTGCTCACCTGTGTTCACCTTTTATGTAGCTCACCTGCCTCTTAACACCGGCGAGGGTCTTAAATTATTCTCTGTTGTTTTCTTTTTTATTCTAATTTTATTCATCTCGTTTACGTATTTTTAGGGAGGGTCGTTTATTGGGGGTCGTATTTTGGGGGGTCGTTTTTTGGGGGTCGTTTTCGGATGGGTCGTTTTTTGGGGTCATTTTCGGGGTTCGTTTTCGGATGGGACGTTTTGGGGTGAATTTTTGGGGTCATTTTCGGGGGGGTTCGTTTCGGAGGGTCCGTGTTTGGGGGGGTCGTTTTCGGATGGGTCGTTTTTTGGGGGGTCGTTTTTTTTAGGGGGGTCGTTTTTGGGGGGTCGTTGTTCTTTGGGGGTCGTATTTTTTAGGGGGGATCGTTTTTGTTTATTTTATCGTGTTGATGTTTTGTATGTTGGTCTGTACGTTTCACCAGGACTATTACTATTCATTCACCAATATCAGGGTACACAGTCTTCAAGAGTCTAGTGACCACGGTCTGCCAACAATGACCTCATCTTCCTGCTCCTACTCTTCCTGCTCCTCCTCCTCTTCTTCCTCCTTTCTTCCCTCCTTCAACACTCTCCCACACACATTCATCAAGAGAGAGAGAGAGAAAGAGAGAGAGAGTGTGTGTGTGTGTGTGTGTGTGTATAAAAAGATTAAAGGCAGGTTGGTCTGTATTTGCCTCTTCTGTTCTTGCTGTACCAGGAAATTGGATCTTGGGGAGTGACAGTGAGGGTCAGGGCGTTACAGTGAAGGTCAGGGCGTTACGGTGAGGGTCAGGGCGTTACGGTGAGGGTCAGGGCTTTACGGTGAGGGTCAGGGCGTTACGGTGAGGGTCAAGGCGTTACGGCGAGGGTCAGGGCGTTATGGTTAGGGTCAAGAGTTACGGTGAGGGCTGGGAGTTACGTAGGAAGGTTAAAGGTAAGGGATGAGATTTCGTCTTGGCTTCATGTTTATAGGAGGAGAGAGAGAGAGAGAGAGAGAGAGAGAGAGAGAGATCAGGTTATGGAAGTCTGTGTAGTAATTTATAGTGTCTGTTTACTGTGTGTTTTGGGGCTTCGTGAGAGCTAATGTAACCATATGTGTACTCTCTATCTCTCTCTCTATCTCTCTCTCTCTCTTGGTTGCTTTCTCTCTATATGGCTATCTATATCTTCTTTATTTTTACTTCTCTTTGTCTCTTGTCTCTCCCTTTCTCTCTACGTCTCTCTCTCTGCCGCATTATTTCTCATTTGCTTTCTCTCTCTCCCTCTCTCTCTCTCTTTCTGTCTCTCTCTTTCTCTCTTTCCGTCTGTTTATGTTTGTCTCCCCTTCTCTCTTCCTGTCTCTCCCTGTCTCTCTCCCCATCTCTGTCTCTCTCTCCCTCTCTCTACACAGTTCTGAGGATCATGGATCAGCCTCGTCTCTCTAGTAATCAATTTTGTCACACGATTCGCCAAACTTATTTTATTTTCCCTTTGAGAACGATGACTTAACTTTTTCGTCCTGAGGGGCTCACTGCAGTACTGTCAAATGTCGTCCCTGTTTCTACCCCTCCAGGTTAATGTTTGGAATTATCTGGGGAAATATTTTTAGCTTTTCGGTTTTTTCCCCTCAATTGTTTCGATTTTTAGGGGAAATTTATGAGTTTTAGGGGAAATTTGTGAGTTTTAGTGGAAATTTATGAGTTTTAAGGGAAATTTTTGAGTTTTGAGCGGGTAAATTTCTTTGTGTTTTATTATACTAATTGAATTTATTGAAACAGATCAGATACCTTTATTTTTAACAACTCGTAAGGGATATCAGACTGTGTCGTGTCGGTGTCGTGTCGGTGTCTTGTTGTTTTGTTTTGTGTCGTCGTGTCGTGTCGTGTTTATATACCGGAGGGAGTATGACAACTCTTTCCTCACCGCGCCTCTTCTCATACACGGACGGCCACAAGACTGATCCAAACTTTAGTGTCTTCAATGATATTTCTCTTTACAACTTTTTTCATTTTCACGAAACTATTCAAACACCCTTTCTTATCTCCCTTCTTTCATCTCCCTCTCTCTCTTCTTCTTCTTCCTCCCTTCCTCTCTCTCCCCATCCCTCCCACCCTTCCTCCCTTCCTCTCTCTCCCCCTCCCTCCCTTCCTCCCACTACACACAATAAACTCCCCCAACCGCGTCTCTTGACTCCCCCCAGAACAGGTATTGGAATAGTTTAGTCTCAGGTACTGACTGGAGACGAGTGTTGTAGTGTCCTATAGTAACAACAACATTATTAACAACATCAACAATAACAACAACAGCCACATCATCAACAACAACAACATTAACATAAACATCATAATCAACAACATCAAAAACAATGACAAAAACAACAACAAAAACCTCAACAACAACAACGCAGTCAAAAACAATAACAAAAACAACAACACTTAAATTCTTCCCATGACATAAATAAAAATTAATTAAACACTACAATTTTCCCATAATAATAATCCCCTTAACACCCAGGACCATCCACCACCACCCAGGACCATCCACCAACACCCAGGACCATCCACCAACACCCAGGACCATCCACCACCACCCAGGACCATCCACCACCACCCAGGACCATCCACCACCACCCCAGGACCATCCACCACCACCCAGGACCATCCCCACCACCCATCCACCACCACCCAGGACCATCCACCACCACCCAGGACCATCCACCACCACCCAGGACCATCCACCACCACCCAGGACCATCCACCACCACCCAGGACCATCCATCAACACCCAGGACCATCCACCAACATCCAGGACCATCCACCACCACCCAGGACCATCCACCAATACCCAGGACCATCCACCACCACCCAGTACCATCCACCACCACCCAGGACCATCCACCACCACTCTTAACAGACACACGTTCATTTAGTTTGAGGCAAGAACTCAATTGGGTCGTTTGGGCATGGTAGAGAAGCCGGTGTGGTGTGGTGTGGTGTAGTGTAGTAGGTAGTGTGGTATGGCATGGGTGGTAAGGAGTGGGTGTGGTGTGGTGTGAGATGGGTGGCATAGGATAGGTCATCAGTGCCACCTAATGATATCTTCTACACCTGGGGAAGCCTTAATGAACCCCACAGGTATCCGTCAGGTAATGAATCACACCTGAACTGTCTCTTCTCTTCATATAAATCATCTTACCTTCACCGACTTATTTCTTAATTAAGGTATGTTGTTACAGGTAAGTCTCTCTCTCTCTCTATCTCTCTCTCTCTCTCTCTCTCTCTCTCTCTCTCTCTCTCTCTCTCTCTCTCTCTCTCTCTCACTTTAGTTTTAACTCTATTTTATGACCTAATAATTTTTGAGGGCGATGCTTCCGTTGTACAGTTTACCAACACCAGCATCCTGTAGTGCTAGTGCTGTAGTGTACACTCTTCATCCACCACTGTGCATCCTTCATCCACCACTGTACATCCTTCATCCACCACTGTACATCCTTCATCCACCACTGTACATCCTTCATCCTCCACTGTACATCTACCATCCTACATGTACAGTCAGTCAACACAGTATCGTGTCTGTCTCTCAGTCAGGTAACACTTAATCTATCAGAGCTTCAAGAGTCAGGTGAGGTCATTATCCTCAGGTAACATACCGGTGATTGGAGAAACGAAAGGTTAGGTTAGTTTAGTTTAGGTTAAGTCACTTCCGGTTATGTTAGGTTAGGTTAGGTTAGTTTAGGGATTATTCGTCATTTAAAATATGAAGGGAAGAAATGACAAAGAGGTGGATTTTAAACTATCAAGTCATTATCAGGGTAGATAGTTCCCTTTAGCCATTGTTACTACTATCATTACGACTACAGGTACAACTTCTAGTCCTGCTGCTCCATGTACTACTTCTACTAATACTATTAAGAGACAAATACAAAATACCATATTGTGGAAATTATCAAAACTTTCATAAGCAAAAATATCAAAAGGAAAGTTGTTTTTAATCATTCAAGTCAGACCAACACGACTCTCCCAGATGCTCAGTTGACTTCCTTGTAAGAGGGAGAGAAAGAAAGATCAAGTCACACTCATCCAAAAGTCAAAGACCTCCGAGGCACTTGAGAATGAGAGAGACGAGTTCGTTGACAAAACCAGAATCGTTTAGAAGTGAGAGGAATTCACTCAGGCAGTCATGAATCCTTTGTGTAGTGAGGAAGGATTTATAGTCTTAGTCCTGCAGTCATTATTAAACACTCACTGGGGCTCAAACCTTCTGGTGTGACACGTATG
>NW_024748154.1:0-1515 GCF_018991925.1 Homarus americanus
GTATAACAAAGGCTCCAGATCGAGTATAACAAAGTCCCCTGGTCGAGTATAACAAAGTCCCCTGAACGATTATGACAAAGGCCCCTGATCGAGTATAACAAAGTTCCCTGATCGAGTATAACAAACTCGACTGATCGAGTATAACAAAGACCCCCTTATCGAGAATAACAAAGTCCCCTGATCGAGTATAACAAAGCCCCCTGATCAAGTATAACAAAGGTCCCTGATCGAGTATAACAAAGTCCCCTGGTCGAGTATAACAAAGTCCCCTGATCGAGTATAACAAAGTTCCCCGATCGAGTATAACAAAGCCCCCAGATCGAGTATAACAAAGTCTCCCTTATCGAGAATAACAAAGTCCCCTGATCGAGTATAACAAAGCCCCCTGATCAAGTATAACAAAGGCTCCAAATCGAGGGTAACAAAGTCCCAGGTCGAGTATAACAAAGTCCCCTGATCGAGAGTATAACAAGGCCCTGATCAGGTATAACAAAAGGCCCTGATCGAGTCATATGAAATCCCTGATCCCGAGGTATAACAAAGCCCCTGATCGAATATAACAAAAAGCGCCTTAGCAGGTATAACAAAAGGCCCCTGATCGAGTATAACAACGTCCCCTGATCCGGGTATAACAAAAAGGCCCCTCATCGAGTATAACAAAAGGCCCCTCCATGCGAGGTACAACAAAGTCCATGATCGAGTATAAAAGTCCCTCATCAGATAACAAAAGTCCCCTGATCAGTATATAACAAATTCCCTGATCGAGTAGAACAAGTCCTCATCGAGTATAACAAAGGCCCTCGCCGAGGTATAACAAAGTCCCATGATCGAGAATAACAAATTCCCTCATCGAATATAACAAAGTCCCCTGATCGAGTATAACAAAGGCCCCTCATCGAGTATAACAAAGTCCCATGATCGAGAATAACAAATTCCCTCATCGAATATAACAAAGTCCCCTGATCGAGTATAACAAAGTCCCCTGATCGAGTATAACTAAGTCCCCTAAACGATTATAACAAAGGCCCATGATCGAGTATAACAAAGTTCCCTGATCGAGTTTAACAAAGCCCCCTGATCGAGTATAACAAAGTCGCCTGATCGAGTATAACAAAGCCCCTATTCGGTATAACAATGCCTGATGAGTATAAGAAAGTCCGTGATCGAGTATAACCAAGGGCCTGATCAGGTTTAACAAGGCCCTGATCGGGTATAACAAAGTCCCCTGGTCGAGTATAACAAAGACGCCTGAACGAGTATAACAAAGGCCCCTGATCGAGTATAACAAAGCCCCCTGATGTGGTATAACATAGGCCCCTGATCGAGTATAACAAAGTCCCCTGATCGAGTATAACAAAGGCCCATGATCGAGTATAACAAAATTTCCCTGATCGAGTATAACAAAGTCCCCCTTATCGAGAATAACTAAGTCCCCTGATCGAGTATAACAATGCCCCCTGATCAAGTATAACAAAGGCTCCAGATCGAGTATAACAAAGTCCCCTGGTCGAGTAT
>NW_024748155.1:0-65167 GCF_018991925.1 Homarus americanus
TCAGTATGCTTCGTTTCAGTTACGTATTGCTAGTGATTTCACTGAAGGGTGCCTGGCCATCACACCAGGGTAATAATTACTGAAGGGTGCCCGCCCCTCACCCCAGGGTCATGGTGCTAATAAGCGTGCCTGCCTTACCCCAGGTCATGTGAAGGTGCCGGCCTCACACCCAGTTCATAACACTGTAGGGGTGCCTGGCGCTCACCTCGGTCATGGTGCTGGAGGGTGCGACCCTGACACCCTGGTCAAGTGAAATGCCAGCCTGTTGCAGGTCAAGTGAAGGGGTGCCCGGACCACATCCTTTTTCAATGCACTGTGGGTGCCCGCTCACACCCGTTTCATGTCACTGAAGGGGTGCCCGGCCCTCACACCCTGGGTCATGGCACTGAAGGGGGCCGGCCGTCACATCCAGTTCATGACACTGAAGGGGTGCCAACCCTCACCTCCAGGTCATGGTGTGAAGGTGCCCGGCCTTCACACCCAGGTCATGTCACTGAAGGTGCCCGGCCCTCACACCTGGTCTCTAGGGACCTAAACAAGTGCCCAGCCCTCCTACGGGCCATGGCACTGGAAGGGTAACAGGCCCCTCACACCCGGGTCATAGGTGCTGGAGGGTGCCCTCCCATACCCCGGTCATGTCACTAAGGGTGCGGACCTCACACCCCCAGTCATGGGGTTGAAGCAGTTCCTGGTCCTCACACCACAGTCATGTGGAGCTGAAGGGGTGCCAGCCATCACACCCCGTTTCATGGCACTGAAAGGGTGCAGCCTCTACCCGGGTCATGTCACTGAAAAGGTGCATGGCCTCACACCCAGGGTCATGGACCTAAAAGGTGCCAGCCCTCACACCCCGGGTAAAGGGGTTGGCAGTTCAGTCCTCACACCCGCAGGTCATGGAGCTGAAGGGGTGCCAACCATCACACCCAGATTCATGGCACTGAGGCCCAGTCCTCCACCCCGGGTCATGGCACTGAATAGGGCTCGGCCTCACCCAGTTCATAGCTCTGTCGGGTGCCCGGGCCTCCATCGTTTCATGGCACAAAGGGGTGCCAGGCTCACACCACCCCGGCTCATGGCACTGAGAAGGTGTCGGCCGTCACACCCCTGGCATGGCCTGAAGGTATGCCAGCCTCACACCCCTGGTCAGAGGCTAAACAGGTGCCCGGCCTCACCCCGGGTCCTTGGCACTGAAGGAGGGACCCACCCCTCAGGGTCATGGCACTGAAGGGTGACCGCCCTCACACCCAGGTCATGGCACTGAAGGTATGCCAGCCCTCCCACACCAGGTCACAAGACTAAACCAGGCCAGCCCTCACACCCGGTAATGTCAATAAAAGGCCCAGCCCTCACACCCAGGTCATGTCACTAAAAAGGGGTGCCCGGCCCCCTCACACCCAGTTCACAGCACTGAATAGGTGCCCGGCCCCCCACCCCCGTTCATGACACTGAAGGTGCCAGACCTCACACCCCGGGTCATGGACCTAAAAAGGGTGCCTGGCCCTCCCACAGATCACGGGGTTGAAGCCAGTTCACAGCCCTCACACCACGGGACATGATTGGCATGAAGGTACCGGCACTCACACACCCCAGGTCATGTCACTGTGAAGGGTGCCCGGCCTCCACCCCGGGTCATGGCACTGAAGGAGTCCCAGCCATCACCACACCGATTATAGCACTGAAGGAGCCAGCCCTCACACCAGGTCATGGCACTGAAGAGTGCAGTCCTCCACACCCCAGGTCATGGTCGTGAAGGTGCCCAGCTATCACACCCGGGTCAAGTCACTAAAGGGTGCCAGCCCTCACACCCTGTTCATTAGCACTGAAGGGTGCCCGGCCGTCACCCAGTTCGACACTGAAGGTGCCAGTCTGAAGGGTTCAGTCCTCACACCCGGGTCATGTCACTAAGGAGTGCCGGTCCTCACACCCCTGTTCATGGTGTGATGGTAGGGTGCCCGGCCATCACACCCGGGTCATGTCACGGAAGGATGCCAGCCCTCACACCCTGGTCATAGAGCTAAACAGTGCCCGGCCTACCCCAGGTCATATCATTGAAGGGTGCTCGGCCCTTACACCCAGGTCATAACCTCCTGGCGTCTTGGCCTCACCCCGGGTCATAACTCTGAAAGCGTGCCCAGCCCTCGCCACCCCAGGTCTGCATGTTACTGAAAGTGCACAGCACCCTCACACAGGGTCATGGGCCTAAAGTGCCAGCCTCACACCCGGGTAATGGGGTTTAAGCAATTCCGGTCCTCACACGGGTCATGGAGCTGAAGGGTGCCAGCCATCACACCCGATTCACTTGGCACTGAAAGGGTGCCAGCCCTCACAGGTCAATAGCACTGAATAGGTGCTCGGCCCTCACACCCCAGTTCATAGCTCTGTCAGGTGCGGGCCTCCACCCGTTTCATGGCACTAAGGGTGCCCAGCCCTCACACCAGGTCGGCACTGAGCGGTGCCGGCCCGTCAACCCCTGGCCATGCCGCACCAGAGGTATGCCGGCCCTCACCTGGTCATAGAGGCTAAGCAGTGCCCGGCCCTCACCCCCGGGTCATGGCACTGAAGAGACCAGCCCTCACCCCGGGTCATGACACTGAAAAGGTGACAGCCCTCACCAGGTCATGGCACTGAAGGTGTGCGGCCTCCACTCGTGGTCACAAGGCTAAACGAGTGCCCGCCCTCACACCGCGGGTCATGTCAATAAGGTGCCGGCCCTCACACCCGGGTCATGTCACTGAATGGGTTCAGCCTCACCCGGGAAGTGGACCTAAAGGGGTGCCATGACCTCACACCCAGGTCATGGACCTAAAGTTTCTGCCCGGCCTGACGCCCGGGTCATGTCACTGAAGGGGTGCCCGGCCTCACTATTCATGGCACTGAAGGGGTGCCGGCCTCACACCCGGTTCAACAGCACTGGGGGTGCCTGGCCTTCACACCCCATTTCATCGCACTGAATGTCAGCCTCACCCGTTTCATGACACTGAAGGGGTGCCCAGCCTTCACACCCAGGTCGCTCAGCACTGAATGATGAACAGCCCCCCCCACACCCCGGTCATGTACTAAAGGGTGCCTGGCCCTCACCACAGTCACAGGGTTGAAGCAGTTCCCGTCCCTCACCCGCAGGACATGGTGCTGGAGGGTGCGGCCCTCACACCCGGTCATGTCACTGATGGGGTGCCAGCCCTCACGGGTCATAGCACTGAAGGGTGCAGCCATCACACACCGATTCATGGCATTGAAGAGGCCAGCCCCTCACACCGGGGTCCTTAGCACTGAAAGGGCCGGTCTTCACCCCGGGTCAAGTCACTAAAGGGGTGCCCGGCCCTCACACCCCTGTTCATGGCACTGAAGGGGTGCCCGGCCGTCACACCCCGGTTCACGACACTGAAGGGGTTCCCGGCCCTCACACCCCGGGTCATGTCACTAAAGCGGTGCCCGGCCCTCACACCCCTGTTCATGGCACTGAAGGGGTGCCCGGCCGTCACACCCCGGTTCATGACACTGAAGGGGTGCCCGGCCCTCACACTCAGGGTCATGGTGCTGGAAGGGTGCCCGGCCTTCACACCCCGGGCCATGTCACTGAAGGGGTGCCCGGCCCTCACACCCCTGGTCATAGAGCTAAACGAGTGCCCGGCCTCACCCCCCGGGTCATATCATTGAAGGGGTGCTCGGCCCTTACACCCCGGGTCATAGCTCTGAAGGCGTGCCCGGCCCTCACACCCCGGGTCATTTCACTGAAGGGGTGCCCGGCCCTCACACCCCTGGTCATAGAGCTAAACCAGTGCCCGGCCTCACCCCCAGGGTCATATCACTGAAAAAATGCCCGGCCCTCACACCCCGGGGTCATAGCCTAGGCTCAGCAGTGCCCGGCCCTCATACCCCTGGATCATGGCACTGAAAAGGTGCCTGGCCCTCACCCCCCCTGTCAGCGTGAAGGTGCCCGCCCTCACACTCTTGCCTCATTGCTCTTTAGTGCCCGGCCCACACCCCGTTTCATGGCACTAAAAGGGTGCCCGGCCTCACATCCCGGCTCATGGCACTCAAGCGATTGCCTCGGCCCCTGGATGTCCCTGGTCATGGCACTGAAAGCGGGTGCACGGCACTCACACACCGGGCTCTGGACTCCCAAAGCGGTTCCCGGCTCTCACACCCCGGGTCATGGTGCTGGAGGGGTGCCCGGCCCTCACACCCCGGGACATGTCACTGAAGGGGTGCTTGGCCCTCACACCCCGGGTCACGGCACTGAAGGGGTGCCTAGCCCTCACACCCCGCGTCATGGTGCTGAAGGGGTGCTCGGCTTTCACACCCCGATTCAAGGCACTGATAGGGTCCCCAGCACTCACACCCCGGGTCATGGCACTTAAAGGATGCACGGCCCTCACACCCCGGATCATGGACCTAAAGGGGTGCCCAGCCCTCACACCACGGATCATGGGGTTGAAGCGGTTCCCGGCCCTCACACCCCGGGTCATGGTGCTGGAGGGGTGCCCGTCCCTCACACCCCGGGTCATGGCACTGAAAGGGTGCCTGGCCCTCACACCCCGGGTCATGGTGCTGAAGGGATGCCCGGCTTTCACACCCCGATTCATAGCACTGATATGTTCCCGGCCCTCACACCCCGGGTCATGGTTATGAAGGGGTGCCCCGCCCTCACACCCAGGGTCATAGTGCTAATGGGGTGCCTGGCCCTTACACCTGGGTCATGTGAAGAGGTGCCCGCTCTCACACCACGGATCATGGGGTAGAAGCGGCTCCCTGCCCTCACACCCCGGTTCAAAGTATTGAATGGGTGCCCGGCCCTCACACCGGGTCATTGCTGAATAGGTGCTCAGCCCACCCCACGGATCATAGCTCTGTCGGGGTGCCCGGCCCTCCCACCTCATGGCATAGGGGTGCCGGCCCTCACCCCGGCTCATGGCACTTGAAGGGGTGTCCTTCAACGCCCTGGGTCATGTCACTGAAGGGTGCCCGGGCCTCCCACCCCGTTTCATGGCACTTAAGGGGTGCCCGGCCCTCACACCCCGGCTCATGGCACTGAAGCGGTGCCCGGCCGTCACACCCCTGGCCATGGCACTGAAAGTATGCCCAGCCCTCACACCCGTGGTCATAGAGCTAAACGAGTGCCTGGCCCTCACCCACCGGGTCATATCACTGAAAAAATGCCCGGCCCTCACACCCCGGGTCATAGCTCTGAAGGCGTGCCCGGCCCTCATACCCCGGGTCATGGCACTGAAAAGGTGCCCGGCCCTCACACTCTGGTTCATAGCTCTGTAGGAGTGCCCCGCCCTCACAACCCGTTTCATGGCACTAAAGGGGTGCCCGGCCCTCACATCCCGGCTCATGGCACTGAAGTGTTGCCCGGCCCTGAAGCCCCGGGTCATGTCACTGAAGGGGTGCCCGGCCCTCACACCCTTATTCATGGCACTGAAGGGGTGACCGGCCCTCACACCCCGGTTCACAGCACTGTAGGGGTGCCCGGCCTTCACACCCCGATTCATGGCACTGAAAGGGTGCCCTGCCCTCACACCCCGGTTCATGTCACTAAAAAGGTGCCCAGCCCTCACACCCCAGGTCATGTCACTGAAGGGGTTCACGGCCCTCACACCCCGGGTCATGGACCTAAAGGGGTGCACGGCCCTCACACCCCGGGTCATGGACCTAAAGGGTTGCCCGGCCCTGACGCCCCGGGTCATGTCACTGAAGGGGTGCCCGGCCCTCACACCCCTATTCATGGCACTGAAGGGGTGCCCGGCCCTCACACCCGGTTCACAGCACTGTAGGGGTGCGCGGCCTTCACACCCCGTTTCATCACACTGAAAGGGTGCCCGGCCCTCACACCCCGTTTCATGACACTGAAAGGGTGCCCGGCCCTCACACCCCGGGTCATGGCACTGAAAGGGTGAACGGCCCTCACACCCCGGGTCATGGACCTAAAGGGGTGCCCGGCCCTCAGACCACGGATCATGGGGTTGACGCGGTTCCCGGCCCTCACACCCCAGGTCATGGTGCTGGAGAATGCCCGGCCCTCACACCCCGGGTCATGTCACTGAAGGGGTGCCCGGCCCTCACACCCTGGTCAGGGCAATGAAGGTGCCGAGCCACCACACCGATTCATAGCACTGAAGAGCCAGTCTTCACACCCGGTCATGGTCCTGAAGGGTGCCGGCCACACGGGTCAAATCACTAAAGGGTGCCCGGCCTTCACCCCTGTTCATGGCACTGAAGGTGCCGGCCATCACCCCGGTTCACGACACTGAAGGGGTGCCGGTCTTCACACCCGGGTCATGGTCTGAAAGGGTGCCGCCCTCACACGGGTCCAAGTCACTAAAGGTGCCGGCCCTCCACCCTGTTCGCACTGAGGTGCCGGCCGTCACCCTGGTTCACGATACTGAGGTGCCGGTCCTCACCTCCGGGTCATGGTCCTGAAGGGTTCCGGCCCTCACACCCAGGTCATGTCACTAGCGGTGCCCGGCCTCACCAGCCCTCTCCACCCGGGTCGCCTTGGCACTGAAGGGGTGACTAGCCCTCCACACCCCGGGTCATGGCACTGAAGGGTGACAGGCCCTCACACCAGGTGATGGTGCTGGAGGGTGCCAGCCCTCCACCCAGCTCATGTCACTAGATTCAGGCCCTGCCCTACTTGGCTGGGTCGCCCAGTGCTGAAGGGGTGCCCGGCCCTCACACCCCGATTCATTTCTCTGAAGGGGTGCCCGACCCTCACACCCCGGGTCATGTGAAGGGGTGCCCGGCCCTCACACCCTGGTTCGCAGTATAGGGGTGCCCGGCCCTCTCACCCCGTTTCATCGCACTGAAAGGGTGCCCGGCCCTCACACCCCGGTTCATGACACTGAAGGGGTGCCCGGCCTTCACAACCCGGGTCATGGCACTGAAGGGGTGCACGGCCCTCACACCCCGGGTCATGGACCTAAAGGGTTGGCCGGCCCTCACCCCACGGGTCATGGGGTTGAAGCGGTTCCCGGCCCTCACCCCCGGGGTCACGGTGCTGGAGGGGTGCCCGGCCCTCACACCCCGGGTCATGGTGGTAATTGGGTGCCCGGCCCTTACACCCCGGATCATGTGAAGGGGTGCTTGGCCCTCACACCCCGGTTCATAGCACTGAAAGGGTGCCCGGCCGTCACACTCCGGGTCATGGTGCTGGAGGGGTGCCCGGCCTTCACACCCCGGGTCATGTCACTGAATGGGTGCCCGGCCATCACACCCTGGGTCATGGGGTTGAAGCGGTTCCCGGTCCTCACACCACGGGTCATGGAGCTGATGGGGTGCCCGGCCATCACACCCCGATTCATGGCACTGAAAGGGTGCCCGGCCCTCACACCCCGGGTCATGGCACTGAATAGGTGCCCGGCCCTCACACCCCGGTTCATAGCTCTGTCGGGGTGCCCGGGCCTCACACCCCGTTTCACGGCAATTAAGGGGTGCCCGGCCCTCACACCCCGGGTCATGTCACTGAAGGGGTTCACGGCCCTCACACCCCGGGTCATGGCACTGAATTGGTGCCCGGCCCCGGCCCTCACACCCCGATTCATTTCACTGAAGGGGTGCCTGTCCCTCACACCCCGGGTCATGTGAAGGGGTGCCCGGCCCTCACACCCCGGTTTGCAGCACTGTAGGGGTGCCCGGCCCTCACACCCCGTTTCATGGCACTGAAAGGGTGCCTGGCCCTCACACTCCGGTTTATGACACTGAAGGGGTGCCCGACCCTCACACCCCGGGTCATGGCACTGAAGAGGTGCCCGGCCCTCACACAATGGGTCATGGGGTTGAAGCGGTTCCCGGCCCTCACACCCCGGGTCATGGTGCTGGAGGGGTGCCCGGCCGTCACACCCCGGGTCATGGCACTGAAGGGGTGCCTGTCCCTCACACTCCGGGTCATGGTGCTGAAGGGGTGCCTGGCTTTTACACCCCGATTCATGGCACTGAAAGGGTGCCCGGCCCTCAAACCCAGGGTCATGGTGTCGGAAGGGTGAACGGCCCTCACACCCAGGGTCATGGCAGTGAAGGGGTGCCTGGCCCTCACACCCCGGTTCATGTCATTAAAGGGGTGCCCGGCCCTCACACCCCGGATCATGGGGCTGAAGCGGTTCCCTGCCCTCACACCCCGGGTCATGATGCTGATGGGGTGCCCGACCCTCACACCCCGATTCTTGGCACTGAAATCGAGCCCGGCCCTAACACCCTGGGTCATGGTGCTGAAGGGGTGCCCGGCCCTCACACCCCGGGTCATAGCACTGAAGGTGTGCCCGGCCCTCACACTCCGGGTCATGGTGCTGAAGGGGTGCCCGGCCCTCACACCCCGGGTCATGTAATTAAAAGGGTGCCCGGCCCTCACACCCTGTGTCATGTCACTGAAGGGGTGCCCAGCTGTCACACTCCTGGTCATGGCACTGAAGGGGTGCCTGGCCCTCACACCCCGGGTCATGGTACTGAAAAGATTGCAGCCCTCACCCCGTGTTGCTGTGAGTGCCCGGCCCTCCACACCCCGGTTCGCAGCACTGTAGAGAGCCCCCGCCCTCACGTTCCTTCGCACTGAAAGGGTGCCAGCCCTCCACACCCCCAGTTCACACTGAGGGTGTCAGCCCTCACACCCCGGGTCGCCAGCACTGAAGGGTGCCGCGGCCCTCACCCCCGGGTCATGGACCTAAGGGAATGCCAGCCACCTCCACACCACGGGTCATAGGGTTGAAGGGTTCCCGGCCCTCACACCCCCGGGTCATGGTGCTGGAGGGTGCCGACCTCACACCCCGGGTCATGTCACTGAAAGGGTGCAGCCCTCACACCCTAAGTCATGTCACTGAAGGGGCCCGGCCCTCACACCCCGGGTCATGGCACTGAAGGGGGGTGACTAGCCCCTCACACGGTCATGGCACTGAAGGTGACAGGCCCCTCACACTGAGTGGCTGGGGGTGCTGGAGGTGCCCGGCCCTCACACCCCCGGCTCCTGCTGTCACTAAAGGGATGCCCGGCCCTCACCTCTGATTCTTGGCACTGGTGAGCCCTGCCCTAACGCTCTGGGTCATAGTGCTGAAGGGGTGCCCGGCCCTCACACCCCGATTCATTTCTCTGAAGGGGCACGGCCCTCACACCCCGGGTCATGTGAAGGGGAGTGCCCGGCCTCACCTGGTTAGCAGCACTATGGGGGTGCCCGGCCCTCTCACACCCCGTTTCATCGCACTGAAAGAGGTGCAGCCCTCACACGGTTCATGGCACTGAATGGGTGCCCTTCCCCCTCACACCCCCAGGTCCATGGGGTCTAAAGGGTTGGCCAGCCTCACCCAACAGATTCATGGGGTTGAAAGCGGTTCCCGGCCCTCACACCCGGGGTCACAGTGATGGAGGTGCCCGGCCCTCACACCCGAGTCATGTCACTGAAGGGGTGCCCAGCCCTACACCCCCAGGTCATGTCACTGAAGGGGTTCCCCCGCCCTCACACCCCCGGGTCATGGTGTGTGGTTGGCCACTTTTGGTCCATGTGAAGGGTGCTTAGCCCCTCACACGGTTCCTGGCACTGAAAGGTGCCCGGCAATCACACCCCGGTTCATGACGTAGGCCCGGACCTCACACTCCGGGTCATGGTGCTGGAGGTGCTTGGCCTTCCACACCCCGGTCATGTCCTGAATGGGTGCCCGGCCATCACCCTGGTCATGGGGTTGAAGCTGTTTGGGTCCTCCACACCACGGGTCATGGAGCTGATGGGGTGCCCGGCCATCACCCGATTCATGGCATGAAAGGGTGCCCGGCACTTACACCCCAGGTCGCGGCACTGACCGTGCCGGCCCTCATGCCGGGGTTCATAGCTCTGTGGGAACACGGGCCTCCACACCCCATTTTACGGCAATTAAGAGTTCACAGCCCTCACACGAGTATTGGAGCCCTAATAGGTGCATAGCACTCCACACCAGTCATGCATCTGGGGTGCCCGGCCCTCCCCACTTCTTCCTTGGCACTGAAGGTGCTTCCAGCCCTCACCCAGTTCACAGCACTGTAGGGGTGCCAGCCTCCACACCACGCCGGTCGTGGCACTGAAATCGAGCCAGCCTTGTACCCAGGTCATGGTGCTGAAAGTGCCCGACCACCACCCCGATTCATGGCACTGAAGGGGTGCCGACCTCCACCCCGGGTCATGTGAAGGGGTAGCCAGCCTCCACCCCAGTTCATAACACTAGCCAAGGGGTGCCTTGCCTTCACACCCCGTTCCATCACAGATAGACCGGGCCCTCACACCCCCGTTTCGCGGCACTGAAGGGTGCCCAGCCTCACACCCCGGGTCGTGGCACTGAAAAGAGGTGCACAGCCCTCACACCCCGGGTCATGGACCCTAAAGGGGTGCTTAGCCCCCTGACACCACGGGTCATGGGGTTGAAGTAGTTCCCAGCCACACCCCAGGTCATGTCACTGAAGGGGTGCCAGCCCTCACCGGGTCATGGCACTGAAGGGGTGCCCGGCTATCACACACCGATTCGCCTTTTGAAGAAACGGCCCTCACACCTGGTCATGGCACTGAAGGGGGTGCCCGGTCTTCCCCAGCCTGTTCATGGTCCTGAAGAAGTGCCGGCCCTCACACCCTAGGTCCAAGTCACTGAAGGGGTGCCCGGCCATCACACAGTTCTGACACTGAAGGGGTGCCCGGTCCTCACACCCTGGGTCATGGTCCTGAAGAGTGCCCGGCCCTCACACGGGTCATGTCACTAAAAGCGGTGCCCGGCCCTCACACCCCTGATGAGTGGCACTGAAGGGGTGTGACCGTCTGCAGTTCATAGGCAGAGTTGCCCGGCCCTCCCCACCTCCCAGGTCATGGTGCTGGAAGGGGTGCCCGGCCTTCACACCCCGGGTCATAAGGCTAAACAGTGCCCGGCCTCACCCCCAGGTCATATCATTGAGGGGTGCCCGGCCTCACACGGGTCATATCGCAACCTGCCCGGCCCTCACACCCAGTTCTATAGCTCTGAAAGGCGTGCTTGGCCCTCATATGCCCAGGTGCTTGGCACAAAGGGCCCGGCCCTCACACACACGTGTCAATGTGAAGGGGTGCCCAGCCCTCCACTCTGGTTCATAGCTCTGTAGGGGTGCCCGGCCCTCTACCCCGTTTCATGGCACTAAAAAAGGTGCCCGGCCACATCGGCTCATTGCACTGAAGGTTGCCCGGCCCTGGCGTCCCGGAGTCATGTCACTGAAGGTGTATAGCCCTCACACCCAGGTCATGTAACTGAAGGGATCACGGCCCTCACACCCCCAGGTCATGGACCTAAAGGGGTGCACAGCCCTCACCGGGTCATGGACCTAGCCCTCACACCACGGGTCATGTCACTGAAGTGGTGCCCGGCCTCACACCCCGGGTCATGGCACTGATGAGGTGCCCGGCCTCACACCCTGGCCATGGCACTAAAGTTTGCCCGGCCCTCACACCCCTGGTCATGTACCTAAAGTGGTGCCCGGCCCTACCCCGGGTCATAGCACTAAATGGGTTCCCGGCCCTCACACCCCGGGTCATGGTGCTGATGGATGCCGGCCCTGACACCCCGGTTCATGTCACTGAAGGGGTGCCCGGCCTCACACCCCGATTCGTGACACTGAAGGTGCCCGGCCCTCACACCCCGGGTCATGGCACTGAAGGGGTGCCTGGCCCTCACACCCCGGGTCATGGTGCTGGAGGGTTCCCGGCCTTCACACCCGGGCTGTCACTAAACGGGTGCCCGGCCTCACACCCCGGGTCATGTCACTGAAGGTGCACGGCCATGACACCCCGGGTCATGGACCAAAGGGGTGCCCGCCTCACACCGGGGGTGCTGATGGATGCCCGGCCTGACACCCCGGTTCATGTCACTGAAGGGGTGCCCGGCCTCACACCCCGGATTCGTGACACTGAAGGGGTGCCCGCCCTCACACCCCGGGTCATGGCACTGAAGGGGTGCCCGGCCCTCACACCCGGGTCATGGTGCTGGAGGGGTGCCCGGCCTCATACCCAGGGTCATGTCACTGAAGGTGCCTGGCCTCACACCCCGGGTCATGTCACTGAAGGTGCCTGGCCCTCACACCGGGTCATGGCACTGAAGGGGTGCCTGGCCCTCACACCCCGGGTCATGGTGCTGAGGGTTCCGCCTCACACCCCGGGTCATGTCACTAAACAGGTGCCCGGCCTCACACCCCGGGTCATGTCACTGAAGGGGTGCACGGCCATGACACCCCGGGTCATGGACCTAAAGGGTGCCTGGCCTCACACCCTGGGTCATGGTGCTGATGGGATGCTCCTAGCCTGACACCCCGGTTCATGTCACTGAAGGTGTGCTCACACCCCGAATCGTGACACTGAAGGGGTGCCTGGCCCTCACACCCGGTCATGGCACTGAAGGTGCCTGGCCCTCACCCAGGTCATGGTGCTGGAGGGTTCAGCCTTCACACCCCGGGTCATGTCACTAAACAGGTGCCCGGCCCTCACACCCCGGGTCATGTCACTGAAGGGGAGCACGGCCATGACACCCCGGGTCATGGACCCTAAGGGTTGCCCAGCCCTCACACCCCGGGTCATGGTGCTGATGGGATGCCCGGCCCGACACCCCGGTTCTATTCACTGAAGGGTGCCCGGCCCTGACACCCCGATTCGTGACACTGAAGGGTGCCACAGCCCTCACACCCCGGGTCATGGCACTGAAGGGGTGCCGGCCCTCACACCCCGGGTCATGGTGCTGAAGGGGTGCCTGGCCCTCACACCCCGTGTCATAGTGTGGAGGGTGCCCGGCCTTCACATCCCAGGTCATGGAGTTGAAGGGTACCCGGCCCCTCACCCAGGTTCACAGCGCTGTAGGGGTGCCCGGCCTCCACGCCCCGTTCCATGGCACTGAAAGGGTGCCCGGCCTCACACCCGGGTCATGGCACTGAAGGGTGCACAGCCATGACCACCCGGGTCATGGTGCTGAAGGGTGCCCGGCCCTCACACCCGGGTCATGTCACTGAGGTGCCTGGCTCTCACACCAGGTCACTGAAGGTGCCCAGCTCTCACACCTCCGGGTCAGCACTGAAGGGGTGTCTAGCCCTCACACCCAGTGTGATGGTGCTGAAGGGAGTGCCAGGCCCCACCCCTGGTCATGTGAAGGTGCCCGGCCCTCACTGTTCATTACACTGTAGGGATGCACTGCCCCACACCCCGTTTCATGTCACTGAAGGGGTGCCCGGCCCTAAAACCCCGTTTCTTGTCACTTATGGGGTGCCAGGCCCACACACTCCGGGTCATGGTGCTGGAGGGGTGCCCAGCCCTACCCCGGGTCTTGTGAAGAGGTGCCACCCTCACACCCTGGTTCAGAGCAATGTATGGGTGCCCGGCACTCACACCCCGTTCATGGCATAAGGGTGCCCGGCCCTCACACCCCAGGCCATGGTGCTGGAGGGTGCCCGGCCCCTCACCCAGGTCATGTCACTGAAAGGGTGCCCGGCCCCACCCCCGGCCCATCGTGCTGGAGGGTGCCCGGCACTCACACCCCGTTTCATGGCACTTAAGGGGTGCCCGGCCCTCACACCCCAGGCCATGGTGCTGGAGGGGTGCCCGGCCCTCACACCCCGGGTCATGGCACTGAAGGGGAGCCCGGCCCTCACACCCCGGGTCATGGCACTGAAGGGGTGCCTCGCCCTCACACCCCGGGTCATGGTGCTGGATGGGTGCCCGGCCCTCACACCCCTGGCCATGCAGCATAGAAGTTTTGCCAGCCTCACACCCCTGGTCATGTACCTAAGTGGTGCCCGGCCCTCACACCCCGGGTCATAGCACTAAAGGGGTGCCCGGCCCTCTTCCCAGGTCATAGTGCTGGAGGTGCCTTGGCCCTTTCCACACCCTGGGTCATGTCACTGAAAGGGTAAACAGCCACCCCAGGTCATGTCCCTGAGAGTGCCAGCCCTCACACCCGGGTCCTTAGCACTGAAGGGGTGCCCGGCCCTCATACCCCGGGTCATGGTGCTGGAGGGGTGCCCGGCCCTCACACCCCGGGTCATGTCACTGAAAGGGTAAACGGCCCTCACACCCCGGGTCATGTCCCTGAAGGGGTGCCCGGCCGTCATACCCCGGGTCATGGCACTGAAGGGGTGCCTGGCCCTCATACCCCGGGTCATGGACCTAAAGGGGTGCCCGGCCCTTACACCCTGGTTCATAACACTGTAGGGGTGCCCTGCCCCTACACCCCGTTTCATGTCACCGAAGGGGTGCCCGGCCCTAAAACCCTGGTTCATGTCACTTATGGGGTGCCCGGCCCTCACACCCCGGTTCATAACACTGTAGGGGTGTCCTTCCCCCACACCCCGTTTCATGACACTGAAAGGGTGCCCGGCCCTCACACCCCAGGCCATGGTGCTGGAGGGGTGCCCGGCCCTCACACCCGGGTCATGTCACTGAAAGGGTGCCCGACCCTCACACCCTGGGCCATGGTGCTGGAGGGGTGCCCGGCCCTCACATACCGGGTCATGGAGATGAAGGGGTGCCCGGACATCACACCCCTATTCATGGCACTGAACGGGTGCCCAGTCCTCACACCCTTGGTCATGTCACTGAAGGGTGCCCAGCCCTCACATCCCGGGTCATAGCACTGAGGCCGGCCTCACACCCCGTGATCAGGGTGCTGAAGGGGTGCCCGGCCCTCACACCCCGGGTTATGTCCCTAAAGGGTGCCAGCCCTCACACCAGGGTCATGTCACTGAAGTGGTGCCCAGCCCTCACACCCAGGTCATGTCACTGAAGTGGTGCCCGGCCCTCACACCCCGGGTCATGGCACTGATGAGGTGCCCGGCCCTCACACCCCGCCATGGCACTTAGGTTGCCCGGCCTCACACCCCTGGTCATGTACCTAAAGTGGTGCACGGCCTCACACCCCACACCCGGTCGCCTTGCCTAATGGGTGCAACCCTCATACCCCAGGTGATAGTGCTGGAGGGTGCCCGGGCTTCCCACCCAGGTCATATCACTGAAAGAGTGCCCCGCCCTCCCTCCAGGTCATGTCACTGAAAGGTGCCACGCCCTCACACCAGGTCATGTCACCTGATGTGGTGCCCAGCCCTCACCCAAAGTCATGGCACTGATGAGGTGCCCAGCCCTCACACCCTGGCCACCATGGCACTGAAGGTTTGCCCGGCCTCTACACACCTGGTCATGTGCCTAAGTGGTGCGCGGCCCCCTCACACCCAGGTCACTTAGCACTAAGGTGCCAGCCTCACCCCCAGTTCATGTCACTGAAGTGGTTGCCAGCCCTCACACCCCGGGTCATGGCACTGATGGGGTGCCCGGCCCTCACCCCTGGTCATGTACCTAAAAGTGGTGCCCGCCCAGCCCTCACACCCCCGATTCTTGGCACTGGGAATCAGGCCCGGCCCTAACATTCTCTCTCCCGGTAATGGTGCTGGAAGGAGTGCCTGGCACTCACCCCCAGCTCATGGCACTGAAGGGGTGTCCAGCCCCTGACGCCCTGGGTCATGTCACATGAAGGTGCCCGGCCTCACACCCCGGGTCACCAGCACTGAAGTGGTGCCAGCCGTCACCCCTGGCCATAGCACTGAAGGTGTCTTGACCCTCACACCCCTGGTCATAGAGCTAAACGAGGTGCCCGGCCCTCACCCCCGGGTCATGGCACTGAAGGAGGGCCGGCCCTCTGCCGGATCATGGCACTGAAGGGTGAAGCCAGCCCTCACACCCAGGTCATGGCATGGGTATGCCCGGCCCTCACACCGATAGTCATAGAGGCTAAGCAAATTGCCCGGCCCTCACCCCCGGGTCATATCATTGAAGGGGTGCCCGTCCCTCACAGGGTCATATCACTGAAAAAAAAAATGCCCAGCCCTCACACCCCGGGTCATGGCTCTGAAAGGCGTGCCCCGGCCCTCATAGCCAGTGCTGGCACTGAAAAAAGGTGCCCGGCCCTCACGCTTCGTGTCCTTGAAGAGGGTGACCGGCCCCTCACACTCTGGTTCATATATAGCTCTGTCAGGTGCCCGGACCTCACACCCCGTTCCTTGGCACTAAAGGGGTGCCGGCCCTCACATCGGCTCATTGCACTGAAGGGTTGCCTTCCGGCACTTAGGGTCATGTCACTGAAGGGGTGCCCGGCCCTCACACCCCTATTCACTTGCTTTAAAGGGGTGATAAGCCTCACCCAGTTCTACTTGCGCAGGGTGCCCGGCCTTCCTGCGATTCGCCAGCACTGGTGCCCAGCCCTCCCACACACGGTTCATAATGACTTTGAAGGTGCCGCCCTCACCCCAGGTCATGGACCCTAAGGGTGTTTGGCCCTACAAGGTCATGGGCTAAAAAGGTTGCACCCAGCCTGACGCGGGTCATGTCACTGAAGGGGTGCCACGGCCTCACACACCTAGGTCATGTCACTAAAGGGGTGCCGGTCCTCACACCGGGTCTGTGTCACTGAGAAGGGGTTCACAGCCCTCACACCCCAGGTCCATGGACCCTAAAGGGGTGCATAGCCCACCAAGGGTCATGGAACTAAGGGTTGCTTGGCCCTGACACTTCGGGTCATGTCACTGAAAAGTGCCCAGCCCTCACACCCCTGTCACTGGCAATGAAGGGGGTGCAGCCCTACACCCGGTGCCACAGCACTGTAGGGGCATGGCCTTCACACACCCCGTTTCATCGCACTGAAAAGGTGCCCGGCCACACCCCGTTTCGCAAACTGAAAGGGTGCCCGGCCTCACAGCCAGGTCATGGCACCTAAAAAGGGTGAATGGCCCTCCCCCGGGTCCATGGACCTAAGGGGTGCCAGCCCTCACACCCACGGATCATGGGGTTGTGCGGTTCCCAACCCTCCACCCCGGGTCATGGTGCAAATGCCCAACCCCCCTCACACACAGGGTCATGTCACTGGAAAGGGTGCCCAACCCTCCACACCGGGTCTTTGACACTGAAGAGGGTGCCTATTTTTACCTCACACCCAGATCTCATAGTGCTGAAGGGTGCCCGGCTTTCACCCCGATTCTGTAACTGAAAGGGTCCCCCGCCCTCACACCCCGGGTCATGGCACACTTAAGGGTGCACAACCCTCCCACACCGGGTCATGGACCTAAAAGGGTGTCCAGCCCTCACCACAGATCATGGGGTTGAAGCGGTTCCAGCCCTCACCCAGTTTCCATGTCACTGAAGGGGGTGCCCGGCCTCTTTTGGTCTCTGTAGCAATGAAAGGGTGCCTGGCCTCACACCCAGGTCATAGTGCAGAAGGGTTCCCGCTATCCACGATTCCTACAACTTTTCTGAAGGGTGCCAGACCTCTGACCGGGTCATGGTGCTGGAAGGTGTGCTGCCGAACCTCACACGGGTCATGTCATTGAAGGTGTGCCCAGGCCTCACACGGGTCATAGTGCTGATAGGTTCAGCCCTCCACCCGATTCTTGGCACTAATCTAAAACCCGGCCTGCCTCCTGGGTAATAGTGCTTTGAAAGGGGTGCCCGCCCTCAGGCCGATTCATTTCACTGAAGTGGTGCCGGACCCTCACACGGGTCATGTGAAGAGTGCCCCAGCCCTCACCCCCAGTTCGCAACACTGTAAGGGTGCCCGGACCCTCACACCGTTTTCTTAGCACTGTGCCAGGCCCTCACACCCCAGTTCATGATGCTGAGAGGTGCAACCTCACACCCCCCAGGTCATAGCACTGAAGGGTGCACAGCCCTCACACAGGTCATGGACCTTCAAGGGGTGCCAGCCCTACACCACAGGTCATGGGGTTTGAAAGCGGTTCCAGCCCTCACACCCCAGGTCATGGTGGTGGAGGGTGCCCGTCCCTCCACCCAGGGTCCTTGGCTGCAGGGTGCCTAGCCCTCACACCCCAGGTCATGGTGCTGAAGGATGCTCGCTTTCACACCAGATTCGCTGGCACTGAAAAGGTCCCGACCCTCAAACCGGGTCATGGTGTCTCTGAAGGGGTGCCCGACCCTCACCCCAGGTCATGTCACTAAGGGGTGCCCGGCCCTCACACCCAGGTCATGTCATTGAAAGGTGTGCCCCGAACCTCACAGCCCAGGTCATAGTGCTGGAGGTGTGCCCAGAACCTCACACCCCAGGTCATGTCATTGAAGGTGTGCCCAGACCTCCCACCCCGGTTATGGTGTGAGGGGTGCCCACCCCTCACACCCCGGTTCTTAGCACTAGTCAAACCCCATTTCTTGGATCATGGTGCTGAAGGGGTTCCGTCCCTCACACGGTGCCTGGTGTGCCCAAACCTCACACCCGGGTCATGGTGCTGGAGGTGTGCCCGAACCTCCACACCACGGGTCATGTCACTGAAAGGTTGTCCGGCCCTCAAAGCCACCGGGTCTCATGTCATTGAAGGGGTTGCTGACCCCTCTCTACCCTGGGTCACTTAGCACTGAAGGGGTTCCAGCCCTCCCCACCCCGGGTCATGGTGTGGAGGGGTGCACCCAGCCACCTCCACCCCGGGTCCTGTGACACTGAAGGGGTTCCCAGCCTCCACACCCCGGGTCATGGTGCTGAAAGATTGCCCACAGCCCTCATCCAGGTCATAGTGCTGGGAGGGGTGCCGGCCTCACACCCCGGTTCATGTCACTGAAAGGGTGCCCGGCCCTCACCCCCGGGTCATATCATTGAAGGGGTGCCCGTCCCTCACACCCAGGGTCATATCACTGAAAAAATGCCCGGCCCTCACACCCCGGGTCATAGCTCTGAAGGCGTGCCCGGCCCTCATACCCCGGGTCGTGGCACTGAAAAGGTGCCCGGCCCTCACACCCCGTGTCATGTGAAGGGGTGCCCGGCCCTCACACTCTGGTTCATAGCTCTGTAGGGGTGCCCGGCCCTCAAACCCCGTTTCATGGCACTAAAGGGGTTCCCGGCCATCACATCCCGGCTCATGGCACTGAAGGGTTGCCCGGCTCTGACGCCCAGGTTCATGTCACTGAAGGGGTGCCCAGCCCTCACACCCCTATTCATGGCACTGAAGGGGTGACCGGCCCTCACACCCCGGTTCATAGCACTGTAGGGGTGCCCGGCCTTCACACCGCGATTCATGTCACTGAAAGGGTGCCCGGCCCTCACACCCCGGTTCATGACACTGAAGGGGTGCCCGGCCCTCACACTCCGGGTCATGGTGCTGGATGGGTGCCTGGCCCTCACACCCTGGGACATGTCACTAATGGGGTGACCCGCCCTCACACCCCGGGTCATATCACTGAAGGGGTTCACGGCCCTCACACCCCGGGTTATGGACCTAAAGGGTTGCCCGGCCCTGACGCCCTGGTCATGTCACTGAAGGGGTGCCCGGCCCTCACACCCCTATTCATGGCACTGAAGGGGTGCACGGCACTCACACCCCGGTTCACAGCACTGTAGGGGTGCCCGGTCTTCACACCCCGTTTCAACGCACTGAAAGGGTGCCCGGCCGTCACACACCGTTTCATGACACTGAAAGGGTGCCCGGCCCTCACACCCGGGTCATACCTGGAAAGGGTGCACGGCCTCACACCCCGAGCCGGACCTGGGCAAGTGCCTAGCCTCACACCACGGGTCATGGGGTTGAAGTGGTTCCCGGCCCTCACACCCCCGGGTCATGGTGCTGAGGGGTGCCCGGCCCTCAGACCCCGGATCATGTCACTGAAGGGGTGCCCGGCCCTCACACCCCGGTTCATGGCACTGAAGGGGTGCACGGCCATCACACACCGATTCATGGCACTGAAGGGGAGCCCAGCCCTCACACCCCGGGTCATGGTGCTGAAGGGTGCCCGGCTTTCCACACCCCGATTCGCACTATAAGGGTGCAGCCTCACACCCGGGTGTCAACCTAAAGGTGCCCGCCTCACACCACGGATCATGGGGTTGGCGGTTCATGGCCCTTACACACCCCGGGTCATGTGTGAGGAGGTGGGCCGCCCTCACCCCAGTTCATGTCACTGAAGGGGTGCCCGGCCCTCACACCCCGGGTCATGGCACTGAAGGGGTGCCTGGCCCTCCCCCAGGTCATGGTGCTGAAGGGTTCCCGCTTTCACACCCCGATTCCTGGCACTGAAGGGGTGCCCGGCCCTCACCTCGGGTCATGGTGCCTGAGGGGTGCCTGCCCCCACCCCAGTGCTGGGGTTGAAGTGGTTCCCTGCCATCACCAGGGTCATGGTGCTGATGGGGTTCCCAGCCTCACACCCGATTCTTGGCAAAATCGACCCGGCCTTACTCTGGGTAATGGTGCTGAAGGGTGCCGCCCTCACACCCCGATTCATTTCACTGAAGTGGTGCCGACCCTCACACCCCGGTCATGTGAAGGGTGCCAGCCCTCACACCCCAGTTCACAGCACTGTAGGATTGCCCGGACCTCACACCCCGTTTCATGGACTGAAAGGGTGCCGGGCCATCACACCCCGGTTCATGACACTGAGAGGTGACCGGCCTCACACCCTGGGTCATGGCACTGAAGGGTGCCGCCCTCACACCACAGGGTCATGGGGTTGAAACGGTTCCCGGCCCTCACCCCGGGTCATGGTGGAGGTGCGTCCCTCACACCCAGGGTGTGGCACTGCGGTGCCTGGCCCTCACACCCCGGTCATGGTGCTGAAGGGATGCTCGGCTTTCACACCCCGATTCATGGCACAAAGGTCCCGACCCTCAAAACCCGGGTCATGTGTCTGAGGGGTGCCCGGCTCCTCCCCGGGTCATGTCACTAAGGGGTGCCCGGCCCTCACACCCAGGTCATGTCATTAGTGTGCCCGAACCTCACAGCCCGGGTCATGGTGCTGGAGGTGTGCCCGAACCTCACAGGTCATGTCATTGAAGGTGAGCAAACCTCCACCCCAGGTTATGGTGCTGATGGGGTGCCCGCCCTTCACACCCCGGTTCTTGGCACTGAAATCCAAGACCCCACTACCCTGGATCATGGTGCTGAAGGGGTTCCGTCCCTCACACCCCGGTCATGGCACTGAAGGTGTGCCCGAACCTCACCCGGGTCATGGTGCTGGAGGTGTGTGCGAACCTCACACCCGGGTCATGTCACTGAAAGGGTTTCCTGCCCCTCAAACCCCGGGTCATGGCACTAAGGGGTTCCGGCCTCCACCCGGGTCATGGTGCTGGAGGGGTTCCCGGCCTCACACCCGGGTCATGACACTGAAGGGTTCCCAGCCCTCACACCCCGGTCATGGTGCTGGAGGGTGCCCGGCCCTCACAGGTCATGTTACTGAAAGGGTGTCAGCCCTCATCACGGGTCATGGTGCTGGAGGGTGCCCGCCCTCCACCCCGGGTCATGTCACTGAAAGGTGCCGGCCATCATCGGGTTATGTCAATGAAGGGTGCCCAGCTCTCACACCCCCGGTGATTTCACTGAAGGGGTGCCTGGCCCTCACACCTACCGGTCATGGTGCCTGAGGGTGCCAGCCCTCACACCCCGGGTCATGGGGTTGAGCGGTGCCAGCCCTCACACCCCGATTCTTGGCACTGAAATCGAGGCCGCCCTAAAACTCTGGGTATTGGTGCTGATGGGGTGCCCGGCCCTCACACCACGATTCTTGGCACTGAAATCGAGCCCGGCCCTAACACTCTCGGTAATGGTGCTGGAGGGGTGCCCGGCCCTCACACCCCGGTTCATGGCACTGAAGGGGTGCCCGGCCCTCACACCCCGGTTCATGTCACTGAAGCGGTGCCCGGCTGTCACACCCCTGGCCATAGAGCTAAACGAGTGCCCGGCCCTCACCCCCCGGGTCATGGCACTGAAGGAGGGACCGGCCCTCACACCCCGGGTCATGGCACTGAAGGAGTGACCGGCCCTCACACCCCGGGTCATGGCACTTTAAGGTATGCCCGGCCCTCACACCCGTGGTCAGTAGAGCTAAACGAGTGCCTGGCCCTCACCCCCCGGGTCATATCATTGAAGGTGCCTGGCCCTCACACCCAGGGTCATATCACTGAAAAATGCCTGGCCCTCACACCCCGGCCAGGCTCTGAAGGCGTGCCTGGCCTCATACTCCCGGGTCATGGCACTGAAAGGTGCCCATTCACACCCCTGTGTCATGTGAAGGGGTGACCGCCCCACACTCTGGTTCATAGCTCTGGAGGGGTGCCCGGCCCTCACACCCCGTTTCATGGCACTAAAAGGGTGCCCGGCCCTCGCATCCCGGCTCATGGCACTGAAGGGTTGCCCGGCCCTGACGCCCAGGGTCATGTCACTGAAGGGGTGCCCGGCCCTCACACCCTTATTCATGGCACTGAAGGGGTGACCGGCCCTCACACCCCGGTTCATAGCACTGTAGGGGTGCCCGGCCTTCACACCGCGATTCATGGCACTGAAAGGGTGCCCGGCCCTCACACCCCGGTTCATGACACCGAAGGGGTGCCCGGCCCTCACACCCCGGGTCATGGACCTAAAGGGGTGCATGGCCCTCACACCAAGGGTCATGGACCTAAAGGGTTGCCCGGCCCTGACGCCCCGGGTCATGTCACTGAAGGGGTTCCCGGCCCTCACACCCTGGGTCATGTCACTAAAGGGGTGCCCGGTCCTCACACCCCGGGTCATGTCACTGAAGGGGTTCACGGCCCTCACACCCCGGGTCATGGACCTAAAGGGGTGCATGGCCCTCACACCAAGGGTCATGGACCTAAAGGGTTGCCCGGCCCTGACGCCCCGGGTCATGTCACTGAATGGGTGCCCGGCCCTCACACCCCTATTCATGGCACTGAAGGGGTGCACGGCCCTCACACCCCGGTTCACAGCACTGTAGGGGTGCGCGGCCTTCACACCCCGTTTCATCGCACTGAAAGGGTGCCCGGCCCTCACACCCCGTTTCATGACACTGAAAGGGTGCCCTGCCCTCACACCCCGGGTCATGGCACTGAAAGGGTGAACGGCCCTCACACCCCGGGTCATGGACCTATAGTGCCAGCCCTCAGATCATGGGGTGTGGTACGGATCATAGGGTTAGCCCGGTTCCCCGCCTCACCCCCAGGTCGCTGTGGTGCTGGAGAATGCCCAGCCCCTCACACCCCGGGTCATGTCACTGAAGGTGCCAGCCCTCACACCCCAGGTCCCCGGCACTGAAGGGGTGCCTGGCCTCACACCCCCCAGGTCACGGCACTGAAGGTGTGCCAGACCTCACACCCGGGTTATGGTGCTTTGATCAAGTGCCCGCCCCTCACATCCAGTTCTTGGCACTAAGAATCGAGCCCGGCCCCTAACACCCTGAATCATAGTGCTGAAGGGTTCCCGTCCCTCACCCGGGTCATGGCACTGAAAATTGTGCCCAAACCTCACCCCCAGGTCATAGTGCTGGAGGTGTGCCCAGGCCTCACACCCCGGGTCATGTCACTGAAAGGGTGTCAGCCCGCAAACCCGGGTCATGTGTCATTGAAGGGTGCCAGCCCTCACACCCTGGGTCCATGGCACTGAAGGTTCCCAGCCCTCCACCCCGGGTCATGGTGCTGGAGGGGTGCCCGGCCCTCACCCAGGGTCATGACATGAAGAGTTCGGCCCTCACACCCCGGGTCGCCAGTGCTGAAAGGTGCCCGGCCCTCATCTGGTCATGGTGCTGGAGGAGTGCCCGGCCCTCACCGGTTCATGTCACTGAGAAAGGTGCCCGGCCATCATCCGGGTTATCATCCATCAGGGGCTGCCCAGCTCTCACAGTGATTTCACTGAAGGGTGCTGGCCCTCACACCCGGGTCATGGTACTGAAGGGGTGCCCCACCCTCACCGGGTCATGGTGCCCTAATGGGGTGCCTGGCCCTTCACCCCCAGGTCATGTGAAGGTGCCCGGCCCTCACACCCCAGTTCACTAACACTGTAAGTGCCCTGCCCCCACCCCCCGGCTCATGTCACTTATGCAGGTGCCCGCTCACACCCGGGTCGCGGTGCTGGAGGGGTGCCCAGCCCTCGCACACCCCGGTCATGTTACTGTGAAAGGGTGCCAGCCCCTCATCCCAGGTCATGGTGCTGGAGGGGGTGCCAGCCCTCCCCACCAGGTCATGTCACTGAAAGTGCCCGGCCCTCATCCCGGGTTGCTCATCCAATGAAGGGTGCCCAGCTCTCACACCCCCGGTGATTTTGAAGGGGTGCCTGGCCCTCACACCCCGGGTCATGGTACTGAAGGTGCCCCGCCCTCCACACCCCGGGTCATAGTGCTGGAAAGAGTTCACGGCTTTCACCCCGGGTCATGTCACTAAAAAGGGGTGCCGGCCCTCACACCCCAGGTCATGTCATTGAAGGTGTGCCCAGGCCTCACACCCAGGTCATGTCATTGAAAGTGTGCCCGAACCTCACACCCCGGGTCATGGCACTTAAGGTGTGCCACGGCCCTCACACCCTCGGGTCATGGCACTTAAGGTGTGCCTGAACCTCACACCCCGGGTCATGGTGCTGGAGGTGTGCCCGAACCTCACCCCGGGTCATGTCACTGAAAGGGTGTCCGCCCTCAAACCCCGGGTCATGTCATTGAAGGTGCCCAGCCTCACACCCCGGGTCATGGCACTGAAGTGGTTCCCGGCCCTCACACCCCGGGTCATGGTGCTGGAGGGGTGCCCGGCTTCACACCCCGGGTCATGTGAAGAGGTGCCCGGCCCTCACACCCCGGTTCATAACACTGTAGGGGCCTGCCCCCACACCCCGGCTCATGTCACTTATGGGTGCCCGGCCACACCCCGGTCATGGTGCTGGAGGGGTGCCCGGCCCTGCACCCCGGGTCATGTTACTGAAAGGTGCCCCTGCCTCATCCTGGGTCATGGTGCTGAGGGGTGCCCGGCCTCACACCCCAGGTCATGTCACTGATAGGTGCCCGGCCTCCCTCGGATTATGTCAATGAAGGCCCAGCCTCACACCCCGGTGATTTCACTGAAGGGGTGCCTGGCCCTCACACCCCGGGTCATGGTACTGAAGCCCGCCCTCACACCCCGGGTCATGGTGCTAATGGGGTGCCTGGCCCTACACCCCGGGTCATGTGGAAGAGGTGCCCGGCCTCAACCCCGGTTCATAACACTGTAGTGCCATGGGGTGCCTGGCACTCACACCCCGGGTCATGGTGCTGAAGGGCTCCTGGCTTCACACCCTGATTCATGCACTGAAGGGGGTGCCTGGCCTCACACCCTGGCCGCAGTTGAGGTGCCTCGGCCTCACACCCTGGGCCATAGGGTTGAAGTGCTCCTGCCATCACACCCCTGGGTCATGAGGCTGATGGGGTGCCCTGGCCCTTACACTTGATTCTTCAGATTGAAATCGAGCCTGCCCAACATTCTGGGTAATGGTGCTGAAGGTGCTCTGGGCACTCACACCCCGTCATGGCACTGAGGGGTGTCCGGCCAGGAAGGCCCTGGGTCATGTCACTGAGAAGGGGTGCCTGGCCTCACACCTGTGTCATGGCACCAAGTGGGTGCTCGCCGTCACACCCCTGGCCAAGTGGCACTGAAGGCATGCCCGCCCTCACACCCCTGGTCATAGAGCCAAACGAGTGCCCGCCTCACCCCCTGGGTCAATGTGCACTGGCTGAGGGAACGGCCTCACACCCCTGGGTCATGGCACTGAAGGTATGCCTGTTCACACCTGGTCATAGAGCCAAATGAGTGCCCGGCCCTCACCCCCCGGATCATATTTCAAGGTGCCTGTCCTCACACCCAGGTCATATCACTGAAAAATGCCTGCCCTCACACTCCTGGGTCATAGCTCTGAAGATGTGCCTAGCCCTCATACCCTGGGTCATGGCACTGAAAAGTGCCTGCCTCACACCCCGTGTGTCAAGTGAAGGTGCCCGGCCCCACACTCTGGGTTCATAGCTCTGTAGTGCCTGGCCTCACACCCTGCTTCATGGCACTCCAAGTGCCCGCCTCACATCCTGCCTATGGCACTGAAGGGCTGCCTGCCCCTGACGCCAGGGTCATGTCACTGAAGGTGCCCTGCTCACACCCCTGGCCCATGGTGCACTGAGCAAGCATCTCCCTCACAACCTGGTTCACTGTAGGGGTGCCTGGCCTCACACCGCGATTCATGTCACCAGTGGTGCCCGGCTCACACCCCGGTATATGACACTGAAGGGGTGCCTGCCCTCACACCTGGGTCATGGTGTGGAGGGGTGCCCACCCTCACACCTGGGCTCACTAGCAGACTCTGCCCTCACACCTGGGTCATGTCATCAGTGGGGTGCACGGCCTCACACCCCGGCACATGACACTAAAGCGTGCCTGGCCTCACACCTGGGTCATGGTGCTGGGAGGGTGCCCGGCTCACACCCTGGGCCGCGTCACAAGGGGTGACCCGCCACACTCCTGGGTCATGGATCTAAGGGTGTATGGCCCTACACCCGGGCTATGGGACCTGTAAGGGGCTGCCTGGCCCTGACGCCCTGGGTCAGGCCACTGAGGTGCTCTGGTCTGGCCACCCCTTATTCATGACACTGGAAGGCAAAAATGCCCCACACTGAACAGCATCAGGGTGCCTGGCCTCACACCCTGTTTCACTGCACTGAAAGGGTGCCTGCCCTCACACCCTGTTTCATGACACTGTGCAAGTGCCCGCCTCACACCTCGGGTCATGGTACTGAAAGGTGCACGGCCTCACACCCCTGTCATGGATCTAAAGGCTGCCCGCCTCACACCACGGGATTATGGGCTGACGCGGTTCGCGGTGCCCTCGTCACCCCTGGCCATGGCACTGAAGGTATGCCCGGCCTCACACCCCTGGTCATAGAGCTAAACGAGTGCCCGGCCTCACCCCCGGGTCATGGTACTGAAGGATGGACCGGCCCTAACACCCGGGTCATGGCACTGAACGGTGACCGGCCCTCACACCCCGGGTCATGGCACTGAAGGTATGCCGTTCCTCACACCCGTGGTCATAGAGCTAAACGAGCCCGGCCCTCACCCTCCGTCATATCATTGAAGGGGTGCCCGTCCCACACACCCCGGGTCATGGCACTTAACGGTGCACGGCCCTCACACCCCGGGCATGGACCTAAAGGGGTGCCCGCCCTCACCCACGGATCATGGGGTTGAAGCGGTTCCCGCCCTACACCCCAGTTCATGTCACTGAAGGGGTGCCCGCCTCACACCCCGGGTCATGGCACTGAAGGGTGCCTCGGCCCTCACACCCCGGGTCATGCGCGAAAGGGTCTGCTTTTCACACCCCCGATTCCTGGCACTGAAGGGGTGCCCGGCCCTCACACCTCGGGTCATGGTGCCTGAAGGGTGCCCGGCCCTCACACCCCGGGTCATGGAAAGTGGTTCCCTGCCATCACACCCAGGGTCATGGTGCTGATGGGGTTCCGCCCTCACACCCTGATTCTTGGCACTGAAATCGAGCCCGCCCTAACACTCTGGGTAATGGTGCTGAAGGGTTGCCCGGCCCTCACACCCCGGGTCATGTGAAGGGGCGCCGGCCCTCACACCCCAGTTCGCAGCACTGTAGGGGTGCCCGGACCTCACACCCCGTTTCATGGCACTGAAAGGGTGCCGGGCCCTCACACCCCGGGTCATGCACTGAAGGGGTGCACGGCCCTCACACCCCAGGTCATGGACCTAAAGGTGCCCAGCCCTCACACCACGGGTCATGGGGTTGAAACGGTTCCCGGCCCTCACACCCCGGGTCATGGTGGTGGAGGGGTGCCCGTCCCTCACACCCAGGGTCATGGCACTGCAGGGGTGCCTGGCCCTCACACCCCGGGTCATGGTGCTAAGGGGATGCTCGGCTTTACACCCCCATTCAAGGCACTGAAAAGGTCCCGACCCTCAAACCCCGGGTCATGGTGTCTGAGGGGTGCCCGGCCTCACACCCCGGGTCATGTCACTAAAGGTGCCCGGCCTCACACCCCGGGTCATGTCATTGAAGGTGTGCCCAACCTCACACCCCGGTCATGTCATTGAAGGTGTGCCCGGCCCCACCCCGTTCTTGGCACTGAAATCAGGCCCGCCCTAACACCCTGGATCATGGTGCTGAAGGGGTGCCCAGCCCTCACACCCGGGTCATGGCACTGAATGTGTGCCTGAACCTCACACCCCGGGTCATGGTGCTGGAGGTGTGCCCGGAACCTCACACCCCGGGTCATGTCACTGAAAGGGTATCCGGCCCTCAAACCCCGGGTCACGTCATTGAAGGTGCCCGCCCTCTGAAGGGGTGCCTGGCCCTCACACCCTGGGTCATGGTGCTGAAGGGGGTGCCCGGCCCTTACACTCCGGTCTGCAGCACTGTAGGGTGCCTGGCCTCACACCCCTGCTCTTCATGACACTGAAAGCATGTCTGCCCTCACACCTTCTGGGATTCCTGACACTGAAGGTGCCCGCCCTCACACCCCCTGGGGTCATGGCAGTGAAGGGGCACCGGCCCTCACAACCTCGGGTCATGAAAGAAGGGGTGCCCGGCCCTCACACCCCGGGTCATGTCACTGAAAGGGTGCCCGCCTCTCACACCCCGGGTCATGTCACTGAAGGGGTGCCCAGCTCTCACACTCGGGGTCATGGCACTGAAGGGGTGCCCGGCCTTCACACCCCGGGTCATGGCACTGAAGGGGTGCCCGGCCCTTACACCCCGGGTCATGTGAAAGGGTGCCCGGCCCTCACACCCCGGTTCATAACACTGTAGGGGTGCCCTGCCCCCACACCCCGTTTCATGTCACTGAAGGGGTGCCCGACCCTAAAACCCCGGTTCATGTCACTTATGGGGTGCGCGGCCCTCACACTCCGGGTCATGGTGCTGGAGGGGTGCCCAGCCCTGACACCCCAGGTCTTGTGAAAGGGTGCCCCACCCTCACACCCTTGTTCAAAGCAATGTTTGGGTGCCCGGCACTCACACCCCGTTTGATGGCATTGATGAGGTGCCGGCCGTCACACCCCTGGCCATGGCACTGAAGCTTTGCCCGGCCCTCACACCCCTGGCCATGGCACTAAAGGGGTGCCTGGCCCTCACACCCTGGTTCATGGTGCTGCAGGGGTGCCCGGTCCTCACACCCCGGGCCATGGTGCTGGAGGGGTGTCAGGCCCTGACACATCCGGGTCATGACACTGAAGGGGTGCCCGGCCCTCACACCCCAGGCCATGGTGCTGGAGCGGTGCCCGGCCCTCACACCCCTGGTCATGTCACTGAAAGGGTGCCCGGCCCTCACACCCCAGGCCATGGTGCTGGAGGGGTGCCCGGACATCACACCCCGATTCATGGCACTGAACGGGTGCCCGGTCCTCACACCCTTGGTTATGTCACTGAAGGGGTGCCTAGCCCTCACAACCCGGGTCATGGCACTGAAGGGGAGCCCTGCCCTCTCACCCCGGGTCATGGTGCTGAAGAGGTGCCCGGCCCACACACCCCGGGTCATGTCACTAAAGCGGTGCCCGGCCCTCACACCCCTGGGTCATAGTGACCAAGTGTGCCTGGGCCCTCATACCCAGGGCCGTGGCACAGAAGGGTTTGCCTGGCTCACACCCCGGGTCATGGTGCTGACGGGTGCTCGGCCTCACACCTCCGGTCATGTTATTACTGGAAAGGTGCCTGGCCCCTCACACCTGGGTCATGTCACTGAAGGGGTGCCTGGCTCACACCCCCGGGTCATGGCACTGAAGAGTTGTCTGGCCATCACACCCCGGGTCATGGTGCTGGAGGGGTGCCCGGCCCTCGCACCTCGGGTCATGTTACTGAAAGGGTGCTCGGCCCTCACACTCCGGGTCATGTCACTGAAGGGGTGCCCGGCCCTCACACCCCGGGTCATGGCACTGAAGAGTTGTCTGGCCATCACACCCCGGGTCATGTCACAGAAGGGGTGCCCGGCCCTCACACCCGGATTCGTGACACTGAAGGGGTGACCGGCACTCACACCCCGGGTCATGGTGCTGAAGGGGTGCCCGGCCCTTACACCCCGGGTCATGTGAAAGGGTGCCCGGCCCTCACACCCCGGTTCATAACAATGTAGGGGTGCCCTGCCCCCACACCCCGTTTCATGTCACTGAAGGGGTGCCCGGCCCTAAAACCCCGGTTCATGTCACTTATGGGGTGTGCGGCCCTCACACTCCGGGTCATGGTGCTGGAGGGGTGCCCAGCCCTGACACCCCAGGTCTTGTGAAAGGGTGCCCCTCCCTCACACCCTTGTTCAAAGCAATGTTTGGGTGCCCGGCACTCACACCCCGTTTCATGGCATTTATGGGTGCCCGGCCCTCACACCCCGGGTCATGGCATTGATGAAGTGCCCGGCCGTCACACCCCTGGCCATGGCACTGAAGCTTTACCCGGCCCTCACACCCCTGGTCATGGCACTGAAGGGGTGCCTGGCCCTCACACCCCGGTTCATGGTGCTGCAGGGGTGCCCGGCCCTCACACCCCGGGCGATGGTGCTGGAGGGGTGTCAGGCCCTGACACATCCGGGTCATGACACTGAAGGGGGGCCGGCCCTCACACCCCAGGCCATGGTGCTGGAGCGGTGCCTGGCCCTCACACCCCGATTCCTGACACTGAAGGGGTGCCCGGCCCTCACACCCCTGGTCATGGCACTGAAGGGGTACCCGGCCCTCACAACCTCGGGTCATGGTGCTGAAGGGGTGCCCGGCCCTCACACCCCGATTCATGGCACTGAACGGGTGCCCGATCCTCACACCCTTGGTCATGTCACTGAAGGGGTGCCTAGCCCTCACAACCCGGGTCATGGCACTGAAGGGGAGCCCGGCCCTCGCACCCCGGGTCATGGTGCTGAAGGTTTGCCCGGCCCTCAAACCCCTGGTCATGTACCTACAGTGGTACCCGGCCCTCACACCCCGGGTCATAGCACTAAAGGGGTGCCCGGCCCTCATACCCAGGGTCATGGCACAGAAGGGTTTGCCTGGCCCTCACACCCCGGGTCATGGTGCTGGACGGGTGCTCGGCCCTCACACCTCGGGTCATGTTACTGAAAGGGTGCTCGGCCCTCACACTCCGGGTCATGTCACTGAAGGGGTGCCCAGCCCCCTCCACCGGGTCATGGCACTGAAAGAGTTGTCTAGCCATCACGGGTCATGGTGGAGGGTGCCCGGCCCCTCGCACCTCAGGTCGCGGCCACTGAAAGGGTGCTCGGCCCTCACACTCCGGGTCATGTATCACTGAAGGGGTGCCCGGCCCTCACACCCCGGGTCATGGCACTGAAGAGTTGTCTGGCCATCACACCCCGGGTCATGTCACAGAAGGGGTGCCCGGCCCTCACACCCAGATTCGTGACACTGAAGGGGTGACCGGCACTCACACCCCGGGTCATGGTGCTGAAGGGGTGCCCGGCCCTCACACCCCGTGTCATGTCACTGAATGGGTGCCCGGCTCTTACACCCCGGGTCATATCACTGAAGTGGTGCCCAGCCCTCGCACCCCGGGTCATGTCACTAAAGCGGTGCCCAGCCCTCACACCCCGGATCATGGCACTGATGAGGTGCCCGGCCCTCACACCCCTGGCCATGGCAGTGAAGCTTTGCCCGGCCCTCAAACCCCTGGTCATGTTCCTAAAGTGGTGCCCGGCCCTCACACCCCGGGTCATGTCACTGAAAGGGTGCCCGGCCCTCACACCCCGGGTCATGGTGCTGGAGGGGTGCCCGGCCCTCACACCCCGGTTCATGTCACTGAAGGGGTGCCCGGCCCTCACACCCCGGGTCATGGCACTGAAGGGGTGCCTGGCCCTCACACCCCGGATCATGGCACTGATGAGGTGCCCGGCCCTCACACACCTGGCCATGGCACTGAAGGTTAGCCCGGCCTTCTTTTTACCCAGGTCATGTCACTAAGGGTGCCCAGCCCTCTTACCCAGGTCATGTCATTGAAGGGGTGCACAGCCAGGACACCCGGGTCATAGACCCAAAGGGGTGCCCTCGCCTCACACCCCGGGTCATGGTGCTGATGGGGTGCCCGGCCCTCACACCCCTGACATTCTGGCACTGAAATCGGTGCCCCGCCTCAACACCCCTGGGTCATGGCACTGAGTGGGTGCCCGCCCTCACACCCCGGTCATGGTGGCACTGAAGGGGTGCCTCCCCGGCCCTCACTACCCGGGTCATGGTGCTGAGGGGTGCCCGGCCTTCACACCCTGGGCTTCATGTCACAAAGGTGCCTGGCCCTCACACCCCGTCATGTCACTGAAGGGGTGCACGGCCTCACACCGGGTCATGGTGCGCTGATGAGGTGCTCGGCCTCACACCCCGGCCATGGCACTGAAGCTTTTGCCCGCCTTTCACGCCTCCCTGGTCATGGCACTGAATGGGTGCCTGGCTCTCACACACCGTCATGACACTGAAGGGGTGCCCGCCCCTCACACCCCAGGCCATGGTGCTGGAGGTGCCCGGCCCTCACACCCCGGGTCATGTCACTGAAAGTGCGCCCGGCCTTCAGCCGCACCCCCGGGCCATGGTGCTGAGGGGTGCCCGAATATCACACCCAAGTTATGTCAGTAAAGCGCCCCTGCCATCACAGCCCAGGTCATGTCACTGAAGTGGTGCCCAGCCCTCACACCCCGGGTCATGGCACTGATGAGGTGCCCGGCCCTCACACCCCTGGCCATGGCACTGAAGGTTTGCCCGGCCCTCAAAGCCCTGGTCATGTACCTAAAGTGGTCTCCAGCCCTCACACCCCGGGGCATAGCACTAAAGGGGTGCCCGGCCCTCATACCCCGGGTCATGGTGCTGGAAGGGTGCCCGGCCCTCACCTCCCGGGTCATGTCACTGAAAGGGTGCCCGGCCCTCACACCACGGGTCATGTCACTGAAGGGGTGCCCGGCCCTCACACCCCGGGTCATGGCACTGAAGGGGTGCCCAGCCCTCACACCCCGGGTCATGGTGCTTTTGGACAGATTGCCCGGCCCTCACACCCCGGGTCATGTCACTGAAAGGGTGCCCGAAGCCCTCACCCCGGGTCATAGCACTAAATGGGTACCCGGCCCTCATACCCCGGGTCATGGTGCTGGAGGGGTGCCTGGCCCTCACACCCCGGGTCATGGTGCTGGAGGGGTGCCCGGCCTTCACACCCCAGGTCATGTCACTAAAGGGGTGCCCGGCTCTCACACCCCGGGTCATGGCACTGAAGCTTTGCCCGGCCCTCACACCCCTGGTCATGGCACTGAAGGGGTGCCTGGCCCTCACACACCGAGTCATGGTTCTGGAGGGGTGCCCGGCCCTCACAGCCCGGGCCATGGTGCCTGGAGGGGTGTCAGGCCCTGACACATCCGGGTCATGATACTGAAGGGGTGCCCGGCCCTCACACCCCAGGCCATGGTGCTGGAGGGGTCCCCGGCCCTCACACCCCGGGTCATGTCACTGAAAGGGTGCCCGGCCCTCACACCCCGGGCCATGGTGCTGGAGGGGTGCCCGGACATCACACCCCGATTCATGGCACTGAACGGGTGCCCGGTCCTCACACCCGTGGTCATGTCACTGAAAGGGTGCCCAGCCGTCACACCCCGGGTCATGTCACTAAAGCGGTGCCCGGCCCTCACACCCCGGGTCATGTCACTGAAGTGGTGCCCAGCCCTCACACCCCTTGCCATGGCACTGAAGGTTTGCCCGGTCCTCAAACCCCTGGTCCTGTACCTAAAGTGGTGTCCGGCCCTCACACCCAGGGTCATAGCACAAAAGGGGACCCCGGCCCTCATATGTCAGGTCATGGTGCTGGAGGTGCTTGACCTTCACCGGGTCATGTCACTGAAAGGGTGCCCAGCCCTCACACCCCGGGTTATGGTGCTGGAGGGGTGCCCGACCCTCACACCCGGGATAATGTCACTGAAGGGTGCCAGCCCTCACACCTAGGTTGTAATGTCACTGAAGGGTGCCGGCCCTCACACCCCGGGTCACGTCACTGAAGGGGTGCACGGCCATGACACCCCTGGTCATGGACCTAAAGCGGTGCCGGGCCCTCACACCCCGGGTCATGGGGTTGAAGCGGTTCCCGGCCCTCAGATCCCGGGTCATGGTGCTGATGGGGTGCCCGGCCCTCACACCCTGATTCTTGGCACTGAAATCGAGCCCGGCCCTAACACCCTGGGTCATGGTGCTGAAGGGGTGCCCAGCCCTCACACCCCGATTCATTTCACTGAAGGGGTGCCCTGCCCTCCCACCCCGGGTCATAGCACTAAAGGGGTGCCCGGCCCTCATACCCCGGGTCATGGTGCTGGAGGGGTTTCCCGGCCTTCACACCCCGGTTATGTCACTGAAAGGGTGCCCGGCCCTTACACCCCGGGTCATGGTGCTGGAGGGGTGCCCGACCTTCACACCCAGGGTCATGTCACTGAAAGGGTGCCCGGCCCTCACACCCCGGGTCATGTCATTAAAGCGGTGCCCGGCCCTCACACCCCGGGTCATGTCACTGAAGTGGTGCCCAGCCCTCACACCCGGGTCATGGCACTGATGAGGTGCCCGGCCCTCACAACCCTGGCCATGGCACTGAAGGTTTGCCCGGCCCTCAAACCCCTGGTCATGTACCTAAAGTGGTGCCCGGCCCTCACACCCCGGGTCATAGCCCTAAAGGGGTGCCCGGCCCTCATACCCCGGGTCATGGTGCTGGAGGGGTGCCCGGCCTTCACACCCCGGGTCATGTCACTGAAAGGTTGCCCGGCCCTCACACACCGGGTCATGGCACTGAAGGGGTGCCTGGCCCTCACTCCCCGGGTCATGGTGCAGGAGGGGTTCCCGGCCTTCACACCCCGGGTCTTGTCACACACTGAAAGGGTACCCGGCCTCACATACCGTCATGGGACCCAAAGGGGTGCTCGGGCCCTCACACCCCTGCTCATGGCACTGAAGGGGTGCCTGGCCCTCACACCCCGGTTCATGGTGCTGCAGGGGTGCCCGGCCCTCACACCCCGGGCCGTGGTGCTGGAGGGGTGTCAGGCCCTGACACATCCGGGTCATGACACTGAAGGGGTGCCCGGCCCTCACACCCCAGGCTATGGTGCTGGAGCGGTGCCCGGCCCTCACACCCCTGGTCATGTCACTGAAAGGGTGCCCGGCCCTCACACCCAAGGCCATGGTGCTGGAGGGGTGCCCGGACATCACACACCTTTCATGGCACTGAAGGGTTTGCCTGGCCCTCACACCCCGGGTCATGGTGCTGGACGGGTGCGCGGCCCTCACACCCCGGGTCATGGCACTGAAGAGTTGCCTGGCCATCACACCCGGGTCATGGTGCTGGAGGGGTGCCTGCCCACACCCCGGGTCATGGCACTGAAGAGTTGCCTGGCCATCACACCCGGGTCATGGTGCTGGAGGGGTGCCCGGCCTTCACACCCCAGGTCATGTCACTAAAGGGGTGCCCGGCCCTCACACCCCGGGTTATGTCACAGAAGGGGTGCCCGGCCCTCACACCCCGATTCGTGACACTGAAGGGGTGCCCGGCCCTCACACCCCGGGTCATGGCACTGAAGGGGTGACCGGCACTCACACCCCGGGTCATGGTGCTGAAGGGGTGCCCGGCCCTCACACCCCGGGTCATGTCACTGAATGGGTGCCCGGCTCTTACACCCCGGGTCATGTCACTGAAGCGGTGCCCAGCCCTCACACCCCGGATCATGGCACTGATGAGGTGCCCGGCCCTCACACCCCTGGCCATGGCAGTGAAGCTTTGCCCGGCCCTCAAACCCCTGGTCATGTTCCTAAAGTGGTGCCCGGCCCTCACACCCCGGGTCATGTCACTGAAAGGGTGCCCGGCCCTCACACCCCGGGTCATGGTGCTGGAGGGGTGCCCGGCCCTCACACCCCGGTTCATGTCACTGAAGGGGTGCCCGCCCTCACATGGGTCATGTCACTGAAGGGATCCCTGACCTCACCCTGGTCATGGCACCTGAAGAGGTGTCCTGGCCTCACAACCCAGGTCATGGTGTTGAGGCATTTGGCCTTCACACCCCAGGTCATAAACACTGAAGGGGTGCTCTGGCCCCTCACACCCCCGGGTCATGTCACTGAAGGGGTTCCCGGCCCTCACACCCAGGGTCATGGCACTGAAGGGTTTGCCTGGTCCTCACACCCCGGGTCATGGTGCTGGACGGGTGCCCGGCCCTCACACCCCGGGTCATGTTACTGAAAGGGTGCTCGGCCCTCACACTCCGGGTCATGTCACTGAAGGGGTGCCCGGCCCTCACACCCCGGGTCATGGCACTGAAGAGTTGCCCAGCCCACACCCCATTCATTTCACTGAAGGGGTGCCCGACCCTCACACCCCGGGTCATGTGAAGGGGTACCCGGCCTCACCCCGGTCTGCAGCACTGTAGGGGTGCCCGTCCTCACACCCCGTTTCATGGCACTGAAAGGGTGCCTGGCCTCACACCCCGGGTCATGGCACTGAAGGGGTGCCTGGCCTCACTACCCGGGTCATGGTGCTGGAGGGGTCTCGGCCTTCACCGGGTCATGTCACTAGGGTGCCCGGCCCTCACACCCCGGGTCATGTCACTGAAGGTGTACGCCGACACCCCTGGTCTTGTGCTGAAGGCCGGGCCTCACACCCCGCATGTCACTGAAAGGGTGCCCGGCCCTCACACCCCGGGTCATGGCGCTGATGAGGTGCCCGGCCCTCACACCCTGGCCATGGCACTGAAGCTTTGCCCGGCCACACCCTGGTCATGGGAATGGGTGCCTGGCCCTCACACCGGGTCATGGCTGGAGGGGTGCCGGCCCCACCCCAGGTCATGTCACTGGAGGGGTGTCCGGCCCTCACACCCCGCCATGGTACGGATTGGTGCCCGGCCTCACCCAGGTCATGTGCTGAAGGGGTGCCCGGCCCTCACACCCCGATCTGCACTGAAAGGGTGCCCGGCCCTCACACCCCTGCAGCACTGTAGGGGTGCCTGGCCCTCACACCCCTCACGGCACTGAAAGGGTGCCAGGCCCTCACACCCCGGGTCATGGACTGAAGGGGTGCTCGGCCTCACACCCCGGGTCATGGTTCTGGAGTGGTGCCCGGCCCTCACACCCCGGGTCATGTCACTGAAAGGGTGCCCGGCCCACACACCCCGGCCGTGTGTCACTGAAGGGGTGCCCAGCTCTCACACTCCGGGTCATGGCACTGAAGGGAAGCCTGGCCCTCACACTCCGGGTCATTGTGCTGAAGGGGTGCACGGCCTCACACCAGGGTCATGTGAAAGGGTGCCCGGCCATCACACCCCGGTTCATAACATTGTAGGGTGCCCTGCACCCACACCCTGCTTCATGTCACTGAAGTGGTGCCCGGCCCTAAAACCCCGGTTCATGTCACTTATGGGGTGCCCGGCCCTCACACTCCGGGTCATGTTGCGGGGTGATAGCCCCACAACCCGGTCATGTGAAGGTGCCCGAGCCTCACACCCTGGTTCAAAGTAAATGTATGGGTGCCCGGCCCTCATACCCCGGGTCATGGTGCTGGAGGGGTGCCCGGCCTTCACACCCCGGGTCATGTCACTGAAAGGGTGCCCGGCCCTCACCCCCGGTCATGTGGAGGGGTGCCCGGCCTCACACCCCCGGTCATGTCAGAAAGGTGCCTGCCCTGGGTCATGTCACTGAAGGGTTCCCGGCCCTCACACCCAGGGTCATGGCACTGAAGGGTTTGCCTGGTCCTCACACCCCGGGTCATGGTGCTGGACGGGTGCCCGGCCCTCACACCCCGGGTCATGTTACTGAAAGGGTGCTCGGCCCTCACACTCCGGGTCATGTCACTGAAGGGGTGCCCGGCCCTCACACCCCGGGTCATGGCACTGAAGAGTTGCCTGGCCATCACACCCCGGGTCATGGTGCTGGAGGGGTGCCCGGCCTTCACACCCCAGGTCATGTCACTAAAGGGGTGCCCGGCCCTCACACCCCGGGTCATGTCACAAAAGGGGTGCCCGGCCCTCACACCCGGATTCGTGACACTGAAGGGGTGCCCGGCCCTCACACCCCGGGTCATGGCAGTGAAGGGGTGACCGGCACTCACACCCCGGGTCATGGTGCTCAAGGGGTGCCCGGCCCTCACACCCCGTGTCATGTCACTGAATGGGTGCCCGGCTCTTACACCCCGGATCATGTCACTGAAGTGGTGCCCAGCCCTCACACCCCGGGTCAGGTCACTAAAGCGGTGCCCAGCCCTCACACCCCGGATCATGGCACTGATGAGGTGCCCGGCCCTCACACCCCTGGCCATGGCAGTGAAGCTTTGCCCGGCCCTCAAACCCCTGGTCATGTTCCTAAAGTGGTGCCCGGCCCTCACACCCCGGGCTGTGTCACTGAAAGGGGTGCTGGCCTCACACTCCTGGGTCATGGTGCTGAGGGGTGCCCATTCCTCATCTCTGTTCATGTCACTGAAAGAGTGCCTGCCCTTACACCCCGGGTCATGTCACTGAAGGGATGCCTGGCCCTTCCCGGGTCATGGCATTGAAGAGGTGCCTGGCCCTCACACCCCAGGTCATGGTGCTGGAGGGGTGCACGGCCTTCACACCCCAGGTCATGTCACTAAAGGGGTGCCCGGCCCTCACACCCCGGGTCATGTCACTGAAGGGGAGCACGGCCATGACACCCCGGGTCATGGACCTAAAGGGGTGCCCGGCCCTCACACCCCGGGTCATGGGGTTGAAGCGGTTCCCGGCCCTCACACCCCGGGTCATGGTGCTGATGGGGTGCCCGGCCCTCACACCCTGATTCTTGGCACTGAAATGGAGCCCGGCCCTAACACCCTGGAACATGGTGCTGAAGGGATGCCGAGCCCTAACACCCCGATTCATTTTACTGAAGGGGTGCCCGACCCTCACACCCCAGGTAATGTGAAGGGGTACCCGGCCCTCACACCCCGGTTCGCAGCACTGTAGGGGTGCCCGGCCTTCAAACCCCGGGTCATGGCTTGAAGGGTTGCCCGGCCATCACCACGGGTTATGTCACTAAAGGGGTGCACGACCCTCACACTCCGGGTCATGTCACTGAAGGGGTGCACGGCCATGACATCCCGGGTCATGGTGCTGAAGGGGTTCCCGGCCCTCACACCCCGGGTCATGTCACTGAAAGGGTGCCCGGCTCTCACACCCCGGGTCATGTCACTGAAGGGGTTCCCAGCTCTCACACTCCGGGTCATGGCACTGAAGGGGTGCCTGGCCCTCACACTCCGGGTCATGGTGTTGAAGGGGTGCCCGGCCCTTACACCCCGGGTCATGTGAAAGGGTGCCCAGCCCTCACACCCCGGTTCAAAACACTGTAGGGGTGCCCTGCCCCCACACCCCGTTTCATGTCACTGAAGGGGAGCCCGGCCCTAAAACCCCGGTTCATGTCACTTATGGGGTGCCCGGCCCTCACACTCCGGGTCATGGTGCTGGTGGGCTGCCCAGCCCTGACACCCCGGGTCTTGTGAAGGGGTGCCCCACCCTCACACCCTGGTTCAAAGCAATGTATTGGTGCCCGTCACTCACACCCCGTTTCATGGCACTTAAGGGGTGCCCGGCCCTCACACCCCGGGTCATGGCGCTGATGAGGTGCCCGGCCCTCACACCCCTGGCCATGGCACTGAAGCTTTGCCCGGCCCTTACACCCCGGGCTATGGTGCAGGATTGGTGCCGGCCTCACACCTGGGACATAGTGCTGAAGGGTGCCCGGCCTTCACACCCCGGTTCATGGCACTGAAATGGTGCCCGGCCCTCACCCCCGGTTCGTGAGACTGAAGGGTGCCCGGCCCTCACAGGCCATGGTGCTGATGGGGTGCCCGGCCCTCACACCCCGATTCTTGGCACTGAATTCGAACCGGCCCTAACACCCTGGGTCATGGTCATGTGAAGGGGTGCCAGCCCTCACACAGTTCGCAGCACTGTGAGGTGCACGCCCTCACACACCGTTCATGGCACTGAAGGTGCCCGGCCCCTCACCCCATTCATGACACTGAAGGGTGGGACTCCACCCCGGGTCATGGCACTAAAATGTGCCCGGCCGTCACACCCCGGGTCATGGTGCTGGAGGGTGCCCAGCCCTCACCCCCGGGTCATGTCACTGAAAGGGTGCCAGCCCTCCACCCCGGGTCATGTCACTGAAGGGGTGCAGCTCTCACACTCGGGTCATGGCACTGAAGGGGTGCCTGGACCTCACACCCCGGGTCATGGTGCTGAAGCAGGCCCGGCCCTCACACCTCGGGTCATGGTGCTGATGGGGTGCCGGCCCTCAAACCCCAGGTCATGTCACTGAAGGGGTGCCCAGCCGTCACACCCTGGGTCATGTCACTAAAGGGTATTCGGCCCTCACATCCCGGGCCATGGTGCTCGGTGGTGCCCAGCCCTCACACCCAGGTCATGGTGCTGAAGGGGTGCCCAGCCTCACACCCCGATTCGTGACACTGAGGGTGCCCGGACATCACACACCCGATTCATGGCACTGAACGGGTGCCCGGTCTTCACACCCTTGGTCATGTCACTGAAAGGTGCCCAGCCCTCACCCCGGGTCATGGCACTGAAGGAGCCCGGCCCTCACCCCGGGTCATGGTGCTGAAGGTGCCCGGCCCTCACACCCCGGGTCATGTCACTAAGGATGCCCGGCCCTCACACCCCGGATCATGTCACTGAAGTGGTGCCCGTCCATCACACGGGTCATGGCACTGATGAGGTTCCTCCCTCACACCCCTGGCCGCCTTGGAGGTTTGCCAGGCCCTCACACCCTGGTTATGTACCTAAGTGGTGCCCGGCCCTCACACCCCGGGTCATAGCACTAAGGGTGCCCGCCCTCATCCCGGGTCATGGTGCTGGAGGGGTGCACGGCCTTCACACCCCGGGTCATGTCACTGAAAGGGTGCCAGCCCTCACACCCAGGTCATGTCACTGAAGGTGCAGCCCTCACCCCGGGTCATGGCACAAGGGTGCCCGGCCGTCACCGGGTCATGGTGCTGGAGGGGTGCCAGCCCTCACCCAGGTCATGTCACTGAAAGGTGCCCGGCCCTCACACGGTTCATGTCGCTGAAGGGTGCACAGCTCTCACACTCCGGTCATGGCACTGACGGGGTGCCTGGACTTCACACCCGGGTCGTAGGTGCTGATGGGGTGCCCGGCCCTCACACCCCGGGTCATGTCACTGAAGGGTGCCCGGCCGTCACAGGTCATATCACTGAGGGTGTCGGCCCTCATCCCGGGCCATGGTGCTCGATTGGTGCCAGGCCCCTCACCTAGGTCATGGTGCTGAAGGGTGCCCGGCCTCCACCACCCGTTTCATGGCACTGAAAGTGCCCGGCCTTCATTCGTGAGCAGAAGGGGTGCCCGGCCCTCCACACCCCGGGTCTCATGGCATGAAGCGATTCCCAGCCTCACCCCGGGTCATGGTGTGCTGATGGGGTGCGCCCCCTCACCCCCGATTCTTGGCACTGAATTCGGCCGGCCTAACACACCCTGGGTCATGTGCTGAGGGTGCAGCCTCCACCCAGTTCAGCAGCATTGTGAAGGTGTGCCTCTCACACCCCGTTTCCTTGGCACTGAAAGGGTGCCTGGCCCTCACACCCCGATTCATGACACTGGAAGGTGCCCGGCCCTCGCACCCCGGGTCATGGCACTAAAGGGGTGCCAGTTCTCTACCCGGGTCATGGTCCTGGGAGGATGCCCAGCCCTCACACCCCGGGTGATGTCACTGAAAGGCTCGGCCTCACCCCCGGGTCATGTCACTGAAGGGGTTGCACAGCTCTCACCTCCGGTCATGACACTGAAGGGTGCCATGACACTGAAGGGTGCCTGGCCCTCACACCCCGGGTCATGGTGCTGAAGCAGTGCCCGGCCCCAGCCGGGTCATGGTGCGTGGGGTGCCCGGCCCTCACCCGGCTCATGTCACTGAAGGTGCCCGGTCGTCACACCCGGGTCATGTCACTAAGGTGTCCAGCCCTCACATCCCGGGCCATGGTGCTCATTGGTGCCCCTCACACCGGTTCTGGTGGTGAAGGGTGCCTGCCTCACACCCTGATTCATGGTCTGAAACGGTGCCTACACACCCCGGTTCGCGCACTGTAGGGTTGCTCCTCACCCCATTTTCATGGTGAGGGTGCCCGGCCTCACATCCCGGGTCATTGCGCTGAGGGTGCCCGGCCCTCTACACCCCGGGTCATGTCACTGAAAGTGCCGCCCCTCACACGGGTCATGTCACTGAAGGGTGTCACCCAGGTCATGTCACTGAAGGATGCCGGAACTCACACCAGGTCATGGCACTAAAGGGGTGCCGGCCCTCACACCCAAGTCATGGTGCTGGAGGGGTGCCAGCTTCTCACACTCCGGGTCATGGGACTGAAGGGGTGCCTGGCCCTCACACCCCCAGGTCATGGTGCTGAAGCGGTGCCAAGCTCTCCTCCGGGTCATGGGACTGAAGGGGTGCCTGGCCCTCACCTCCCCAGGTCATAGTGCTGAAGCGGTGCAGCCCTCACACCCAGGTCATGATCCTGATGGGGTGCCCGGCCTTCACGGGTCATTATCACTGAAGGGTGCCCGGCCGTCACCTGGGTCATGTCACTGAAGGTGCCCGCTCACATCAGGTCATGTCACTGAAAGGTGCCCGGCCTTCACACCAGTTCATGCACTAAAGGGGTGCCCAGCCTCACCCCGGGTCTTGGCACTGAAGGTGGCTGACCCTCACACCCCGGGTAATGGTGCTGGAGGGTGCCCAGCCTTCACACAGGTCATGTCACTAAAGGGGTGCCGGCCCTCACCCCAGGTCATGTCACTGAAGGGTGCACAGCCGCGGCTTGCAGATCATGCCACTAAAGGGGTGCCCTTCCCTCACACCCAGTCTTGGCACTGAAGGGTGGCTGACCCTCACCCCCGGGTAATGGTGCTGGAGGGGTGCCCGGCCTTCCACCCCGGGTCATGTCACTAAGGGTGCCCAGCCTCACACCCCGGTCATGTCACTGAAGGGTGCAGCCTGACACCCCGGATCATGGACCTAAAGGGTGCCAGCCTCCACAGGTCGCCAGGGGTTGAAGCGGTTCCTGGCCCTCACACCCCAGGTCGTGGTGCTGATGGGGTGCCAGCCTCTGCCGATTTGGCACTGAATTCGAGCCGGCCTAACACCTCGGTCATGGTGCTAAGGGTGCCCAGCCTCACACCCCGATAAATTCTGAAGGGTGCCGACCCTCACACCCAGGTCATGTGAAGGGGTGTGCCCTCACCCAGTTTCACAGCCTGTAGGGTTCCCGCCCTCACACCCGGTTTCATAGCGAAAGTGCCCAGCCCTCCACCCCCGATTCATGACACTGAAGGGGTGCCCGGCCTCACCGGGTCCTGGCACTAAGGTGCCCGGCCGTCACACCCGGGTCATGGTGCTGGAGGGTGCCCAGCCTCACCCCAGTGTCATGTCACTGAAAGGGTGCCCAGCCCTACAGGTCATGTCCTGAAGGGTGCACAGCTCTCACTCGGGTCATGGCACTGAAGGGGTGCCTGGACCTCACACCCCGGGTCATGGTGCTGAAGCGGTGCCCGTCCATCACCCCCGGGTCATGGTACTGATGGGGTGCCCGAGCCCTCACCCTGGCCATAGCACTGAGGTTGCCAGGCCCTCACACCCCTGGTCATGTACCTAAGTGGTGCCCAGCCCTCACACCGGGTCACTAGCACTAAGGGTGCCCGGCCTCATACCGGGTCATGGTGCTGGAGGGGTGCACGGCCTTCACCCAGGGTCATGTCACTGAAAGTGCCAGGCCCTCACACCCGGGTCATGTCACTGAAGGGGTGCCCGGCCCTCACACCCGGGTCATGTCACTGGTGCACAGCTCTCCACTCGGGTCATGGCACTGAAGGGGTGCCTGGACCTCACACCCAGGTCATGGTGCTGAAGCGGTGCCCGGCCCTCACACCGGGTCATGGTGCCGATGGGGTGCCCGGCCCTCACACCCGGGTCATGTCACTGAAGGGGTGCCCAGCCGTCACACCCGGGTCATATCACTAAAGGTGTCCGACCCTCATCAGGGCCATGGTGGTCGGTGCCGGCCCCTCACACTGGGTCATGGTGCTGAAGGTGCCCGCCCTCACACCCGTTTCATGGCACTGAAAGGGTGCCCGGCCCTCTCACCCCGATTCGTGACACTGAAGGGGTTCGGCCCTCCACACCCGGGTCATGGCACTGAAGCGGTTCCCGGCCCTCACGGGTCATGGTGCTGATGGGTGCCCGGCCCTCACACCCCGGTTCGCAGCATTGAAGGTGCCCGGCCCTCACACCCCGTTTCATGGCACTGAAAGGGTGCCTGGCCCTCACACCCAGATCATGACACTGAAAGGGTGCCCTGCCCAGGGTCATGGCACTAAAGCAGTTCTCTACACCGGGTCATGGACCTGGAGGGTGCCCAGCCCTCATACCCCGGGTGATGTCACTGAAGGGTGCCCGGCCCTCACACCCGGGTCATGTCACTGAAGGGGTGTCCGGCCGTCACACCCGGTCATGTCACTAAAGGGTGTCCGGCCTCACATCCCGGACCATGGTGCTCGATTGGTGCCCCTCACACGGTTCATGGTGCTGAAGGGTGCCCTGCCCTCACACCCGATTCATGGTACTGGAGGTGCCAAGCTCTCACACTCCGGGTCATGGCACTGAAGGGGTGCCTGGCCCTCACACCCCGGTCATGGTGCTGAGCGATGCCCGGCCCTCACACCCCAGGGTCATGGATGTGATTGCCCGGCCTTCACCCCGGGTGTCATGTCACTGAAGGGGTGCCTGGCTACCGGGTCATGGTGCTGGAGGGTGCCCGGCCTTCACACCCGGGTCATGTCACTAAGGTGCCGGCACTCACACCCGGGTCAAGTCACTGAAGGGTGCGGCCATGACACCCGGGTCATGGACCTAAAGGGGTGCCAGCCCTCACACCCAGGGTCATGGGGTTGAAGCGGTTCCGGCCCTCACACCCCGGGTCGTGGTGCTGATGGGGTGCCCGGCCCTCACACCCCGATTATTGGCACGAATTCGAGCCCGGCCTAACACCCTGGGTCATGGTGCTGAAGGGGTGCCCTCACACCCGATTCATTTACTGAAGGGGTGCCCGACCCTCACACCACAGGTCATGTGAAGGGGTGCCGGCCCTCACACCCCCGGTTCGCTGGCACTGTAGGGTGCCCGGCCCTCACACCCGGTTTCATGGCACTGAAAGGTGCCCTGCCCTCACACCCGATTCATGACACTGAAGGGGTGCCCAGCCCTCACACCCCGGGTCATGGCACAAAAGGTGCCCGGCCGTCACCCGGGTCATGGTGCTGGAGGGTGCCTAGCCCTCACCCCGGTCATGTCACTGAAAGGGTGCCCGGCCCTCACACCCCAGGTCATGTCACTGAAGGGGTCTGGACCTCACACCCCGGGTCATGGTGCTGAAGGGTGCCCGCCCTCACACCTCGGGTCATGGTGCTGATGGGGTGCCCGCCCTCAAACCCGGGTCATGTCACTGAAGGGGTGCCCGGCCGTCACACCCCGGGTCATGTCACTAAAAGTGTCCGGCTCACATCCCGGTCATGGTGCTGAAGGGTGCCTGGCCCTCACACCCGGGTTCGCGCAATGTGGGGTGCCCAGCCTCACCCCATTTCTGGCACTGAAAGGGTGCCCGGCCCTCACACCCGATTCGTGACACTAAAGGGGTGCCGGACATCACACCCGATTCATGGCACTGAACGGGTGCCGGTCTTCACACCCTTGGTCATGTCACTGAAAGGGTTCCCAGCCCTCACACCCGGGTCATGGCACTGGAGGGGCCAGCCTCACACCCCGGGTCATGTCACTAAAGGGATGCCCAGCCCTCACACCCCGGGTCATGTCACTGAAGTGGTGCCGTCCCTCACACCCCGGGTCATGGCACTGATGAGGTGCCGCCCTCACACCTGGCCATGGCACTGAAGGGTTTGCCAGGCCTCACACCCTGGTCATGTACCTAAAGTGGTGCCCGGCCTAACACCCCTGGTCATAGCACTAAAGGGTGCCCGGCCCTCATACCCCGGGTCATGGTGCTGGAGGGGTGCCCGGCCTTCACACCCTGGGTCATGTCACTGAAAGGGTGCCCGGCCTCACACCCGGGTCATGTCACTGAAGGGTGCAGCCCCTCACACCCAGGTCATGTCACTGAAGGAATGCCGGCCCTCACCACCGGTCATGGCACTAAAGGGGTGCCCGGTCGTCACATCCGGGTCATGGTGCTGGAGGGGTGCCCAGCTCAGTCATGTCACTGAAAGGGTGCCCGGCCCTCACACCCGGTTCATGTCACTGAAGGGGTGCACGCTCTCACACTCGGGTCATGGCACTGAAGGTGCCTGGACCTCACACCCCGGGTCATGGTGCTGAAGCGGTGCCTGGCCCTCACACCGGGTCATGGTGCTGATGGGGTGCCCGGCCGTCACAGGTCATGTCACTAAAGGGTGCCGGCCCACATCCCGGGCCATGGTGCTCGATTTGTTCCCGGCCCTCACACCCGGGTCATGGTGCTGAAGGGGTGCCCGGCCCTCACACCCCAGGCCGTGGTGCTGGAGGGTGCACGGCACTCACACCCGGGCCCATGGTGCTGGAGGGTGCCCGACCTCACATACCGGGTCATGTACCTAAAGTGGTGCCCGCCTCACACCGATTCATGGCACTGAAAGGGTGCCCGGCTCTCCACCACGGGCCATGGTGCTGGGGGGTGCCCGGCCCACACCCAGGGTCATGTCACTGAAGGGTGCCAGCTCACCCTGGGTCATGAAACTGAAGGGGTGCACAGTTCTCACACTCGGGTCATGGCACTGAAGGGGTGCCTGGCCCTCACACCCGGGGTCATGGTGCTGAAGCGGTGCCCAGCCATCACACCCCGGGACATGTCACTGAAGGGGTGCCCGGCCGTCACACCCCGGGTCATGTCACTGAAGGGGTGTCCGGCCCTCACATCCCGGGCTATGGTGCAGGATTGGTGCCCGCCCTCACACCCGGGACATGGTGCTGAATGGGTGCCCTCACACCGGTTGGCACTGAAATGGTGCCGGCCCTCACACCCCGGTTCGCAGCACTGTAGGGGTGCCCGGCCCTCACACCCCGTTTCATGGCACTGAGGTGCCGGCCCTCACGATTCGTGACACTGAAGGGGTGCCCGGCTCTCACAACCCGGGTCATGGCACTGAAGGGGTGCCCGGCCCTCACACCCGGGTCATGGTGCTGGAAGGGTGCCCGGCCCTCACACCCGGGTCATGTCACTGAAAGGCTGCCCGGCCCTCACACCCCGGGACATGGCACTGAAGGGGAGCCCGGCCCTCACACCCGGGTCATGGTGCTGAAGGGGTGCCCGGCCCTCACGGGTCATGTCACTGAAGGGGTGCCAGCCCCTCCACCGGGTCATGTCAATGAAGTGGTGCCCGGCCCTCACACCGGGTCATGGTGCTGAAGGGGTCCCGGACATCACACCCGATTCATGGCAATGAACGGGTGCGGTACTCACCCTTGGTCATGGCACTGATGAGGTGCCCGGCCCTCACCCCTGGCCATGGCACTGAATGTTTGCCCGGCCCTCACACCCCTGGTCATTTACCTAAAGTGGTGCCCGGCCCTCACACACCGAGTCATAGCACTGAAGGGGTGCCCGGCCCTCATACGGTCATGGTGCTGGAGGTTTGCCCGGCCTTCACACCACGGGTCATGTCACTGAAGGGGTGCCCGGCCCTCACACCCCAGGTCATGTCACTGAAGGAGTGCCCGGCCCTCACACCCCGGGTCATGGCACTAAAGGGGTGCCCGGTCGTCACACCCCTGGTCATGGTGCTGGAGGGGTGCCCAGCCCTCACCCTGGGTCATGTCACTGAAAGGGTGCCCGGCCCTCACACCCCGGTTCATGTCACTGAAGGGGTGCACAGCTCTCACACTCCGGGTCATGGCACTGAAGGGTGCCAGGACCTCCACACCGGGTCATGGTGCTGAAGCGGTGCCCGGCCTCACACTCGGGTCATGGTGCTGATGGGGTGCCCGGCCCCACACCCCGGGTCATGGTGCTGAAGGGGTGCCCGGCCCTCACACCCGATTCATGGTACTGAAAGGGTGCCCGGCCCTCACACCCGGTTCGCAGCACTGTAGGGGGTGGCCAGCCTCACACCCCATTTCATGGCACTGAAAGGTGCCCGGCCCTCACCCCGGGTCATGTCACTGAAGGGGTGCCAGCTCTCACACTCGGTCATGGCACTGAAGGGGTGCCAGGCCCTCACACCAGGTCATGTCACTGAAGGTGCCTGCCCTCACACCCCGGGTCATGGCATTAAAGGGGTGCCCGGCCCTCACACCCCAAGTCATGGTGCTGGAGGGTGCCCAGCTCTCACACTCCGGGTCTTGGCATGAAGGGGTGCCGGCCCCTCACACCCCTGGTCATGTACCTAAAGTGGTGCCCGGCCCTCACACCCCGATTCATGGCACTGAAGGGTGCCCGGCCCTCACACCCGGGCCATGGTGCTGGAGGTATCAGCCCTGACACACCATGGTCATGACACTGAAGGGGTGCCGGCCCTCACACCCCAGGCCATGGTGCTGGAGGGTGCACCCCTCACCCGGGTAATGTCACTGAAAGGGTGCCCGGCCCTCACACCAGGTCATGGCACTGAAGGGGTGCCCGGCCCTCACCCCGGTTCATGTCACTGAAGGGGTGCACAGCTCTCACCCGGGTCATGGAGCTGATGGGGTGCCCGGCCTCACCCCAGGTCATGTCACTGAAGGGGTGCCGTCACAGGTCATGTCACTAAGGGTGTCCGCCTCACATCCAGGCCAAGGTGCTCGGTGGTGCCCGGCCCTCCCAGGTCATGGTGCTGAAGGGTGCCCAGCCCTCACCCGATTCATGGTACTGAAAGGGTGCCGGCCTCACACCCCGGTTCGCAGCACTGTAGGGGTGGCCAGCCTCACATTCATGGCACTGAAAGGGGTGCGGCCCTCACACCCCAGGTCATGTCAATGGTAACCTCACCGGGTCATGGCACTAAAGGGTGCCAGCCTCCCCCAAGTCATGGTGCTGGAGGGTGCCCAGCTCTCACTCCGGGTCATGGCTGAAGTGCCCCCCCACACCCTGGTCATGTGCCTAAAGTGGTGCCCGGCCCTCACACCCCGATTCATGGCACTGAAAGGGTGCCCGGCCCTCACACCACGGGCCATGGTGCTGGAGGGGTATCAGGCCCTGACATACCATGGTCATGACACTGAAGACGTGCTCGGCCCTCATACCCCGGGTCTTGGTGCTGGAGGGGTGCCCGGCCCTCACACCCCGATTCTTGGCATTCAACCCGGGCCTAACACCTGGGTCATGGTGCTGAAGGGTGCCCAGCTCTCACCGGTTCGCAGCATTGTAGGGTGCCCGGCCCTACACCCGATTCATGGCACTGAGGGTGCCCGGCCTCACACCACGGGCCATGGTGCTGGAGGGTGCCCGGCCTCACACCAGGGTCATGTCACTGAAAGGTGCCAGCCTCACACCCTGGGTCATGAAACTGAGGGTGCACAGTTCTCACATTGGGTCATGGCACTGAAGGGGTGCCTGGCCCTCACCAGGGCATGGTGCTGAAGCGGTGCCCAGCCATCACACCGGTCATGGTGCTGATGGGGTGCCCGGCCCTCACACCCCAGGACATGTCACTGAAGGGTGCCGTGCAGGTCATGTCACTGAAGGTGTCCGCTCTCATCCCGGCTATGGTGCGGATTGGTGCCGGCCCTCACACGGGACATGGTGCTGAAGGGTGCCAGCCCTCACAGTTCATGGCATTGAAATGGTGCCCGCCCTCCCAGTTCGCAGCACTGTAGGGAGGGGTGCCCAGCCCTCCCATGGCACTGAAAGGGGCCCGGCCCTCACCCCGATTCGTGACACTGAAGGGGTGCCCGCTCTCACAGTCATGGCACTGAAGGGTGCCGCCTCCACCCCGGGTCATGGTGCTGGAAGGTGCCAGCCCTCACAGGTCATGTCACTGAAGGCTGCCGGACCTCACCCCGGGACATGGCACTGAAGGCCGGCCTCACACCCCGGTCATGGTGCTGAGGTGCCCGACCCTCTAGCCACGGGTCATGTCACTGAAGGATGCCCGGCCCTCACACCCCGGGTCATGTCAATGCAGTGGTGCCCGCCCTCACCCCGTGTCATGGTGCTGGAGGGGTGCCCAGCCCTCCACCCCGGGTCTTGTCACTGAAAGGTGCCGCCCTCACACCCGGGTCATGTCACTGAAAGGTGCCCTCCCCTCACATATCGGGTCATGGAGCTGAAGGGGTCCCCGGACATCACACCCCGATTCATGGCAATGAACGGGTGCCCGGTACTCACACCCTTGGTCATGGCACTGATGAGGTGCCCGGCCCTCACACCCCTGGCCATGGCACTGAAGGTTTGCCAGGCCCTCACACCCCTGGTCATGTACCTAAAGTGGTGCCCGGCCCTAACACCCCTGGTCATAGCACTAAAGGGGTGCCCGGCCCTCACACCCCGGGTCATGTCACTGAAGGGGTGCACGGCCATGACACCCCGGGTCATGGACCTAAAGGTGTGCCCAGCCCTCACCCAGTTCATGTCACTGAAGGGGTGCACAGCTCTCACACTCCCGGTCATGGCACTGAAGGGGTGCCTGGACCTCACACCCCGGATCATGGTGCTAAAGCGGTGCCCGGCCCTCACACTCCGGGTCATGGTGCTGATGGGGTGCCCGGCCTCACACCCGGTCATGTCACTGAAGGGTGCCCGGCCGTCACACCCCGGTCATGTCACTAAAGGTGTCCGGCCCTCACATCCCGGCCATGGTGCTCGATGTGCTGCCCAGCCTCACACCCGTTTCATGGCACTGAAGGGTGCCCGGCCGTCACACCCTGGGTCATGTCACTGAAGGGGTGTCCGCCCTCACACCCCGGCCATGGTACTGGATTGGTGCCCGGCCTCACCCGGGTCATGGTGCTGAAGGGGTGCCCGGCCCTCACACCCCGATTCATGGCACTGAAAGGGTGGCCCTCACACCCGGTTTGCAGCACTGTAGGGGTGCCCAGCCCTCACACCCCGTTTCATGGCACTGAAGGGTGCCAGGCCCTCCACCCCGGGTCATGGGACTGAAGGGGTGCTCGGCCCTCACACCCCGGGTCATGGTTCTGGAGTGGTGCCCGGCCCTCACCCCAGGTCATGTCACTGAAAGGGTGCCCGGCCACACACCCAGGGTCGTGTCACTGAAGGGGTGCCCAGCTCTCACACTCCGGGTCATGGCACTGAAGAGCCCGGCCCTCACACCCCGGGTCATGTCACTGAAGGGTGCCCGGCCCTCACACCCGGTTATGGTGCTGGAGGGGTGCCCGACCCTCACCCAGGGTCATGTCATTAGAAAGTGCCGCCCTCACACCCCGGGTTATGTCACTGAAGGGGTGCCGGCCCTCACACCGGGTCATGTCATTGAAGGGGTGCACGGCCATGACACCCCAGGTCATGGACCTAAGGGGTGCCGCCCTCACACCCCGGGTCATGGGATTGAAGCGGTTCCCGCCCTCACACCGGGTCATGGTGCTGATGGGTGCCGCCCTCACACCCTGATTCTTGCACTTCGAGAGGCCCGGCCCTAACACCTGGGTCATGGTGCTGAAGGGGTGCCCAGCCCTCACACCCCGATTCATTTCACTGAAGGGTGCCAGCCCTCTCACCCCGGGTCATAGCACTAAAGGGGTGCCCGCCCTCATACACCGGGTCATGGTGCTGGAGGGTTTCCCGGCCTTCACACCCCGGTTATGTCACTGAAAGTGCCCAGCCCTCACCCCGGGTCATGGTGCTGGAGGGTGCCCGACCTTCACACCCAGGGTCATGTCACTGAAAGGGTGCCCGGCCTCACACCCCGGGTGTCACTAGCGGTGCCCGCCCTCACACCCCAGGTCATGTCACTGAAGTGGTGCCCAGCCCTCACACCCCGGGTCATGGCACTGATGAGGTGCCCGGCCTACACCCAGGTCATAGCACTAAGGGTGCCCGGCCCTCATACCCCGGGTCATGGTGCTGAGGGGTGCCCGCCACACCCGGGTCATGTCACTAAAGGGTGCCCGGCCCCAACACCCCGGGTCATGGTACGGAGGGTGCCCGGCCCTCACCTCCCGGGTCATGTCACTGAAAGGGTGCCCGGCCCTCACACCACGGTCATGTCACTGAAGGGTGCCTGCCTCACACACCCCAGGCCATGGTGCTGGAGGGGTGCCCGGCCCTCACACCCCGGGTCATGTCACTGAAAGGGTGCCCGGCCTCACATACCGGGTCATGGAGATGAGGGGTGCACGCCATGACACCCGGTCATGGACTCAGGGGTGCCCAGCCCTCACACCGGTCATGGTGCTGATGGGGCCCGGACCTCACCCCGGGTCATGTCACTGAAGGGGTGCCCGGCCGTCACACCCTGCATGTCACTAGGGTGTCCGCCCCACACCCCGGCCATGGTACTGATTGGTGCCCGGCCTCACACCCCGGGTCATGGTGCTGAAGGTGCCCGGCCTCACACCCGATTCATGGCACTGAAAGGGTGCCCGGCCTCACACCCCGGTTTGCAGCATCAAGGTCGGGCCTCACACCCTTTCATGGCACTGAAAGGGTGCCAGGCCCTCCCCCGGGTCATGGGACTGAAGGGGTGCTCGGCCCTCACACCCCGGGTCATGGTTCTGGGAGCCGCCCCACACCCCGGGTCATGTCACTGAAAGGGTGCCTGCCCCACACACCCCGGTCGTGTCACTGAAGGGTGCCCAGCCTCACACTCCGGGTCATGGCACTGAAGGAAGCCCGCCCTCACACCCCGGGTCATGTCACTGAAAGGGTGCCCGGCCTCACATACCGGGTCATGGAGATGAAGGCACGGCCATGACACCCCGGGTCATGGACCAAGGGGTGCCGGCCCTCACACCCCGGTCATGGTGCTGATGGGGCGCCCGACTCACACCCCGGGTCATGTCACTGAAGGTGCCTGCACCCTGGGTCATGTCACTGAAGGTGTCCGGCCTCACACCCCGGGCCATGGTACTGGATTGGTGCCCGCCCTCACACCCCGGGTCATGGTGCTGAAGGGTGCCCGGCTCACATCCCGATTCATGGCACTGAAAGGGTGCCCGGCCCTCACACCCCGGTTTGCAGCACTGTAGGGGTGCCCGGCCTCACACCCCGTTTCATGGCACTGAAAGGGGTGCCAGGCCCTCACACCCCGGGTCATGGGACTGAAGGGGTGCCTGCCCTCACACCCCGGGTCATGGTTCTGAGTGGTGCCCGGCCCTCACACCCCGGGTCATGTCACTGAAAGGGTGCGGGCCCACACACCCCGGGTCGTGTCACTGAAGGGGTGCCCAGCTCTCACACCCGGGTCATGGCACTGAAGGGAAGCCTGGCCCTCACACCCCGGGCTGTTGTGCTGAAGGGGTGCACGGCCCTTACACCCAGGGTCATGTGAAAGGGTGTCCTGCCATCACACCCCGGTTCATAACATTGTAGGGTGCCCTGCACCCACACCCCGTTTCATGTCACTGAAGGGGTGCCCGGCCCTAAAACCCCGGTTCATGTCACTTATGGGTGCCCGGCCCTCACACCTGGGGTGCTGAGGGTGACAAGCCCTGACACCCTGGTCATGTGAAGGGGTGCCTGAGCCTCACACCCTGGTTCAAAGCAATGTATGGGTGCCTGGCACTCACACCCCTGCTTTCATGGCACTTAAGGGTGCCCGGCCCTCACCCCCGGGTCATGGCACTGATCAGGTGCCCGGCACTCACACCCCTGGCCAGTGCACTGAAGCTTGCCCGGCCCTCACACCCCTGGTCATGTCACTGAAAGGGTGCCCGGCCCTCACATACCGGTCATGGAGATGAAGGCACAGTTCTCACACTCCGTCATGGCACTGAAGGGGTGCCTGCTCACACCCCGGGTCATGGTGCGAGGCGGTGCCCAGCCCTCACACCCCGGGTCATGGTGCTGATGTGCCCGGCCCTCACACCCCGGGTCATGTCACTGAAGGGGTGCCCGCCGTCACACCCGGCGTCACTGAAGGGCGGTCCGGCCCTCACATCCCGGCTATGGTGCAGGATTGGTGCCCGGCCTCACACCCTGGGACATGGTGCTGAAGGGTGCCTGGCCCTCACGACCCGGTTCATGGCACTGAAATGGTGCCCAGCCCTCACACCCAGGTTCTGCACTGTAGGTGCCCGGCCTCACACCCTGCTTCATGGCACTGAAAGGGTGCCCGCCTCACACCCCGATTCGTGAGACTGAAGGGGTGCCCGGCCCTCACACCCCGGGTCATGGCACAGCGGTTCCCGGCCCTCACACCCCGGGTCATGGTGCTGATGGGGTGCCCGCCCTCACACCCGATTCTGGCACTGAATCCGAACCCGGCCTCAACACCCGGGTCATGGTCATGTGAAGGGGTGCCCGGCCCTCACACCCCTGGTCTGCAGCACTGTAGGTGCCTGCCCTCACACCCTGTTTCATGGCACTGAAGGGTGCCTGACCCCACACCCCATTCATGACACTGAAGGTCTGACCACACCCGGTCCACTAAAGGTGCCTGGCCCTCATACCCCGGGTCATGGTGCTGAGGGGTGCCCGGCTCACACCCCGGTCATGTCACAGGGTGCCCGGCCCTAACACCCCGGGTCATGTCACTGAAAGGGTGCCCGGCCTCACACCACGGGGTCATGTCACTGAAGGGTGCCTGGCCCTCACACCCCAGGCCATGGTGCTGGAGGGGTGCCCGGCCCTCACCTCCCGGATCATGTCACTGAAAGGGTGCCCGGCCCTCACACCACGGGTCATGTCACTGAAGGGGTGCCTGGCCTCACACCCCAGGCCATGGTGCTGAGGGGTGCCCGGCCCTCACACCCCGGGTCATGTCACTGAAAGGGTGCCCGCCCTCACATACCGGGTCATGGAGATGAAGGGTGTGCACGGCCATGACACCCCGGTCATGGACCAAAGGGTGCCCGGCCTCACCCCCGGGTCATGGTGCTGATGGGGTGCCCGGACCTCACACCCCGGGTCATGTCACTGAAGGTGCCCGGCCGTCACACCCCTGGGTCATGTCACTGAGGGGTGTCCGGCCTCACACCCGGGCCATGGTACTGGATTGGTGCCCGGCCCTCACACCCTGGGTCATAGGTTGAAGTGGCCCTGGCCTCACACCCCGATTCATGGCACTGAAAGGGTGCCCGGCCCTCACACCCCGGTTTGCAGCACTAGGTGCCTGCCCTCACACCTGCTCTATGGCACAGGGTGCCAGGCCCTCACACCCGGGTCATGGGACTGGGGTGCCTGCCTCACCCCGGGTCATGGTTCTGAGTGTGCCCGGCCCTCACACCCCGGGTCATGTCACTGAAAGGGTGCCCGCCCACACACCCCGGTCGTGTCACTGAAGGGGTGCCCAGCTCACACCCGGGTCATGGCACTGAAGCCTGGCCTCACACCCGGGTCATTGTGCTGAAGGGGTGCACGGCCCCTACACCCAGGGTCATGTGAAGGGTGCCCGCCATCACACCCCGGTTCATACATTGTGTGCCTGCACCACACCCCGTTTCATGTCACTGAAGGTGCCCGGCCCTAAACCCCGTTCATGTACTTATGGGGTGCCCGGCCCTCACACCTGGGTCATGTTGCTGGGGGGTGGCAGCCTGACACCCTCATCATGAAGGGGTGCCTGAGCCTCACACCCTGGTTCAAAGCAATGTAGGGTGCCTGCACCACACCTGCTCATGGCACTAGGGTGCCCGGCCCTCACTCCCCGGGTCATGGCACTGATCAGGTGCCCGGCCCTCACACCCCTGGCCAGTGCACTGAAGCTTTGCCCGGCCCTCACACCCCTGGTCATGTCACTGAAAGGGGTGCCCGCCTCACATCCGGCATGGAGATGAAGGCACAGCTCACACTCCGGGTCATGGCACTGAAGGGTGCCTGGCCTCCACCCCAGGCCATGGTGCTGAAGCGGTGCCCAGCCTCACACACCCCGGGGTCATGGTGCTGATGGGGTGCCCGGCCCTCACACCCCGGGTCATGTCACTGAAGGTTGCCCGCCGTCACACCCCGGGTCATGTCACTAAGGTGTCCGGCCCTCACATCCCGGGCTATGGTGCAGGATTGGTGCCCGGCCCTCACACCCTGGGACATGGTGCTGAGGGGTGCCGGCCCTCACACCCCCGGTTCATGCACTGAAATGGTGCCCAGCCCTCACACCCTGTCTGCAGCATAGGGTGCCTGGCTCACACCCTGTTTCATGGCACTGAAGGTGCCTGGCCTCACACCCCTGATTCGGAGACTGAAGGTGCCTGCCCACACACCCAGGGTCATGGCACTGAAGCGGTTCCCGGCCCCACACCCCGGGTCATGGTGCTGATGGGGTGCCCGGCCTCACACCCCTGACTTTACAGTGGCTGCGTATGTGCCCCTACACCCCGGTTCACGCAATGTAGGGGTTCCCCACACCCCGTTTCATAGCAACGAAAGGTGCCCGGCCTCACACCCCTGATTCATGACACTGAAGGGGTGCCTCCACACCCGGGTCATGGCACTAAAAGGTGCCGGCCGTGTCACCCCTGGTCATGGTGCTGGAGGGTGCCCAGCCCTCACACCCCAGGTCATGTCACTGAAAGGGTGCCCTGGCCTCACACCCCGGGTCATGTCACTGAAGGTGCACACTCACACTCCGGGCTGGGCACTGAAAGGTGCCTGGACTCACACCCCGGGTCATGGTGCTGAAGCGGTGCCCGTCCATCACACCCCGGGTCATGGTACTGATGAGGTGCCCGGCCCTCACACCCCTGGCCAGGCACTGAAGGTTTGCCAGGCTCACACCCCTGGTCATGTACCTAGTGGTGCCCGGCTCACACCACGGGTCATAGCACCAGGGTGCCTGGCCCTATACCCCGGTCATGGTGCTGGAGGGGTGCCCGCCTTCACCCCGGGTCATGTCACTGAAGGGTGCCCGGCCTCACGCCCCGGGTCATGTCACTGAAGGTGCCCGGCCTCACCCCCGGGTCATGTCACTGAAGGAGTGCCCGGCCTCCACCCCGGTTCATGTCACTGAAGGGGCACAGCTCACACTGGGTCATGGCACTGAAGGGGCCTGGACCTCACACCCGGTCATGGTGCTGAAGTGCCCCTCACCGGGTCATGTCACTGAGCGTGCCAGGCCGTCACACCCGGCTCGCGTCACTAAAGGGTGTCCGCCCTCACATCCCGGGCCATGGTGCTCGATTGGTGCCCGCCCTCACCCCGGGTCATGGTGCTGAAGGTGCCCGGCCTCACACCCGATTCATGGTACTGAAAGGGTGCCCGGCCCTCACACCACGGGTCATGTCACTGAAGGGTGCCTGGCCCCACCCCAGGCCATGGTGCTGGAGGGGTGCCCGCCCTCACACCCGGGTCATGTCACTGAAAGGTGCCCGGCCCTCACATACCGGGTCATGGAGATAGGGGTGCTGACACCCACAGTGGACTCAAGGGTGCCCGCCCTCACACCCCGGGCTGGAGCTGATGGGTGCCGGACCTCACACCCGGGTCATGTCACTGAAGGTGCCCGGCCGTCACACCTGGGTCATGTCACTGAAGGGGTGTCCGCCCTCCACCCGGGCCATGGTATTGATTGGTGCCCGGCCTCACACCCCGGGGTCATGGTGCTGAAGGTGCCCCGGCCCTCACACCCCGGATTCATGGCACTGAGGTGCCCGGCCCTCACACCCCGGTTTGCAGCACTGTAGGGTGCCTGGCCTCACACCCCTGCTTTATGGCACTGGGCAAAGCGGTCATGGGACTAAAGGGTGTTCGGCCCCCTCACACCAGGGTCATGGTTCTGGAGTGGTGCCCGGCCCTCCCACCCCGGGTCATGTCACTGAAAGGTGCCAGCCCCTGGTCGTGTCACTGAAGGGTGCCCAGCTCTCACACTCCGGGTCATGGCACTGAAGGGAAGCCTGGCCCTCACCCCCGGGTCATTGTGCTGAGGGTGCACGGCCCTTCCACCAGGTCATGTGAAAGGGTGCCGGCCATCACCCCAGTTCATAACATTGTAGGGGTGCCTACTGACACCCCGTTTCATGTCACTGAAGGGTGCCCGGCCCTAAAACCCCGTTCATGTCACTCATGGGGTGCCCGGCCCTCACCTCCGGGTCATGTTGCTGGAGGGGTGACAAGCTGAACCCAGGTCATGTGAAGGGTGCCCGAGCCTCACCCTGGTTCAAGCAATGTATGGGTGCCTGGCACTCACACCCCGTTCATGGCACTAAGGGTGCCCGGCCCTCCTCCCGGGTCATGGCACTGATCAGGTGCCCGGCCTTCCACCCCTGGCCAGTGCACTGAAGCTTTGCCCGGCCTCCACACCCTGGTCATGTCACTGAAAGGGTGCCCGGCCTCATACCGGGTCATGGAGATGAAGGGGTGCACAGTTCTCACTCCCGGGTCATGGCACTGAAGGGGTGCCTGGCCCACCCCAGGTCATGGTGCTGAAGCAGGTGCCCAGCCCTCACACCCCGGGTCATGGTGCTGAAGGGTGCCCGGCCCTCACACCCCGTTCATGGCACTGAAATGGTGCCCGGCCCTCACCCCGGTTCACCCAGCACTGTGAGGTGCACAGCCCTCACACTGTGGCACTGAAGGTGCCCGGCTCACACCCCGATTCGTGAGACTGAAGGGTGCCCAGCCCCACACACCCCGGGTCATGACTGAAGCGGTTCCGGCCCTCACACCCCGGGTCATGGTGCTGATGGGGTGCCCCTCCACACCCCGATTCTTGGCACTGAATTCGAGACCCGGCCTAACACCTGGTCATGGTCATGTGAAGGGTGCCCGGCCCTCACACGGTTCACAGCAATGTAGGGGTTCCCGCCCTCACACCCCGTTTCATTGGCAACGAGGGTGCCCAGCCCTCCACCCCGATTCATGACACTGAAGGGTGCCAGCCCTCACACCCGGGTCGCACTAAAGGTGCCCGGCCGTCACCCCGGGTCATGGTGCTGGAGGGTGCCCAGCCCTCACACCCCAGGTCATGTCACTGAAAGGGTGCCCGGCCCTCACACCCGGGTCATGTCACTGAAAGGGTACAGCTCCTACACTCCGGGTCATGGCACTGAAGGGGTGCCTGGACCTCACACCCAGGTCATGGTGCTGAGGCGGTGCCCGTCCATCACACCCGGGTCATGGTACTGATGAGGTGCCCGGCCCTCACACCCCTGGCCATGGCACTGAAGGTTTGCCAGGCCTCACACCCCTGGTCATGTACCTAAGTGGTGCCAGGCCCTCACACCCCGGGTCATGTCACTGAAGGGGTGCCCAGCTCTCACCTCCGGGTCATGGCACTGAAGGGGTGAGGCCCTCACCCCAGGTCATGTCACTGAAGGGGTGCCCGGCCCTCACACCCGGGTCATGGCTAAAAGGGGTGCCCGGCCCCTCCACCCCCAGATCATGGTGCTGGAGGGGTGCCCAGCTCTCACACTCCGGGTCATGGCACTGAAGGGGTGCCCAGCCCTCACACCCCGGGTCTTGTACCTAAAGTGGTGCACGGCCCTCACACCCCGATTCATGGCACTGAAAGGGTGCCCGGCCCTCACACCATGGGCCATGGTGCTGGAGGGGTATCAGGCCCTGACACACCATGGTCATGACACTGAAGGGGTGCCCTCACCCCAGGCCATGGTGCTGGAGGGTGCACAGCCCTCACACCCCGGGTAATGTCACTGATGCCCGGCCCTCACCCCAGGCCATGGTGCTGGAGGGGGTGCCCGACCTACATACCGGGTCATGCCTAAGTGGTGCCAGCCTCACACCCCGATTCTGGCACTGAGGGTGCCAGGCTCTCCACACCACGGGCCATGGTGCTGGAGGGGTGCCAGCCCTCACCCAGGGTCATGTCACTGAAAGGGTGCCCGGCCCTCACACCCTGGGTCATGAAACTGAAGGGGTGCACAGTTCTCACACTCGGGTCATGGGACTGAAGGGGTGCCAGCCTCACCCCCAGGTCATGTCAATGAAGTGGTGCCCAGCCCTCACGGTCATGGTGCTGGAGGGTGCCAGCCCTCACACGGGTCTTATCACTGAAAGGTGCCCGGCCTCACACCCCGGGTCATGTCACTGGTGCCCCTCATACCGGGTCATGGAGTGAAGGGGTCCCCGGACATCACACCCCGATTCATGGCAATGAACAGGTGCCCAGTCCTCACACCCTTGGGTCATGGCACTGATGAGGGTCCCGGCCCTCCACCCTGGCCATGGCACTGAATGTTTGCCCGGCCTCCACCTGATCATGTACCTAAAGTGGTGCCCGACCCTCACACCCGAGTCATAGCACTAAGGGGTGCCCGGCCTCATACCCCGGGTCATGGTGCTGGAGGGTTGCCCGGCTTCACACCACGGGTCATGTCACTGAAGGTGCCGGCCTTCACATCCCGGTTCATGTCACTGAAAGGTGCCAGCCTGACACCCTGGTCATGTCACTGAAGGGTGCCCGGCCCTCACACCCCGGGTCATGGCACTGAGGGTGCCTGGCCCTCACACACCAGTCATGGGGCTGGAGGGGTGCCCGGCCTTCACACAGGTCATGTCACAAAGGGGTGCCCAGCCTTCACCCCCGGTTCATGTCACTGAAGGGTGCACGGCCATCACACCCCAGGTCATGGACCCTAATTGCCAGCCTCACACCCCGATTCTTGGCACTGAAGGGTGCCCGACCCTCACACCCAGGTCATGTGAAAGGGTGCCCAGCCCTCACCCCGGTTTGCAGCACTGTAGGTGCCCGCCCTCACAACCCGTTTCATGGCACTGAAAGGGTGCCCGGCCCTCACCCGATTCATGACACTGAAGGGTGCCCGGCCCCTCATCCCAGGTCAGCACTAAAGGGGTGCGGCCGTCACACCCCGGGTCATGATGCTGGAGGGTGCACAGTTCTCACCTCCTGGTCATTGGCACTAAAGGGGTGTCTGGCTCACAGGCGATGGTGCTGGATTGGTGCCCGGCCCTCACACCCCGGGTCATGTCACTGAATGGGTGCACAGTTCTCACACTCCTGGTCGCCACCTGGAGGGTGCCTGCCCCACACCCCTGGTCATGTACTGAAAATGGTGCTCGGCCCTCACACCTCATTCATGGCACTGAAAGGTGCCCGGCCATCACACCACGGGCCATGGTGCTGGAGGGGTGTCAGGCCCTGACACACCTGGGTCATGACACTGAAGGTGCCCGGCCCTCACCCCAGGCCATGGTGCTGGAAGTGCCCGTTCCTCACACTCCGGGTCATGGCACTGAAGGGTGCCTGGACCTCACACCCCAGGTCATGGTGCTGAAGCGGTGCCCGGCCCTCACACCCGGGTCATGGTGCTGATGGGGTGCCCGGCCTCACCCCGATTCATGGTACTGAAAGGGTGCCGCCTCACACCCCGATTCATGACACTGAAGGGGTGCCCAGCCCTCACACCCCGGATCATGTCACTGAGGTGCAGCCCTCACACGGGTCATGTCACTGAAGGGATGCACAGTTCTCACACTCTGGTCATGGCACTGAAGGGGTGTCTGGCCCTCACACCCCGGCGATGGTGCTGGATTGGTGCCCGGCCCTCACACCCGGTCATGTCACTGAAGGGTGCACAGTTCTCACTCCTGGTCATGGCACTGGAGGGGTGCCTGGCCACACCCCTGGTCATGTACTGAAAATGGTGCTCGGCCTCACACCCTGATTCATGGCACTGAAAGGGTGCCCGGCCATCACACCACGGGCCATGGTGCTGAGGGGGTGTCAGGCCCTGACACACCTGGGTCATGACACTGAAGGGGTGCCTGCCCTCACACCCCAGGCCATGGTGGAAGGGGTGCCGTTCCTCACACTCCGGGTCATGGCACTGAAGGGTGCCTGGACCTCACACCCCAGGTCATGGTGCTGAAGCGGTGCCCGGCACCACCAGGTCATGGTGCTGATGGGGTGCCCGGCCCTCACACCCCGATTCATGGTACTGAAAGGGTGCCCGGCCCTCACACCCCGATTCATGACACTGAAGGGTGCCGGCCTCACACCCCGGATCATGTCACTGAAAGGTGCCCGCCCCTCACCACCCAGGTCATGTCACTGAAGGGATGCACAGTTCTCACACTCCTGGTCATGGCACTGAAGGGGTGTCTGGCCCTCACACCCCGGGCGATGGTGCTGGATTGGTGCCCGGCCCTCACACCCCGGGTCATGTCACTGAAGGGGTGCACAGTTCTCACACTCCTGGTCATGGCACTGGAGGTGCCTGGCCCACACACCCCTGGTCATGTACTGAAAATGGTGCTCGGCCCTCACACCCTGATTCATGGCACTGAAAGGGTGCCCGGCCATCACACCACGGGCCATGGTGCTGGAGGGGTGTCAGGCCCTGACACACCTGGGTCATGACACTGAAGGGGTGCCCGGCCCTCACACCCCAGGCCATGGTGCTGGAAGGGGTGCCGTTCCTCACTCGGGTCATGGCACTGAAGGGTGCCTGGACTCCACCCGGGTCATGGTGCTGAAGCGGTGCAGCCTCCACACCCAGGTCATGGTGCTGATGGGGTGCCCGGCCCTCACACCCCGATTCATGGTACTGAAAGGGGTGCCCGGCCCTCACACCCCGGTTCACAGCATTGTGGGGTGGCCGGCCTCACATTTCATGGCACTGAAAGGGTGCCCGGCCCTCACACCCCAGGTCATGTCACTGGTGCCCAGCTCTCCTCCGGATCATGGCACTGAAGGGTGCCAGGCCCTCACACCCCGGGTCATGTCAATGAAGGGTGCCCGGCCCTCCACCCCGATTCGCACTGAAAGGTGCCCGGCCCTCACCACGGGCCATGGTGCTGGAGGGGTATCAGGCCCTGACACACCATGGTCATGACACTGAAGGGGTGCCCGGCCCTCACACCCCAGGCCATGGTGCTGGAGGGGTGCACGGCACTCACACCCAGGGTAATGTCACTGAAAAGGTGCCCGGCCGTCACACCCCGGGCCATGGTGCTGGAGGGGTGCCTGACCCTCACATACCGGGTCATGTACCTAAAGTGGTGCCCGGCCCTCACACCCCGATTCATGGCACTGAAAGGGTGCCCGGCTCTCCACCACAGGCCATGGTGCTGGAGGGGTGCCAGCCCTCACCAGGGTCATGTCACTGAAGGTGCCCGGCCCTCACACCTGGGTCATGAAGCTGAAGGGGTGCACAGTTCTCCACTCCGGGTCATGAGGTGCCTGGCCCTCACACCCAGGTCATGGTGCTCAGCAGTGCCCAGCCCTCACACCCCAGGTCATGGTGCTGATGGGGTGCAGCCTCACCCAGGTCATGTCACTGAAGGGTGCCCGGCCGTCACACCCAGGTCATGTCACTGAAGGGGTGTCCAGCCCTCACATCCCGGGCTATGGTGCAGGATTGGTGCCCGCCTCACACCCCGGGACATGGTGCTGAAGGGTGCCCGGCCCTCACCCCAGTTCATAGCACTGAAATGGTGCCTGACCCTCACCAGTTCACCAGCACTGTAGGGGGTGCAGCCCTCACACCCCGTTTCATGGCACTGAAAGGTGCCCGCCCTCACCCCCGATTCTCGTGACACTGAAGGGGTGCCCGGCTCTCACCGCGGGTCATGGCACTGAAGGGGTGCCCGGCCCTCACCCAGGTCATGGTGCTGAAGGTGCCCGCCCTCACACCCCGGGTCATGTCACTGAAAAGTGACCAGCTCACCTCGGATCATAGCACTGAAGGGGTGCCAGCCCTCTCCACACCCCAGGTCGCCCAGCACTGAAAGGTGCCCGCCCTCACACCACAGGCCATGGTGCTGGAGGGTATCAGGCCCTGACTGCCATGGTCTGACACTGAGGGGTGCCGCGGCCTCCACACCCCGGCCCGATGGTGCTGGAGGGGTGCACAGCACTCACACCCAGGGGTAATGTCACTGAAAGTTGCCCGGCCGTCACACCCCCAGGCCATGGTGCTGGAGGTGCCTGACCCTCACATACCGGGTCATGTGACCTAAAGTGGTGCCCGGCCTCACACCCCGATTCATGGCACTGAAAGGGTGCCCGGCTCTCACACCACGGGCCATGGTGCTGGAGGGTGCAGCCCTCACACCCAGGGTCATGTCACTGAAAGGGTGCCCGGCCTCACACCTGGGTCATGAAACTGAAGGGGTGCACAGTTCTCACCTCCGGTTCTTGGCTCTGAAGGGGTGCCTGGCCCCTCACACCCCGGTCATGGTGCTCAAGCGGTGCAGCCTCACACCCCGGGTCTAGTGCTGCTGATGGGTGCCCGGCCCTCCCCAGGTCATCATCACTGAAGGGGTGCCCAGGCAGTCACCCCGTCATGTCACTGAAGGGGATGTCAGCCCTCATCCCAGGCTATGGTGCAGGATGGTGCCCGGCCCTCACACCCGGGACATGGTGCTGAAGGGGTGCCAGGCCTCCACCCCGTTCATGGCACTGAAATGGTGCCAGCCTCACACCCCAGTTCGCAGCACTGTAGGGTGCCCAGCCCTCCCCGTTTCATAGCACTGAAAGGGTGCCCAGCCTCACACCCCCGATTCGTGACACTGAAGGGTGCCCAGCTCTCATACCCCGGGTCGCCAGCTGAAGGGTGCCCGGCCTCACACCCGGGTCATGGTGCTGGAAGGGTGCCTGCTCACACCCAGGTCATGTCACTGAAGGCTGCCCGGCCCTCACCCCGGGACATGGCACTGAAGGGGCCCGGCCCTCCACCCAGGACATGGCACTGAAGGGCCCGGCCCTCCACCCCGGGTCATGGTGCTGAAGGGTGCCCGGCCCTCACACCCAGGTCATGCCACTGAGGGTGCAGCCTCCACCCCCGGGTCATGTCAATGAAGTGGTGCCAGCCCTCACAGGTCATGGTGCTGGGGTGCCCAGCCTCCACCCAGGTATGGTCACTGAAAGGCCAGCCCTCACACCGGTCATGTCACTGAAAGTGCCGCCCTCACATATCAGGTCATGGAGCTGAAGGGGTCCCCGGACATCACACCCCGATTCATGGCAGTGAACAGGTGCCAGTACTCACACACCTTGGTCATGGCACTGATGGTGCCCGGCCTCCACCCCTGGCCATGGCACTGAATGTTTGCCAGCCCTCCACCCCTGCTCATACTTGCCTAAAGTGGTGCCCGGCCCTCACACCCGAGTCACTTAGCACTGAAGGGGTGCCCAGCCCTCATACCCCGGTCATGGTGCTGGAGGTTGCCCGGCCTTCACACCACGGGTCATGTCACTGAAGGGTGCCCGGCCTCCCCAGGTCATGTTACTGAAGGAGTGCCAGCCCTCACACACCGGTCATGGCACTAGGGGTGCCAGTCGTCACCCGGGTCATGGTGCTGGAGGGTGTGGCCCTCACACCCTGGGTTATGTCACTGAAAGTGCCCGGCCTCCACCCCCAGTTCATGTCACTGAAGG
>NW_024748156.1:0-8494 GCF_018991925.1 Homarus americanus
TGAAGAAAGAAGACAGAAGATGCGGTATGTGAAGAAAGAAGACAGAAGATGTGCTATGTGAAGAAAGAAGACAGAAGATGTGCTGTCCTGACATCACAAGAAAGTCGATGATGAAGGACCAACCGACTACAGCTGCTGAGCTGCCGCCATCCCCTGTTTTTCAGATACCAGCCGGATGGAAGACGTGAGCTATGCCGGACCCAACTAATGTACTGATGTTGTTGATGTATAATAAAAAGATATCAATACCCTAATATGTGAAGTAGGAACATTTTTTGTATTTTGAAGTATTTTCTCTGATTTTGTTGATGTTTACTACAAAGAATGTCTTTTTTTTAGTCTCACTTTTTCTATGAGTTCATTTGATCAATGTCTTGGACTATGAAACACGATGTTGTAGCTATATTACTGACTGAGATGAATTATTATTTTGACATGGGCTGATAAGGAGATGTAACACCTGTTGTTGTTTTGATTTGCAAGCTGTCTCGGATGCAAATCTAGATATGAAGGATTTTTTTTCATTCTATGTTCACTTGCTATGTTTCCTTTTTCTCCTGGCATAGAAGCTTTGATCTTGGCGGGAGGTATAGTGAGCTTTGTCAGATCAAACTAGAGCCAGTAGAAAAACATACACCTATGAGATTGTTCTTTGTAAATGTTATCGCCCCAGGGATTATCTTTGACACCACACGTGATGTTGCTGTCTATATGTGGCATCAGTCTCTGTGATGAAGCTTTGGTCTTGGCGGGAGGTGTAATGATTGATTGTCAGACCAAACCTTACAGCCCAGAATTATGCGGCATATAACAGCAAGTACACCACAGACCTCGTGGTACCACCACATTCCGGGTTGACACACCTCAGGTCGACCCAAGGGACTTGACCTCGCCCGCTAATGACGTGAGCCGGGTGAACTACAACCGCACCTAACCAAGACACCTGGGCAGGACCACACCTGCACACAGCTATCCAGATCAAACCAGTTTAGTGTTAATTGTTAGAGGTCAGAAGCCGGCTGGGCCGACCCCATATAAAGGCCCTACAGTCCCGTCCACGGGCATTATGATTATCATTATCATTCTGATTCTGGTCATACTGATTCTCATTCTGGTTGCTATCATCTCCCTCCCGTTCGGGTCGTCACTCGGTTCACTAAGCAGAGTCACGCACGTCCCCTCCCCAGGTCGGGAGGGAGACTTCCCAACCAGACCACGGCATCGCCAGCTGAGCAGATTCTCCCATAGGAGGCAGCCCAGCCAGCACTCACTGGGCCTACGTCAGGGTACACGTGAGTCTTGTCAGAACGTCCTAGGGTGAGTTACCTACTCTGGGAAGTGTATTCATTCAGGCGTGTCCGAGAGTCAGTGTCAAGTAACGTAAAGCATAATGTGTTAGTACCCCGATATAATAGTGATATTAATGTGCCCATGTCATTGAGTGAATTAATAAATAGTTGTATCGAAGAGGTGTTTAACAAGTTGTCCCTTTAAGAAGTAATATACGTGTATTGACATACGAGATAAGATAAGCGTATTGACGCTGAGTAAATAACATCCAGGCCACGCTACCAAGTTTCCTATCTTTACATTCCTACTCTCTATTCTTACTTATGTACGTAATTCTCTTCTTGTGAGATTTGTCTCATTATATTGGTGGCAGCGAACTATGAAGTTAACCCACGCCCGCCTCGTCCCTTGTTATTGGTAACAGTGTACTTAAAGTAAACCCGTGCCCTCCCCCGTTAGCCATAGCACCTGGCTCGTTAGTTCAAAAGTGCGTAATAAGAAGTTCCTGCGTAGTAGCGTGAAAATTGTCCTAGTGTGTCTCCGTTACAGCTCAAGTAAATGTCTCTTGTGGTGGTATGGGCGAATTTTTAATAGAAATGTTCAGTGCTTAACGTAATTTCTCAGTGTCACCCGCTATCTGTGGCATTCTCAGTAGCCCAAGTACAGTTTGATTGTTGGTCAGTGTTAAATGTAGCCATTGTGTTTCAGTGATGAAAGCGGTGTCTGTACTAACTGTTATAACTTAACATGTCTTTTAACCTACATCCTCCTCCCTGTCCTAATCCTTACCTCACCCTCCTTACCCTTCCTCCCATCCCTGCCCCGCCCCTCCGGTCCGTGCCCCTCCCCGTCCCGCGAAGCCTCGGTTTGGCCCGATCAACCACGCCTCGGCTCCTCCCCACCTCACCCGCAACGCACCAGCCTGGCTGGGCCTGGCCAGCCTCGCCTCGCCCAGTGCCGCCCCGCCCCGCCTCGCCCCACCCCGCTCGTGTGACCTCACGTCCTTCTGACCTGCCCCACCTCGCTTGACCACACTGATTCCCCGTCTTTTGTCCCGTGAGCTGTGTGTTGATGATGATGGTTAATATAAAGTAATATTGCGATGAATGCAGAGCTTCACTCAGTGTATTTTTATGCTATTATGATTTGTGATGTACTCTTTGACGCGCAGTGATAAATGATATTCAGTGTAGTGCGCAGAGCTTCACTCCCCGACCCAGCCTGATGAGAATATTGTCGTGACGGAAATGATAGTTGCCAATCATTGACCTAACATATGAAGTAAACTTTTTTTTTGCGAATGCACTTCCAACTAACCCATCACCCCTTTAGGATTGTTTCTCTGTCAAATGTCACACACAGTACCACCCATGGCCAGCCGGACGTCAACCACAGTACATACGTGCAGAGAAGAACCAGCATGATGAAAGCAGCGTGATGAATGCAGCTTGATGAAGGCAGCACGAAACCCACCACACACCACGTCACTTCTTTCAAGTCCTCCCTTGGTCTAGGATTAAGAAGATTTTATATTTTTCTACTTTAGGAAGTTAAGGAGTGTGGAATGCAGCGCCACACAACGAACCCTGGTGAGCCCAGCCAGGGAGGGATTCACCACTGTGGAAGGTGTAAGACAGGACGGTCTTTGGTCTCGCCGACACTCACGTACGGAGGGCGAGCCTTGGTCCGCGGAACCTGCCTTACAGTCATCGAAGGAGACGACAGCCCAAGCAGTGGACCGGCCTTCATCCCGGCCGGAGGGGGCCGACGGCAGATGAACAGAAAATCGTCTGGAATATGAAAATGAAGATGTATAAAGAAACGCAGATGAGCAGAAAAATCGTCGGGAATATGAAAATGAAGATGCATAAAGACACGCAGATGAGCAGAAAAGTTCGTCTGGAATATGAAAATGAAGATGTATAAAGAAACGCAGATGAGCAGAAAAATTCGTCTGGAATATGAAAATGATGATGTACTAAGAAAAAAGGAAGATGGAACAGAAAATTCATCTAGAAGACGTTGAAAATGAGGCTCTAAACGTAGAGGAAGAACGCAGATGGGACAGAAAACTCGTCTGGAATAGTATAGAAACCAGGAGGAAGTGAGAAGAAGTCAGAAGGTGTGGAGAAACGACCTACAAGGTGCGGTATGTGAAGAAAGAAGACAGAAGATGTGCTATGTGAAGAAAGAAGACAGAAGATGTGCTATGTGAAGAAAGAAGACAGAAGATGTGCTGTCCTGACATCACAAGAAAGTCGATGATGAAGGACCAACCGACTACAGCTGCTGAGCTGCCGCCATCCCCTATTTTTCAGATACCAGCTGGATGGAAGACGTGAGCTATGCCGGACCCAACTAATGTACTGATGTTGTTGATGTATAATAAAAAGATATCAATACCCTAATATGTGAAGTAGGAACATTTTTTGTGTACTTTGAAGTATTTTCTCTGATTTTGTTGATGTTTACTACAAAGAATGTCTTTTTTTAGTCTCACTTTTTTCTATGAGTTCATGAAACACGATGTTGTAGCCATATTACTGACTGAGATGAATTATTATTTTGACATGGGCTGATAAGGAGATGTAACACCTGTTGTTGTTTTGATTTGCAAGTTGTCTCGGATACAAATCTAGATATGAAGGATTTTTTCATCCTATGTTCACTGGCTATGTTTCCTTTTTCTCCTGGCATAGAAGCTTTGATCTTGGAGGGAGGTATAGTGAGCTTTGTCAGATCAAACTAGCGCCAGTAGAAAAACATACACCTATGAGATTGTTGTTTGTAAATGTGAGACTATGTTATCGCCCCAGGGATTATCTTTGATACCACACGTGACGTTGCTGTCTATATGTGACATCAGTATCTGTGATGAAGCTTTGGTCTTGGCGGGAGGTGTAATGATTGATTGTCAGACCAAAGCTTACAGCCCAGAATTATGTCACATATAACAGCGAGTACACCACAGACCTCGTGGTACCACCGCATTCTGGGCTGACACACCTCAGGTCGACCCAAGGGACTTGACCTCGCCCGCTAATGACGTGAGCCGGGTGACCTACAACCGCACCTAACCAAGACACCTGGGCAGGACCACACCTGCACACAGCTATCCAGATCAAACCAGTTTAGTGTTAATTGTTAGAGGTCAGAAGCCGGCTGGGCCGACCCCATACAAAGGCCCTACAGTCCCGTCCACGGGCATTATCATTATCATTCTGGTCATACTGATTCTCATTCTGGTTGCTGTCATCTCTCTCCTGTTCGGGTCGTCACTCGGTTTACTAAGCAGAGTCACGCACGTCCCCTCCCCAGGTCGGGAGGGAGACCTCCCGACCAGACCACGGCATCGCCAGCTGAGCAGATTCTCCCATAGGAGGCAGCCCAGCCAGCACTCACTGGGCCTACGTCAGGGTACACGTGAGTCTTGTCAGAACGTCCTAGGGTGAGTTACCTACTGTGGGAAGTGTATTCATTCAGGTGTGTCCGAGAGTCAGTGTCAAGTAACGTAAAGCATAATGTGTTAGTGCCCCGATATAGTAGTGATATTAATGTGTCCATGTCATTGAGTGAATTAATAAATAGGTGTTTAACAAGTTGTCCCTTTAAGAAGTGATATATGTGTATTGACATACGAGATAAGATAAGCGTAGTGACGCTGTGCAAATAACATCCAGGCCACGCTACCAAGTTTCCTATCTTTACATGCCTACTCTCTATACTTCCTACTTATATATATATCTTCCTCTCCTCTCATCCGTCTTTTGTCTCATTACATTGGTGGCAGCGAACTATGACGTTAACCCACGCCCCCCTCATCCCTTGTTATTGGTAACAATGTACTTAACGTAAACCCATGCCCTCCCCCGTTAGCCATAACACCTGGCTCGTTAGTTCAAAAGTGCGTAATAAGAAGTTCCTGCGTAGTAGCGTGAAAAGTGTCCTAGTGTGTCTCCGTTACAGCTCAAGTAAATGTCTCTTGTGGTGGTATGGGCGAATTTTTAATAGAAATATGTTCAGTGCTTAACGTAATTTCTCAGTGTCACCCGCTATCTGTGGCATTCTCAGTAGCCCAAGTGCAGTTTGATTGTTGGTCAGTGTTAAATGTAGCCATTGTGTTTCAGTGATGAAAGCGGTGTCTGTACTAACTGTTATAACTTAACATGTCTTTTAACCTACATCCTCCTCCCTGTCCTAATCCTTACCTCACCCTCCTTACCCTTCCTCCCATCCCTGCCCCGCCCTGCCCTGCCCCTCTGTTCCGTGCCCCTCCCCGCCCCGCAAAGCCTCGGTCTGGCCCGATCAACCACTCCTCGGCTCCTCCCCACCTCACCCGCAACGCACCAGCCTGGCTGGGCCTGGCCAGCCCCGCCTCGCCCATCCCCGCTCGTGTGACCTCACGTCTTTCTGACCCGCCCCGCCTCGCTTGACCACACTAATTCCCCGTCTTTTGTCCCGTAAGCTGTGTGTTGATGATGATGGTTAATATAAAGTAATATTGCGATGAATGCAGAGCTTCACTCAGTGTATTTTTATGCTATTATGATTTGTGATGTACTCTTTGACGCGCAGTGATAAATGATATTCAGTGTAGTGCGCAGAGCTTCACTCCCCGACCCAGCCTGATGAGAACATTGTCGTGACGGAAATGATAGTTGCCAAACATTGACGTAACGTATAAAGTAAACATTTTTTTGCGAATGCACTTCCAACTAATCCATCGCCCCTTTAGGATTGTTTCTCTGTCAAATGTCACACACAGTACCACCCATGGCCAGCCGGCCGTCAACCACAGTACATACGAGCAGAGAAGAAGCAGCGTGAAGAAGCAGGGTGATGAATGCAGCGTGATGAATGCAGTACTCAACCCACCACACACCACGTCACTTCTTTCAAGTCCTCCCTTGGTCTAGGATTAAGAAGATTTTATATTTTTCTACTTTAGGAAGTTAAGGAGTGTGGAATGAAGCGCCACACAACGAACCCTGGTGAGCCCAGCCAGGGAGGGATTCACCACTGTGGAAGGTGTAAGACAGGACGGTCTTTGGTCTCGCCAACACTCACGTACGGAGGGCGAGCCCTGGTCCGCGGAACCTGCCTTACAGTCATCTAAGGAGACGACAGCCCAAGCAGTGGACTGGCTTTCATCCCGGCCGGAGGGGGCCGACGGCAGATGAACAGAAAATCGTCTGGAATATGTTGAAAATGATGATGTTGCAGAGAAGAAATACAGATGGAGCAGAAAAATTCATCTGGAATATGAAAATGAAGATGTATAAAGAAATGCAGATGAGCAGAAAAAATCGTCTGGAATATGAAAATGAAGATGTATAAAGAAACGCAGATGAACAGAAAATTCGTCTGGAATATGAAAATGATGATGTACTAAGAAAAAAGGAAGATGGAACAGAAAATTCATCTAGAAGACGTTGAAAATGAGGCTCTAAACGTAGAGGAAGAACGCAGATGGGACAGAAAACTCGTCTGGAATAGTATAGAAACCAGGAGGAAGTGAGAAGAAGTCAGAAGGTGTGGAGAAACGACCTACAAGGTGCGGTATGTGAAGAAAGAAGACAGAAGATGTGCTATGTGAAGAAAGAAGACAGAAGATGTGCTATGTGAAGAAAGAAGACAGAAGATGTGCTGTCCTGACATCACAAGAAAGTCGATGATGAAGGACCAACCGACTACAGCTGCTGAGCTGCCGCCATCCCCTATTTTTCAGATACCAGCTGGATGGAAGACGTGAGCTATGCCGGACCCAACTAATGTACTGATGTTGTTGATGTATAATAAAAAGATATCAATACCCTAATATGTGAAGTAGGAACATTTTTTGTGTATTTTGAAGTATTTTCTCTGATTTTTGTTGATGTTTACTACAAAGAATGTCTTTTTTTAGTCTCACTTTTTTCTATGAGTTCATGAAACACGATGTTGTAGCCATATTACTGACTGAGATGAATTATTATTTTGACATGGGCTGATAAGGAGATGTAACACCTGTTGTTGTTTTGATTTGCAAGCTGTCTCGGATACAAATCTAGATATGAAGGATTTTTTCATCCTATGTTCACTGGCTATGTTTCCTTTTTCTCCTGGCATAGAAGCTTTGATCTTGGCGGGAGGTATAGTGAGCTTTGTCAGATCAAACTAGCGCCAGTAGAAAAACATACACCTATGAGATTGTTGTTTGTAAATGTGAGACTGTTATCGCCCCAGGGATTATCTTTGACACCACACGTGATGTTGCTGTCTATATGTGGCATCAGTCTCTGTGATGAAGCTTTGGTCTTGGCGGGAGGTGTAATGATTGATTGTCAGACCAAACCTTACAGCCCAGAATTATGCCGCATATAACAGCAAGTACACTGCAGACCTCGTGGTACCACCACATTCCGGGTTGACACACCTCAGGTCGACCCAAGGGACTTGACCTCGCCCGCTAATGACGTGAGCCAGGTGACCTACAACCGCACCTAACCAAGACACCTGGGCAGGACCACACCTGCACACAGCTATCCAGATCAAACCAGTTTAGTGTTAATTGTTAGAGGTCAGAAGCCGGCTGGGCCGACCCCATATAAAGGCCCTACAGTCCCGTCCACGGGCATTACGATTATCATTATCATTCTGATTCTGGTCATACTGATTCTCATTCTGGTTGCTGTCATCTCCCTCCCGTTCGGGTCGTCACTCAGTTCACTAAGCAGAGTCACGCACGTCCCCTCCCCAGGTCGGGAGGGAGACTTCCCGACCAGACCACGGCATCGCCAGCTGAGCAGATTCTCCCATAGGAGGCAGCCCAGCCAGCACTCACTGGGCCTACGTCAGGGTACACGTGAGTCTTGTCAGAACGTCCTAGGGTGAGTTACCTACTGTGGGAAGTGTATTCATTCAGGTGTGACCGAGAGTCAGTGTCAAGTAACGTAAAGCATAATGTGTTAGTACCCCGATATAATAGTGATATTAATGTGTCCATGTCATTGAGTGAAGTAATAAATAGTTGTATCAAGAGGTGTTTAACAAGTTGTCCCTTTAAGAAGTGATATGTGTGTATTGACATACGAGATGAGATAAGCGTAGTGACGCTGTGCAAATAACATCCAGGCCACGCTACCAAGTTTCCTATCTTTACATGCCTACTCTCTATACTTCCTACTTATGTATGTAATTCTCTTCTTGTGAGTTTTGTCTCATT
>NW_024748157.1:0-7649 GCF_018991925.1 Homarus americanus
GTCAATCTAGGTGCCAAGACCCTCACTGATCTCATAGATCTGGATAACATCCAGGCTGGCAGTGAGCCCCCTCTTACCTGCAGCCTCACCAATGTTCAAGTCAGAGCTTTCCTGGACAACCCCATGCATGTCCCTGCCTGGCCCTCACACACCCAGAGTATAGAGCGTTGTGTACAGCAAGTGAGCGAGGCCAGCAGTCATGTGTACAGCCAGGAGAGGAGGGAAGGCTACATCCGAGCTCAGGTGGTCAGCAGGGAGGTGATGAGTAGAAACAGAAGCAAGAAAGACATGTTCTCTATGGTGTGCAGCAACACCGGGTCGTAGTAGTAAAACCGGTTTTTGTATTTGATGATTTTGTTTTCTAAAGGAATATTAAATTTAATAAATGTGTCAAGGTCATTCGTTTCACTATTCTGGATCATTTTCATCCGAATATATTAACCTGATACATTTACTTTACTTTAAATAAGCTATTTAGTGGTGTTGGTAAAAGGGTGGGAATACTGAATTTTCATAAGATTTCAAGTTAAAATTTACCGAGCAAAAAATAAAAAACTTTTCAAATCTGAAGATATCACATGATTCTGCACATAGAACTACATCATTAATACCATGGGCCGATTTTTCAAACTCAAAAAAAAAAATTCGCCTCCGTATGACACACCCTAGTCAGCAGTGTCTCCTCTTAGTCCTAGGAAACATCAAGGAAATAGCCACCGGGATCCGTACCCTAATGCTTCTATCGTCACTTTGGCTTTTATCTGGTTATTCTTTTGTGGTTAATCATTGTATTTATTCTCAGCCATAAACCATAGATCATCCGTGTCAGTCTGTCACAAAAGGTGAATGAAAGGGAAGGGCTCGAAGTTCAGGATCCCATCTGTGTGATCAACTGAACCTGCGGCAAGGCTCACTTTACCTTGGTCGTCAGTGGAGCGTCTGAAAGAGTATATTATGTTTGTATGTATGGCTGGAGGCATATAAAACACGTGTCTCAAGGCAGTGAATGAATGGATCTTGTTTACAATGGTAGAAAAGGAAAATTGCATCTGTTGTGTGTGCGTGAAAAAGTGTTACATTATAATGGTTTTGGCATCATGGCACAATAAGCGAAAGATTAAATGACGTTTTTCAGACAAAAAATCGAAGAAATGAAAAGGAATTACACAGAAAATGAATCCTTGATATCGCGTCTTCCCTCGACAGGTTGTCATATAGAAGTCACTCTGTCCGTCCGATCTTCCACACAATTTGTAAACAATGACATCAGACGAGCATTGATGAACGTTCCCCAATTTGGGTGTTTCAAGAACTCCTCCCTAAAGCCCACGTCTCCGCCGGGCCCTCCCATAGGCCATACCATCAGGCCGGAAACAAGAAGCGTCGCGCGTGAAAACGATTTTCTGTCAATCTGCTTTTATGGAGTCGTGTAAATGGATGGATGGATGGGTGACAAAATGGATGTGCAAGAGATAAGTGTGTAGTTGTAGGAGGATATGTGGTCGTAGATACTGGACGAAATGAGGTCGTAAGGCATGTAGAAAGATATGAGGTCATAGAATATGTTGGGGTATGAGGTCGTAGAATATGTAGGGGGTTATGAGTTATGAGGTAGTAGATATCGGCGAGAATTTGACCCAGCAAGTAAATATCCTGTAATTTTTCTTCTGACGTGTTTGTTGTTTGTATCAGCTCGTTTTCTCTTACCGTGTGCTGTATCCGCACTGCATCTAACCTAACCTAACCTAACCTACTTGTCCTCTCTTCCTTCAATACAACTTCTTTATTAATATGGACAGTTGTTTCCACGGCTCTTTTATGACAGGACTCGAACACCCTCAACCCGATGTTGCTGTTATTGGAGTCTGTAGAAGCTTCGGTGCCTAAGGCTGTGTTGTGTCCCCCTCGTGTGTCACCCTCCCTCTTGTGTGTCACCCTCCCCCCTCGTGTGTCACCCTCCCCCCTCGTGTGTCACTCTACCCCTCTTGTGTGTCACCCTCCCCTCGTGTGTCACCTCCCCTGTGTCACCTCCTCGTGTGTCACTCTACCCTCGTGTCACCTCCCTGTGTGTCACTCTCCCTGTGTCCCCCCGTGTGTGTCTCCCCCCTGCCCCTGGGGGTGTCCTCTCCCCCTCGTGTCCCTCCCTCCGTGTTTCCCTCCCTCTTGTGTGCCCTCCCTCTTGTGTGTGCCCCTCCCCTGTGGGGACACCCCCTCGTGTGTCTCCCCCTGTGTGTCTCCTCCCTGTGTGTCCCTCCCCCTGTGTCCTCCCTGTGCCCCCCCCGTGTTCCTCCCCCGTGTGTCACTCTCCCGTCCCCCTCTGTGTGCCCTCGTGTGTCCCTCCGTGTGTCCCCCTCCTCGTGCATCCCTCCCCTGGGGAGTTCTCCCCTGTGTGTCACTCTCTGTGTCCCACTCTGTGTCCCCTCGTGTCCCCCTCATCCTCGTGTGTGTCCCCCTCCCTCCGTGTGTCCTCCTCCCTCTGTGCTCTCCTCCCCTGTGTGTGCCCTCGTGTGTTCCTCTCCTCCGTGTGTCCCCTCCCCTCGTGTGTCCCTCCCTCCTGTGCCCCTCCCCCTGTGTCTCCCCCCCCCCCTGTGTCCCCCCCCTGTGTGTGTCCCTCTCCCCCGTGTGTCCCTCCTCCCTCCAGGCGCCTCCCCCCGTGTCTCCCCGTGTGTCCCTCCTGTGTTGCTCCCTCCCTCGTGTCCTCCTCCTCCGTGTTTCCTCCCCTCAGTTCTCGTGTGTCCCTCCTCCGTGTTTGCCCCTCCCCCCCTCGTGTGTCCTTGTACAACTCATGTAACTGATAATCATAGATGTCACGTGTAGAACTTAACCAAAATATAGTAGCAGTATTCAGGTCTGATGGGATCACATTATTAGTGGTTTCCCCGACGTGTATTTCTCATAACTGGATGTTTAATATTTTACATAACTCAATGAAATAAGCTCACAAACTAACATTCATAAATAACACTAAGTTTACATTAACACTGGACCTTAAGTAGATACATTTACTTAACACCAGTAAAGTAGATGACCTTAGAAAAAAAATCTGTAGCATTAACTTTGTCTTTTAATTTGTTCTTAGCTAAATGTCTCTAGTTACGATAAATTCTCGGTGTTATTTCTTGACGTTTTTTCTTACATCTTAAACCAACCCTTTAGGTACATGATTATTTTTTTTCATTAACGAGGAATATTTTCATCATAACACCGTATTAATAAGCGTCAGGCAATATGTACCAAGAGGATTCATTAATGCTTTACGCTTCTTTAACGCTTCACGCTCCCGGCACCCTGTTGTACCCTTTGAGTGTATTACCTTTACGTAAATGAATTCTTCGAGTTCTTCATTGCCGCCTCTAACACGTGACTCTAATAACACGTGTATGTCTCTTGAGTTATTAAATGTCTTGTTATTTATGTCTGTGATGAGTTGATGTCACTTTTCTTGGGTACTTTTACTCATCATGTCTACCTGTACTATTTTCCTAGGTATTATTATTTTTTTCCATTTCCCACATTACTTTTTTAATATATCTCGCTTTTTTTTTCATTGTTCCCATTACGTTCTATCATCTTCCGTCACTTTTCTGAGCTAACTGCAATTTTCTTCATTTCTCCAGTGTCTCTCTCTTCATCGGAGCTTCCTTATGTCACTTTTCATTATAACTCACTGACGTCACTTTATATCAGAACGCAATAGAAGCTACCCAGATTGACCCGTGTACAGAGGAAAGAGTATTGACCACACACACACACACACACACACACACACACCTTTCGACTCTCACTGACCATCACCACGACCTCATCTGCAAATTTGGTAAGAAGCTTCTACACCATCCTCGACACCGGCTCCTACTACCACCTGAGATCCCTAGTCCGAGAATTGCTGTTCGACACCACAACCGCATCCAGCCCATACGTGCACGAACTGGTCGCTATAAGAACAGCCCAGTCCTAACCATTGTAAAAATTATCAATAACTTGTAATAAACCGTCACCGTCACAGCGTCACCGTCACAACCTCACCGTCACAGCATCACCGTCACAACATCACCGTCACAGCATCACCGTCACAGCATCACCATCACAACATCACCGTCACAGCATCACCGTCACAGCGTCACCGTCACAGCATCACCGTCACAGCGTCACCGGTACAACATCACCGTCACAGCATCACCGGTACATCAGTCTTCATTCATTGCTTTCGGTAAAGTATCCCCGGTAGAGCATCACTGGTACAATGGTATAGTATGCGGTATAGAATGTGTCCTTCCTTCTTTCCTTCCTTCCTTCCTTTTTTATTGTTCTTTTTTATTTTCCTACTACTGGCCTCTCTCTCTCTCTCTCTCTCTCTCTCTCTCTCTCTCTCTCTCCTGTTTGCCCTTAATATCACGTTATTGCTCATTAAATTTTATCACAGTATCAGAGGATAATAATGATAATAACACACACTAAATTTTGTGTTTTGTTTTGTTTTTAAAGTTAAGATAGCCGCTGGTGGTAGGTAAAAAAAAATGGCCGCTGGCGAACACGGGTTTAGAATATGTGTTCAGTGGAAATGTTTGTTATATAATTTCTTCCTTAACCCGGTATTTATTCTCCACCCCCCCTACCCCCTCCTTCTCCCAACTCCCTACCCCACAACCCCCACCCCCCACCCCCTAACACACCTTCCAGGCTTCACTCACTGGTTATCAGTTTTTCTGTTTATTTTCGCGCTTGTTCTAGTTCCGGCTTTGCGTGGAGTCCCAAAACTAATGGATGGTGCTGCTTGTAGCCAGACAGAACAAAAGTCTAGGGACAATTTACGCTCGTTTTGGAATTAACAAACATTTAATAAAGAAAAAAAATAATGTTTAATGAACGTCGCCACCAACCGCCACTAACCGCCACTGCCACCAACCGCCACTAACCGTCACTGCCGCCAACTGCCACCGTCACTACTACTACTACTGAGGAACCCCGTGGCATGTGTTGGAAGCTGAGAGCCAGAGTGTGATGCCTTGACTCTTGGATTGCCACACACACACACACACACACACACACACTGCCTCCCACACTCCTCCACTACTACACACACTTACACAACGCCTGCCACTATATTCCTACTGTTACGCTGCCTCCCACACTTGATTATCCCCTCCCCCCCCCACACTTTTCACGCTGACACACTTCCTCCCACGCTGACACACTTCCTCCCACGCTGACACACTTCCTCCCACGCTGACACACTTCCTCCCACGCTGGACACATACTTCCTCCCACGCTTATCACTTCTCCCACGCTGACACACTTCCTCCCACGCTAACACACTTCCTCCCACGCTGGCCATTAATTCTCCTCCCACGCCATTTCTCCCCACGCTGACACACTTCCTCCCACACGCTGACACATTCCCACGCTGACACACTTCCCACGCTGACACACCTCCTCCCACGCTGACACTTCCTCCACGCTGACACACCCCCTCCCACGCTGACACTTCCTCCCACGCTGACACATCTCTCCCACGCTGACACATCTCCCTCCCACGCTGACACTTCCTCCCACGCTGACACACTTCCTCCCACGCTGACACACTTCCTCCCACGCTGACACACTTCCTCCCACGCTGACACACTTCCTCCCACGCACCACCTCCCTCCTACACAATGGGTGATGATAGTGGTGTTTAGTAGAGTGCCGCGGGTGTAGTGGTACTTGCTAAAGGCACTGTGTTTGTACGTTTGTTGTATCGACCGTGTAGGCGGGGTACCGCAGTGAAGGCGCTGGCCACCCCCCCCTCCTCCCCGCAACCTCCTTCTCACACACACCCTGCCCCTGCCTCACCCCCCCCCCGTCGGCTCCACCCCTCCCCCTCGGCTCCTCCCCTCCAGACACTTGGCTCGACTCCTCCTTTATCTCTGGAGCCAGGATACTATGACTCCCCTCCATCTCCCTCACCATTGTAGTGTTGGTGTGTGACATCCGGTGCTCTAAATGGTGGTGGTGCTTGTGTTGTTGTTGTTGTTGCTTTTATCATTGCCTCTATCTCTACAGTGGCCCATTGCTCCTGGTGCTGTCTATACCTGTACTGTTATATATATATTTTTTTTTATCTACCGTAGTCATCGTTCCCTATGCTACCTTTTGTTACTGTTGATGCTACTGTACCTATATCTGAGAGGGACGCTACTTTCCATGTTATCTAATGCTGTTATAGATGCTACTTATGTTACTGCTGTTACTGGCGCTACTTCTTTTATCAATGCTCTCTTTAACACTACTTCAGATACTGTCAGTGTTGATGATGGTATATTTCATGTAAACGACCGTTGCTTCCTGTCTAGTTCCCATACTTCAACTGTCTTACGTCGGTCTTATGCGTCTTGGGATTAGAACTACTGTATGTAATGCCTGACGGTGTTGTTGGCATGACACTGCTTCACGGTCCAAACAAGCTCTGGGACTTATGCCTGAATGCTGTAGAGATGAGAGACTGTCCTTACCTTATAGGGCACTCTAGCCTGACATGTGGCTGTCTGGCCCCCTTGACTATTAACCCTGTAGGGGACAGAGACCCTTCCTAAGGTGAATAAATTCATCTGAAGTTAGAGTGAATAAACTACCCAATTACCCCATTGCCATCTGAAGGGTTGAATTGGTGCTGGTTGAATGGCCCAATTTAGGGGACTCTGGGGGGGTGATGGTAAGCTTGGGCTCTTGGATGGTGTTTTTTAAGCTTATCAAGTAAGCTGGCCGCCTCCTGAAAGATGTAAAGTTGTTTTATAATCTTTTAAGTATAATGTGTTTTTTTCATTATTATTTTTAAATGGAAAATAATTTGTTGGGTGAACGGCGTCATGTGAGTACGTGCTTTATGATGCCAGATGAATTATATAGTACAATTAATAACTATCATCACTATTATCACCACTTTGTGTCACCATGATCATCTTCACCACTATCACCACCAACTATCACCACCACCATTATCACCACCACCACTATCACCACCACCATTATCACCATCACCACTATCACCACCACCATTATCACCACCACCACCACTATCACCACCACCATTATCACCACCACCACCACTATCACCATCACCACTATCACCATCAATACCATCACCATCACCACTATCACCATCAACAGCTTCCCTCATCACCAGGCCAGAGACAGGAGTGGTGATAAGCCCTTTACAACCCTCTTATACTCCTAAATCCCTCTGCATATAACTTTTTTTTTTACGACTCCTACTAGACGGCGGAGGACTTAATGTTATATAAATGAACCAGATAACTACCACGCAGGAAGGACCAGCTGTTGAGTCACCCCATCAAAATATTGCCAGAATCAATTTAGGTTTTATAATCGAAGTATCATATTCTAGTGGCGATATAAACAGTTGAGAGATGTGTCGCAGGTTTGGCTACACTGGTCCTATATGGTAATACTGTATACTAAAAGAATAGCGATGTTAATTTATGATAAGGAGTATTAGTAGTTATCAGTGATTTATATCAGTAACTGGACTAGAGATGTGAGGGATTAGTGGTTATAATGTGGTAATACAATAGAGATAATGTAGTGAATGTGTATGTGGTGAAGTGTGGTGGTGGTGGTGGTGGTGGAAGAGTGTGGTGGTGGTGGTGGTG
>NW_024748158.1:0-53188 GCF_018991925.1 Homarus americanus
ACACCTGCCACTACAACCTCACACCTGCCACTAAAACCTCCACCTGCCACTACAACCTCACACCTGCCACCACAACCTCCCACCTGCCACTACAGCCTCCCACACCTGCCACAACAACCACACCACTAAAACCTCACACCTGCCACTACAACCTCCACACCTGCCACTACAACCTCACACACCTGCCACTACAACCTCACCTGCCACTACAACCTCACACCTGCCACAACAACCTCACACCTGCCCACTACAACCTCACACCTGCCACACAACCTCACACCTGCCACTACAACCTCACACCTGCCACTACAAACCTCCACCTGCCACACTACAACCTCACACCTGCCACTACAACCTCACCTGCCACTACAACCTCACACCTGCCACTACAACCTCCCACCTGCCTACAGCCACCTCACCTGCCACTACAAACCTCACACCTGCCACTACAACCTCACACCTGCCACTACAACCACACACCTGCCACCTAAAACCTCACACCTGCCACTACAGCCTCCACACCACTGCAGCCTCACACCTGCCACTACAACCTCCACCTGCCACAACAACCTCACACCTGCCACTAAAACCTCACCTGCCACTACAACCTCACACCTGCCTACAACCTCACACCTGCCACTGCCACCTCACACCTGCCACTACAACCTCACGCCTGCACCACAACAACCTCCGCCACTACAACCTCACACCTGCCACCACAACCTCCCACACCTGCCACTACAACCTCACCTGCCACAACAACCTCACACCTGCCACTACAACCTCACACCTGCCACTACAACCTCCACCTGCCACAACAACCTCACACCTTACTACAACCTCACCTGCCACTACAACCTCACACCTGCCACTACAACCTCACACCTGCCACACAAACCTCACACCTGCCACTACAACCTCACACCTGCCACAACAACCTCACACCTGCCACTACAACCTCACACCTGCACAACAACCTCACACCTGCCACAACAACCTCACGCCTGCCACTACAACCTCACACCTGCCACTACAACCTCCACCTGCCACAACCTCACACCTGCCACAGCAACCTCACCTGCCACCTACAACCTCACACACCTGCCACTAAAACTCACACCTGCCACAACAACCTCACACCTGCCACTACAACCTCACCTGCCACTACAACCTCACACCTGCCTACAACCTCACACCTGCCACACTACAACCTCACACCTGCCACTACAACCTCACACCTGCCACTACGGCCTCCCACACCACCACACAACAACCTCACACCTGCCACAACAACCTCACACCTGCCACTAAAACCTCACACCTGCCTACAACCTCACACCCTTTTACAACCTCACACCTGCCACTGACTTCCACCTGCCACAACAACCTCACACCTGCCACAACAACCTCCCACACCTGCCTACAACCTGCACCTGCCACTACAACCTCCCACCTGTCACAACAACCTCACACCTGCCACAACAACCTCACACCTGCCACTGGCCTCCCACCTGCACTAAAGCCTCACACACCTGCCACTACAGCCTCACACCTGCCACAACAACCTCACACACCTGCCACAGCAACCACACACCTGCCACTACAACCTCACCTGCCACCACAACCTCACACCTGTCACAACAACCTCACACCTGCCACAACAACCTCACCGCCACACAACCCCTCACACCTCCACTACAACCTCACACCTGTCACAGCAGCCCTCACACCTGCATCACAACACCCTCACCTGCCACCTAAAACCTCACACCTGCCACTACAACCTCACACCTGCCACAACAACCTCACACCTGCACAACCTCACACCACTACAACCTCACACCTGTCTGGCTTACACACTTTACCTGCCACTAAAACCTCACACACCACTACAACCTCACTGCCACAACAACCTCACCTGCCACAACAACCTCACACCTGCCACTACAACCTCCCACCTGCCACAACAACTTCCACTGCCACTACAACCTCACCTGCCACTACAACCTCACACCTGTGCAACAACCTCCTGCCAACAACACCACACTGCCACTACAGCCTCACACCTGCCACTACGACTCACACCTATCCACAACAACCTCCACCTGCCACTAAAACCTCACACCTGCCACTGGCCTCACACCTGCCACAACAACCCATACACACAACAACCTCACACCTGCCACTACAACCTCCACACCTGCCACTACAACCTCACACCTGCCACTACAACCTCACACCTGCCACTACAACCTCACACCTGCCTACAACCTCACACCTGCCACAACAACCTCACGCCCCTTTTCGACCTCACACCTGCCACTACAACCTCACACCTGCCACTACAACCTCCTCACAACAACCTCACACCTGCCACAACAACCTCACACCTGCCACTGCAACCTCACACCTAAAACCTCACACCTGCCACAACAACCTCACACCTGCCACAACAACCTCACACCTGCCACAACAACCTCCACCTGCCACTACAACCTCACACCTGCCACTAAAACCTCACACCTGCCACCCAACAACCTCACCTGCCACCCAGCTTCCAGCCTCACACCTGCCAATACAACCTCACACCTGCCACTAAAACCTCACACCTGCCAACAACCTCACACCTGCCACACAACAACCTCACGCCACCACCAACCTCACACCTGCCACTACAACCTCACACCTGCCACTACAACCTCACACCTGCCACAACAACCTCACACCTGCCACTACAACCTCACACCACTAAAACCTCACACCTGCCACAACAACCTCACACCTGCCTACAACCCTGCACACCACTACAACCTCACACCTGCCTACAACCTCACTGCCTGCCACTACAACCTCCCACTGCCACTTTCCCAACCTCACACCACTACAACCTCACACACCTGCCACTACAACCTCACACCTGCCACAGCAACCTCACACCTGCCACAACAACGCTCACACCTGCCACTACAACCTCACACCTGCCACTACAACCTCACACCTGTCACAACAACCTCACACCTGCCACAACAACCTCACACCTGCACTACAACCTCCCACCTGCCACTAAAACCTCACCTGCCACTGCAACCTCCACCTGCCACAACAACCTCACACCTGCCCACAACAGCCCACACACCTGCTACAACCTCACACACCTGCCACTACAACCTCACACCTGTCACAACAACCTCACACCTGCCACAACAACCTCACACCTGCCTACAACCTCACACCTGCCACTACAGCCTCACACCTGTCACAACAACCTCACCCCTGTCACAACACCCCTCACACCTGCCACTAAAACCTCACACCTGCCACTACAACCTCACCTGCCACAACAGCCTCACACCTGCCACTACAACCTCACACCTGCCACTACAACCTCACACCTGTCACAACAACCTCACACCTGCCAAACCTCACACCTGCCACTACAACCTCACACCTGCCACAACAACCTCACACCTGCCACAACAACCTCCTGCACCTGCCACTGGCCTCACCTGCAACAACTTCACACCTGCCACTGCAACCTCACACCTGCCTACAGCCTCACACCTGTCACAACAACCTCCCACACCTGCCACAACAACCTCACACCTGCCACTACACAAAACCCTCACACCTGCCACAACAACCTCACACCTGCCATACACAACCTCACACCTGCCAACAACAACCCTCACACCTGCCATACAACAACAACCTCACACCTGCCACAACAACCCCACACCTGTCCACAACAACCCTCACACCTGCCACTACAACAACCCACACACCTGCCATACAACAACCTCACACCTGCCACTACACAACTCCACACCTGCCACTAAAACCCCACACCTGCCACAACAACCTCACACCTGCCACAACAACCCCACACCTGCCACTACACAACCTCACACCTGCCAACAACAACCCCTCACACCTGCCATACAACAACCCTCACACCTGCCATACAACAACCCACACACACCTGCCTACAACAACCCTCACACCTGCCATACAACAACCCTCACACCTGCCTACAACAACCTCACACCTGCCACAACAACCTCACACCTGCCACAACAACCTCACACCTGCCACTACAACTCTCACACCTGCCACTACAACCACACCTACTAAACTCACACCTGCCACTACAACTCACACCTGCCACTACAACCACACCTGCTACTACAACCTCACACCTGCCACAACAACCCACACCTGCCACAACAACTCACACCTGCCACTACAACCCCACACAGCAACCACCCACACACAACCCCACACTACAACCCCACACCCCACAGCAACCTCACACTCACTAAACCACACACTGCCACTACAACCACACAACCCCACACCTGCCACAACAACCCACACCTGCCACTACAACCTCACACCTGCCACAGCAACCTCACACCTGCCACTACAACCTCACACCTGCCACTACAACCTCACACCTGCCACCACAACCCCACACCTGCCACAACTCACACCTGCCACAGCAACCTCACATCTGCCACCAACTCACACTCACACAGCAACCTCAAACCTGCCACTACAACCTCACACCTGCCACAGCAACCTCAACCTGCCACCACAAACCACACACCTGCCACTACAACCTCACACCACAACCTCACACCTGCCACAGCAACCTCAAACCTGCCACTACAACCACACACACCTGCCACTACAACCCCACACCTGCCACTACACCACACCTGCCACAACAACCCCACACCTGCCACTACAACTCACACCCCACACCTGCCACTACAACCTCACACCTGCCACTACAACCTCACACCTGCCACTACAACCCACACCTGCCACTACAACCCACACCTGCCACAGCAACCTCACATCTGCCACTACAACCTCACACCTGCCACTGCAACCTCAAACCTGCCACTACAACCTCACACCTGCCACAGCAACCACACCTGCCACTACAACCACACACCTGCCACTACAACCTCACACCTGCAACTACAACCACACCTGCCACTACAACTCACACCTGCTACTACAACCTCTCACATGGAGATGCTGATGGTGCTGATGACCCATGGAGGTCCTGATGGTGCTGATGACCCATGGAGGTGCTGATGGTGCTGATGACCCATGGAGGTGCTGATGGTGCTGATGACCCATGGAGGTGCTGATGGTGCTGATGACCCATGGAGGTGCTGATGGTGCTGATGACCCATGGAGGTGCTGATGACCCATGGAGGTGCTGATGATGCTGATGACCCATGGAGGTGCTGATGACCCATGGAGGTGCTGATGGTGCTGACGACCCATGAGGTACTCACCGTTTCTATTCTGCTGTGGTAAAGAATTCCTCAGCAACAGAGCACATAGTCACAGTAGTTAGCTCTTGGGGCTCTGAAACATAACAGTTGCTCTCAGTTATTCCAATTAAGTCAACACATATCACAAAACACTTTTATATCCTTTAAAGATAAAACGGAACTTGACATGGTTACCGAGTCGTTAATATTGAGCGGAGGGCGACCTCTCATGCCAAGTCGCCCTCATTTCACTTCTGTTCTTTCCACATACGGTAATTTGGTTTAGTCACGGAAGTAATTTTTTGAGGAAGCAAATTATCAGTTATTAGATGCCAAGGGGAACTTATACGTGGTTTTAAGAAGGTTTTGTTTATCTTTGGAAGAGTCCCGTTTTTAATGACAAATTCTCTGAGATGATAAACGCTGTTAAACACTTAGTGATCACTTACCTTCTCTTTACAGATAAATGTCTCATAACTACATAGCTCATTAAACAAAAAATTACTTATATTCAATACCTCGTTCACTTTGTTCAAGATTTAGTCATAATTTATGATAATAAAGCACCCCTTGGCCTGCTCTTCTCTGTTCCACCTCACCTTGCCCTCTTCCCGACCAATGGGAGGTTGACCCGCGACACATCCCAAGGTAGATGGTCATGTTCGGTCATCAGGGAGAGTTAGTAATACCACAAAGAAGCTTCTTGCATTGAAGACGCATCACTGCTCATTAAAGATAATTGATTTTATATGCTAAGAATTCCGCGGTCGGTATTCCATGCTGTTAGCGGCAAGTTTTGTGCAATAGAGGAAAAAGTTTTATTAGCCATATTCGTCTGGATGAGTTTTGATGGCGGACAGAGAGCCACTTGTCAGAACTAATGGCGGTGCTAAAAACGTTTCCCACAGGAATTTACGTCTGCCAGCGTAGAAAAAACTACCCTTCACTCCTCGACCCTCAGCTTCACTAGACAACTCCCCAACCACCGCAAGCGTTCCGGGGTCGATTCTCACCCTGTACTACTACAATACTTACACTCAACCGTAATATGATACCACTATCGGGTGCTGTCCGACGATAGTGGACTAACATCTGTCAAAGAACGAGGCGACCCATCAGGAAAAACTTTGTATACTAAATAATATAAGATACACATTACTGTTTCAGTTCACGAAATTACTAAAATATTGATGTTATTTTAATACGATCTTCCTGAAGGTCGTTAAACAATTTGTCGAGACTACCATATTATTTACGCCTCGCCCAGGAACCAACAGTGAAGAGGACAGTACAACACAAACATATCAATTATCAATTATTATATATCAACACATCCCTTGTGGTCACATCCAAATGAAGGTTGAAAAATACATTGTTTTATGGATTAAACACAGCAACACACCCTCCAGTGGATGATACCAGGACCCCAGCCACACACCCTCCAGTGGATGATACCAGACCCCAGACACAGACCCCCAGTGGATGAGATACCAGGACCCCAGCCACACACCTCCAGTGGATGATACCAGGACTCAGCCACACACCCTCCAGTGGATGATACCAGACCTCAGACACAGACCCTCCAGTGGATGATACCAGACCCCAGCCACACACCCCTCCAGTGGGTGATACCAGGACCCCAGCCACACCTCCAGTGATGACACCAGGACCCCAGCCACACACCCTCCAGTGGATGGTACCAGGACCCCAGACACACCCTCCAGTGGATGATACCAGACCCCAGCCACACACCCTCCAGTGGATGAGATACCAGACCCCTGTGACAGACCCTCCAGTGATGACACCAGGACCCCAGCCACACACCCTCCAGTGGGTGATACCAGGACCCCAGCCACACACCTCCAGTGATGATACCAGGACCCCAGCCACACACCCCTCCAGTGGATGACATACGAGACCCCAGACACAGACCTCCAGTGGAGTGATACCAGACCCCAGCCACACACCCTCCAGTGGGTGATACCAGGACCCCAGACACAGACCCTCCAGTGGATGATGCTACCAGGACCCCAGCCACACACCCCTCCAGTGATGATACCAGGACCCCAGACACAGACCCTCCAGTGGATGATACCAGGATTCCAGCCACACACCTCCAGTGGGTGATACCAGGACCCCAGCCACACCCTCCAGTGATGATACCAGACCCCAGCCACACACCCTCCAGTGGGTGATACCAGACCCCACACACCCTCCAGTGGGATGACACCAGGACCCCAGCCACACCCTCCAGTGGGTGATACCAGACCCAGCCACACCCTCCAGTGGATGAAGATAACAGGACCCCAGACACAGACCCTCCAGTGGATGATACCAGGACCCCAGCCACACACCTCCAGGATGATACTAGGACCATCTCAGCCACACACCTCCAGTGGATGATACCAGACCCCAGCCACACACCTCCAGTGCGGATGATACCAGGACCAGCCACACACCCTCCAGTGGGATGATACTAGGACCCCAGCCACACACCTCCAGTGGATGACACAGGACCCCAGCCACACACCCTCCAGTGGATGATAACAGACCCCAGACACACCCTCCAGTGATGATAACAGACCCCAGCCACACACCTCCAGTGGGATGATACCAGGACCCCTGCCACACACCCTCCAGTGGATGATACCAGGACCCTGCAGCCACACACACCCTCCAGTGGATGATACTAGACCCCAGCCACACACCCTCCAGTGGATGATACTTGGACCCCAGCCACACACCCTCCAGTGGATGATACCAGGACCCCAGCCACACACCCTCCAGTGGATGATACCTGGACCCCAGCCACACACCCTCCAGTGGATGATACTTGGACCCCAGCCACACACCCTCGAGTGGATGATACCAGGACCCCAGCCACACCCTCCAGTGGATGATACCTGGACCCCAGCCACACACCCTCCAGTGGATGATACCAGGACCCCAGCCACACACCCTCCAGTGGATGATACCGGACCCCAGCCACACACCCTCCAGTGGATGATACCAGGACCCCAGCCACACACCCTCCAGTGGATGATACCAGGACCCCAGCCACACACCCTCCAGTGGATGATACCAGGACCCCAGCACACCCTCCAGTGGATGATACCAGGACCCCAGCCACACACCCTCCAGTGGATGATACCAGGACCCCAGCCACACACCCTCCAGTGGATGATATCAGGACCCCAGCCACACACCCTCCAGTGGATGATACCAGGACCCCAGCCACACACTCTCGAGCGGATAAAAATTTCAAAACCACATTTACATGTTTAACAGTAAACATTGGTCCCTGAGACATAAACATATGTAACATTTACAATAACCTTGTATAATATTGTGGCAGAAATAAGCTTGTGGTTATTTCTTCTTCTATAAATCATCATAGAAAATGTGGAGAAACTGACTAAGCAGAAACACATGATACTTGACGCCGCAGTCTATGAAAATGAATCCCGTAGGCCTGAAGGACCCTTACGGCCAGTAGGTCTACGGCACGGTTTAAACTAACACTGTTTTAGGTACACAAAGGGGCAGTTTGGCAGGCACTACACACGACCATCTTCATTTTGCTCAACTGTAAATTTAGATACTCAATCACAGCTGGGTGAACTATAGGTGACCCGAGGGTGAACCAGCAATGATAACTATAATTTTCCACCAGCAAGCTTATATGGTTTCTGCTCAAAGACGGAAAACAAAATTGACTGATTCAAGAGGATGCAACCTTTGGTGAACAAGACAACGTTGGGGAACAATTCGTGCCTGCCAGGGAGCACCATATTTTACTTCTTACTTCTTTTTTTTTACCTTTATCCTCTTCACCACTGATCGGTTCGTTAGCCACTTGGGCAGTCGGTCACGTCTCTGTAACACACTGTTGGCAAGTACTGGGCATGCACCGGCTCCTGAATGTATCTGAACCTGCTCCAGTGTTGGTCAAGTTCTGGTCTTGAAACAGCTCACACTCGGTGCCGTCACAACACTTTCTGGCAGATTGTTCCAAGAGTTCACAACTTTCACTCCGAAAAAGTTACCCCTCACTGTTTTCTGGACTTCCGGCTTCTTCAACCTTGAGCTGTGACCCCTTGTGGGGCGAGCGACCGCCAGCTACAGGTATGTTTACAATGATATATTTTATTTGAAAGACAAAACACGACATTCAAGTAGGAATATTGTGTTTACCTTCAAATAACTACCAATGCGCCCATGAGGGAGGAAGACCATAACAAAGTGGAGGGATGTCTTAAAGAAGCACCAGATAACTAAGAGGCTTCCTCCTCGTCCTGTCGTCCCGCATTGAGTAAAGTACAATAGAAAATGTACTTTTGAGCATTGTGATACACTCTGGTCTAAGAGGGTTCATGATCAGATGCTGGAATGGAAATTGACTTAATAGATCAGGTAATAATGGCATAAATAATTCGAAGTTTCAGAAGTTGATTGAGCTAATGATATACGTAAGTCACTGTCTAGAAAATCACTGGAGCGAGAAAATTTCCCGAGTGACTTTATAAAGCAAACGTGACCTCGATCTTCAACACGGGAGGTAACGGCGAATTACTCAGTTAGCGGAGATGCAAGACTCACGGCCAGGTACAAAACAACGATATCTGATATATAAAACTAACTTGGATATAGAGTCCCTTGAGGAGCTGTTAACTTTCACCTACCTGAAAAAAAACCAGTCAGATTAAGCTTCTTTTCCGCTTTACTCTTATAAACATTTTAGTAAAGTTTTTTTTAAGTATAATTGCTTATTGGGTGAGAGGATTAAATAATGAGTGTAGTAGTACCTTGAAGACTTTAATCATATATAAAAAATAATTACATTAATCTCTTCACCGAACTTTGTACACGAGGCCCAAGATCAGTTGCTCTTGGGGAAGCAACAATCAGCTTGTGAACCTCACTGGTAATACAAGTATCATAAAGGGATCTCGAGGAGGATGAACGAGTTGAGTGACGTCATCTAGCGGTGCCTGGGTGACATCACAGACTCTGACGTCATCGGCTTTATGTCACGATGATCATCATTTATGTAACTATTACCGCAGCACCACCAATAAACTGGACTTCATCGCCGACAGCTAATATTTGAGATCTGGCAACACTCGTAAGTGTGAGCGCTGGTGAGTGCGAGCTATGGACATTAAACAGTCATGTTGCCATCTCGCAGTAAATAGAGTTTTAGCTCATGATTTTAAATTAATAATATCTGATATTCAGTCACTTGACCAAGGACAGTTCACAACGCTATGAGAGGCTTGTTTCCAGGGGTTGTTAGGCTGGTTCTCTTTTGGAGATCTCAGTTTATTTTAGGAGAGGTCGGCAAATCTGAGACAAAGTTGTCAAATAGTTTTTTCTGAAGGATTTTGGTGCGCTGAATTCACTTCTGGAACATGTCAAGCTAAATATTATACTGTTTTAGAATTAGAGTTATATATTGAAAATGGCTACCGTGCATGTCAGTAGAGACATCATAACGCTTTTATTTACAGTTTTCACACGTTCAGCAATTTTACCTTTACAATAAACTGTTCTTTGTGTTATTTTAAAATTTGGATCATATTCTGAATATAAACTCTCGAATTGGAATCATGCGGAGACAATATTCACGGAAATAAGTAACAAACAATGACTTTGGGCCGACATCTTTCACTATTTTTATACATTTATCTACAAACTGATGATATAAAAAAGACAATATGAAATGAGAATGAAACTAAGACAATATATAATATTAATGAAAGTAAACAAACAAATTAATGAAATCAGACTAACGAAAAGTAGCATCAATATTAGAACAGAATTGTCGTCCAAATGTTCCTGCAGATTTCGTCAACTGTGCTGCAGTTACATACAGCAGTACACCCCAGCTTTGACTTGTTACATTTACAATGAACACTTGTGCACTGTTTGGTGCATTTGCAGCTGATGAGCTCCATGCGGGAGTCTGGCACCGAAGGCAGGGGCCTGAGAATAGGGACAAGTGAGCCATCATTTAATCTCCATCCCATCGTCTCAAGAGGGGGCAGCATGTCAGCTTGCTGCCAAGTAGATGACTGGTAGTGTGTACGCTTTATGTGGAAAGACAGAGCATCACTTGTTGGTAGGAGGCAGGTAGATTTCCACTAGATAACAGAAACACACTTGTGCACTGTAGGTAGTAGGCAGCTACCAAACAGGGAGGTACTCCTGCCTGCGAAGATATTGGCAGCATAATGTGTTGTCTAATGGTAGACCCTGCTGCCATATTACATCACGAAAATTGTGACCAAGTCCCAGGTTGCTGATCTGACTTTCTGCCTCATTTACACACAATTGCAGGGTCTCAATTGTTTCTCTTACTATTGACAACACAACATACATATAGCGTTTCTCACGATGGATTTGTTTTTTCATTTTTGTATTTCTTTATCGTTCTTTATTATTAATATTATTATTATTATTATTATTATTATTATTATTATTATTATTATTATTATTATTATTATTATTATCATTATTATTATTATTATTATTATTATTATTAATATTATTATTATTTTATTTTAATTTTTATTATAAATTTTATTTACGATGAATAATTATTACATTTTCACCCCCCAGGCCCCTGATGTAGGTCAGTGACCTGTGCCCGGGTGGGCTAATCCCCATAAAAAAAAAGTCTTTAATAAGCACAAATTCTTCACAACACTGTTAACAGGGTAATGTCTTCACAGCTGGACTTTTCACTTCTAATATATAGTCAGCACACTACCAGTGTATAATTCCTTAGTCTTTTCACTTAATATTGCTCACAACAATTCCATAATAGTTGCACAACAATTATCTTCAGTTATCCTACTAGACTTGTACTTCACACTCAGAGCAGAAACGGTCGACTGACTGACTAGGCCGCACTCTGCCGCTTCTATACCTCATCAGACGGGCCAAGCACCACCCAGACACGCCTGGGAGGTTCTACAGTAGAACGTTCTACTCTGATCGAGGCTTGCAATAAGAAGTAAATCATAACAAAAATGATGCAATGCATTCTAGAAAATTCTTACATAGGTAATACATCAAAATATACAAGAAAATCTCCCTAAAAATGACAGAATAACGGCTGCTTAGGATAGAAAACAATAAAACATCTAGTTTACAAACATTATAATACCCAATATTGTGCCTCGGCATAAAACTAACAACAAAATTCTGCAGTAGAAATTTTCCTCGACTTCTGATAGTCATATAAATTTTTTAATATTTATTGCTAGTAATATGTGTTATGAGAACAACGTGTGCTAACTTAAAAGCGTTATTAAAATTAATGCGTCATGACGTCGGAAAAGAAGAAAGCAAATGCGGTGAGTACAAGAGAGTAAGAACGGCAGTATTAAAAGAAAACATAACTCTTCCCACTAAAACAAATAAAATTAATTGAATGTACTTTAACTTCAAAATGAATTTAGAGAATTACAAAAAAATGGTCCAAAGTTGATCACATAACCGCGAATGTCACTGAGAAAACACCTGGAAAGTCAAAGAAACGGGGAAGGTATGTCGGTGTGTAATAGCCCCTGTCTTATAGGCAGACGTATTTACAGTATATAAATGGGTTAATTAAATTTTATTTATATACTGTACTGTAACTTTCCACTAGCTATAAGGTCGTGTCACTTAGTGCTGAGCTAAGGCATGAAGTAGCCGGCTCTCTGGCCACCTCCTGCGGCAGTAGTTTGATATATCCTTGACGAGAGGAAGACGTTATTGAGAGCCATCGTGGATGGTTCCGTCCTCCCTCGAGGAAGGACGTATATTATCGTTCTCCCTCGATGGATTCCTACTCATTCTCACTCAACTATATCATCGACAGGACGTAGTTAGAAGAGCTATTTAATATAGCCTCCGTCCTCATGTTAACACTCATAGCTACAGTGATTAAGTTACGGTGACATACACCTGAAAGTGTACATAGAACTCGTTCTTAATAAATCAACAAAAGAACACATTGGATTTCACTACAGAAGATCCAATAAACTTTGATCTATATTATAGTATGTCTAAAACATAGGTAACATGCTTCTCAAGTGACTGTTACAAGTGGTGACAACCCAGGAAGGTTGTTACATATATGACAGTTTCACAAGTAACTGTTATATCACACGGTGACAGTCACCTCAACAGATACACAGTTGGTAAAGGTAGAGATATTATGTTCTCCCCATAACTGTGGCATACTGGTATATAAGAAGCAATTCTTACAAGAGGATGGAACGGCTAGCTGTTGTTCCTTTCCCACCACCAGGTCCACCCTATGAAAAAGTGATCTAATTGTTTCATATTTGGACGAAATCGCCATTTTCCTTGTTTCTCGTTTATTAACTTCTACTTCAAGATACCTGTACTTAAAGTGAAACAAACATGAGACAACAACCTCATCAAGCAGGACACAAACATGAGACAACAACCGCATCAAGCAGGACACAAACAAGAGACAACAACCTCATCAAGCAGGACACAAACATGAGACAACAACCGCATCAAGCAGGACACAAACATGAGACAACAACCTCATCAAGCAGGACACAAACATGAGACAACAACCTCATCAAGCAGGACACAAACATGAGACAACAACCGCATCAAGCAGGACACAAACAAGAGACAAAAACCTCATCAAGCAGGACACAAACATGAGACAACAACCGCATCAAGCAGGACACAAACATGAGACAACAACCTCATCAAGCAGGACACAAACATGAGACAACAACCATCAAGCAGGACACAAACATGAGACAACAACCTCATCAAGCAGGACACAAACATGAGACAACAACAGCATCAAGCAAGACACAAACAGGAGACAACAACCGCATGCATCAGCAGGACACAAACGGAGACAACAACCTCATCAAGCAGGACACAAACATGAGACAACAACCTCATCAAGCAGGACACAAACATGAGACAACAACCGCATCAAGCAGGACACAAACATGAGACAACAACCGCATCAAGCAAGACACAAACATGAGACAACAACCTCATCAAGCAAGACACAAACAGGAGACAACAACCGCATCAAGCAAGACACAAACAGGAGACAACAACCTCATCAAGCAGGACACAAACATGAGACAACAACAGCATCAAGCAGGACACAAACAAGAGACAACAACAGCATCAAGCAGGACACAAACATGAGACAACAACCGCATCAAGCAGGACACAAACAAGAGACAACAACCTCATCAAGCAGGACACAAACATGAGACAACAACCGCATCAAGCAGGACACAAACAAGAGACAACAACCTCATCAAGCAGGACACAAACATGAGACAACAACCGCATCAAGCAGGACACAAACATGAGACAACAACCGCATCAAGCAGGACACAAACATGAGACAACAACCTCATCAAGCAGGACACAAACATGAGACAACAACCTCATCAAGCAGGACACAAACATGAGACAACAACCTCATCAAGCAGGACACAAACATGAGACAACAACCGCATCAAGCAAGACACAAACATGAGAGACAACAACAGCATCAAGCAAGACACAAACAGGAGACAACAACCGCATCAAGCAAGACACAAACATGAGACAACAACCGCATCAAGCAAGACACAAACAGGAGACAACAACCGCATCAAGCAGGACACAAACAGGAGACAACAACAGCATCAAGCAAGACACAAACAAGAGACAACAACAGCATCAAACAGAAGGAAACAAGTGTAAACGGTGGTGAGGCCCTCGACTATGGCTGCGAGTGCCTCGACTTGCACACACACACACACACACACACACACAGACACACACACACACACACACACACGTCCACTTTTTTCTCCTACGCACACTAATTAGCCAAGGATCACATCTGGAGTCCCCATTTGTCGGGAAACATTAGTGGAATGCTGTGTGTGTGTGTGTGTGTGTGTGTGTGTGTGTGTGTGTGTGTGTGTGTGTGTGTGTGTGTGTGTGTGTGTCCGAGGCAGAGTGAGGCATTCTTGTTCCCTCCCCCACCCCACCCTCCCACCCTACACCCTCTCTCATCGTTCCCTCCCCACCCTACCCTCCCCACCCTACACCCTCTCACGTTCCCTCTCCCACCCTACACCCTCTTGTTCCCCCCCCACCCTACACCCTCTCATTGTTCTCCCCACCCCACACCCCTCTCATCGTTCCTCCCCACACACCCCACTCCTACACCCTCGTTCCTCACCCCACTCTCATTGTTCCCTCCCACCCTATACCCATCATTCCACCCCTACCCCTCTCATCGTTCCCCCCCACCCTACACCCCTCTCATCGTTCCCTCCCCCCACCCACACCCCTCTCATCCCTCCCACACACCTCTCATTGTTCCCTCCCCACCCTACACCCTAAATGTGTTCCTCCCTCCCCACATTCTCATTGTTCCCTCCCCACCCTACCCTCTCATTGTTCCTCCCCACCCTACACCCTCCTCATCGTTCCCCCCCCACCCTACACCCCTCTCATTGTTCCCTCCCCCACCCCTACACCCTCCTCATTGTTCCCCTCCCCACCCCCTACCACCCCTCTCATCGTTCCCTCCCCACCCCTACACCCTCTCATTGTTCCCTCCCCACCACCCTCTCATTGTTCCCTCCCCACCCTACACCTCATTGTTCCCTCCCACCCCGACCCTACACCCCTCTCATCGTTCCCTCCCCACCCCACACCCTCTCATTGTTCCTCCCCACACCCCCTCCCCTCCCCTCTCTCATTGTTCCCTCCCCACCCTATCATCGTTCCTCCCCCACCCCACACCCCTCTCATTGTTCCTCCCACCCTACACCTCTCATTGTTCCCTCCCCACTCTACCCTCTCATCGTTCCTCCCACCCCACACCCTCATTGTTCCTCCCACCCTACACCCTCTCATTGTTCCCTCCCCCACCCTACACCCTCTCATCGTTCCTCCCCACCCTACACCCTCTCATTGTTCCTCCCCACCCTCTCCACCACCCCCTCTCATTGTTCCCTCCCCACCCTATACCCTCTCATCGTTCCCTCCCACCCTACACCCTCTCATCGTTCCTCCCCACCCTATACCCTCTCATCGTTCCCTCCCCACCCCACACCCTCTCATTGTTCCCCCTCCCCACCCTACACCCTCTCATTGTTCCTCCCCACACCCTCTCACACCCTTCATTGTTCCTCCCCTACACCCTCTCATCGTTCTCCCCACCCTCCCCCTCATTGTTCCCTCCCACCACACCCCTCTCATGTTCGTTCCCTCCCCACCCCACCCCTCGTTCACCCCTCTCATCGTTCCCCTCCCCACCCTACACCCCTCTCATTGTTCCCTCTCCACCCTACACCCTCTCATTGTTCCCCCCCCCCTACACCCTCTCATTGTTCCCTCCCCACCCCCACACCCCTCTCATTGTTCCCTCCCCCCACACCCTCTCACGTTCCCTCCCCACCCCACCCTCATCGTTCCCCTCCCACCCCTACACCCCTCTCATTGTTCCCTCCCCACCCTACACCCTCTCATTGTTCCCTCCCACCCTACACCCCCTCTCATTGTTCCCTCCCCCACCCCACACCCTCTCATCGTTCCCCTCCCCCACCCCACACCCCTCTCATTGTTCCCTCCCCACCCCTACACCCCTCTCATTGTTCCTCCCACCCCTACACCCCACCCCTCTCATCGTTCCTCCCCCACCCCCACACCCCTCTCATTGTTCCCCTCTACACCCTCTCATTGTTCCCTCCCCACCCCTACACCCTCTCATTGTTCCCTCCCCACCCTACACCCCCCTCTCATCGTTCCCTCCCCCCCCACCCCACACCCTCTCCTCACTGTTCCCTCCCCACCCTACACCTCTCAACTGTTCCCTCCCCACCCACCTCTCACACCCCTCTCATCGTTCCCTCCCCCACCCTACACCCCTCTCATTGTTCCCTCCCACCCTACACCCCTCTCATCGTTCCCTCCCCCCCTACACCCTCTCATCGTTCCCTCCCCACCCTACACCCCTCTCACCTGGTATCTTTCCCTCACCATCCTCTCATCGTTCCCTCCCCACCCTACACCCTCTCATCGTTCCCTCCCCACCCTACACCCTCTCATTGTTCCCTCCCCACCCTACACCCTCTCACCTGGTATACTTCCCTCACCATCCTCCCTCCTGACTGGGATACATAGATAGATATACAGACAGATAGAGAGATAGATAGATAGATCTATAGCTTTGTTCTCAATGCTAGACCTGATACTGTCTGTCCCTGCTTACTGTGTGCTGAGTTTGTTTCCTGTAACCTGACCCAGTGAAGGGTGAAAGGGTAATGGTGAATGAACTGAGAATAATCACGAGTTATGTCAAAAGTAACAAACATACTGTAATTGACATGCAACAGACGTAATTGACATGCAACAAACGTAACTAATATGTAACAAACATATCTAACATGTAACAAACGTAATTAACATGTAACAAAAAACACTAACATGTAACAAACGTAATTAACAAATACCAAACAAAATAACAAGTATTTAACATAAATAGCATGTAACAAAAATAAATAATCAATAAAAAACACAGTTAACTTGTCACAAATATTATATACTAACATAACTAACCTGGAGATGTTGGCCAGATAGTGACAAACCTTGTAGCACACCGGGTGGAAATACTCATAATACACCGCAGTAGCCTGGAGTTACGGAGTCCTCTTCCTCCAGAAATATTGGTGTATTTATTTTAAATCTTGGGTCACAGTAGCGTCCTCGCTAGTTTAAAGTTACATAGTATAAAAGAGGTTAAAAGGAACGAACGTATAATTTTCCTCGCTCATTATAACTAAATCCAAACGTATAATATATTATGCAGTTTCAATGCTATGAAATTCAAGTGTATTAAAAAGCGATAGAAGTACAGTACAGCGAAAGAACACGCCATAAGTATCCAGAAGAATGTGAGTGTGAGCCGCGGGGCAGAAGCGATCAACACTGATAAGTATTAGAGGAATTGCACAGCAGCGTTACCTAAGGGGATGTTCTTTCCCCAAATATATTGCCATTTTGTACAGCAGTCCTTGGAGAATCTGTACCGGGCAGCGAATACACCGTTTATGGCAGCGACATCATCACTCACATGAAAACTAACGCAGATAAATAATAAGGAAGAAGGACAGCACTGAAAACAACACCAGTTAACTATACGATACTCATCATTACAAGAAATCACACCGCTCTGTTTCCTCCTGCCACAATAAGAAACACGTTCAACAGTTAATATCCTGCCGGCATCACCCCAAGAACCGGCCATAACACAAGAGGAGCTAATCGTCAGAAACAAACACAAGTACCACATCTTATTGATATCAACTTGAAAATGTTAAAATTCGAGGATATTAACACTTACTGCTGTACCCTATTTGTTTACAAATCTGTCACTCACTTGAGTGACAATAATTACTTCCAGCTCCGGAATAATCACAGATACAACTTAAGACATACGGAGCTACTAAGACCATCCTCCATTCGCTCCTCTCAGTCCCAGACCTCCATAAAATATCACGGTGTGAAGGTGTGGAACAAGTTACCCCCACCCATCCGAGCAAAGACTACTCTCCTTTCCTTTAAATCATCTCTTAAAAAATATCTATTGTCTAAGTATTAATATTTTTATAATACCTACTTTATTATCCTACTTTTACTGTATCACCAAAACCACGATATCAGAACTTGTCATGTAGATAGATAGCTATTACCATTGCAGTAATTATTATATTTGCCAACATAATAATAATAATAATAATAATATATATATATATATATATATATATATATATATATATATATATATATATATATATATATATATATATATATATATATATATATATAAAAAAAAGAAGTATGTCTGTGTGTGTTTGTGTGTGTGTGACCGCACGAGAATCGAGGAAACTACTTTACCGATCTGTAGTGATGATGGGTGGTGTTATATGTAGTGATGATGGATGGTGTTATATATAGTGATGATGGATGGTGTTATATGTAGCGATGATTGATGATGATGTTATATGTAGTGATGATAGATGATGTTATATGTAGTGATGATGGGTGGTGTTATATGTAGTGATGATGGGTGGTGTTATATGTAGTGATGATGGGTGGTGTTATATGTAGTGATGATGGATGGTGTTATATGTAGTGATGATGGATGTTGTTATATGTAGTGATGATGGATGATGTTATATGTAGTGATGAAGGGTGTTGTTATATGTAGTGATGATGAATGGTGTTATATGTAGTGATGATGGATGATGTTATATGTAGTGATGATGGATGTTGTTATATGTAGTGATGATGAATGGTGTTATATGTAGTGATGATAGATGATGTTATATGTAGTGACGATGGATGTTGTTATATGTAGTGATGATGAATGGTGTTATATGTAGTGATGATGGGTGGTGTTATATGTAGTGATGATGGGTGGTGTTATATGTAGTGATGATGGATGGTGTTATATGTAGCGATGATTGATGATGATGTTATATGTAGTGATGATAGATGATGTTATATGTAGTGATGATGGGTGGTGTTATATGTAGTGATGATGGGTGGTGTTATATGTAGTGATTAGTGATGATGGGTGATGTTATATGTAGTGATGATGGGTGGTGTTATATGTAGTGATGATGGATGTTGTTATATGTAGTGATGATGGATGATGTTATATGTAGTGATGAAGGGTGTTGTTATATGTAGTGATGATGAATGGTGTTATATGTAGTGATGATGGATGATGTTATATGTAGTGATGAGGGATGTTGTTATATGTAGTGATGATGAATGGTGTTATATGTAGTGTTGATGGATGATGTTATATGTAGTGATGATGGATGTTGTTATATGTAGTGATGATGAATGGTGTTATATGTAATGATGATGAATGATGCTATATGTTGTGATGATGGATGGTGTTATATGTAGTGATGATGGATGGTGTTATATGTAGTGATGATTAGACAATAAAATAATAACAGTTTAATGCTAAAAGAAATATACTTTGCTGTACCGTTGTAGTGGAACTTACATACACCGTTAATAAAATATTGATGGAAGAAGAAGTTTTTGGGAGTGAACAGTGAGACAACGTGCAGCTTCCCGGAGGGTGGCGTCCTAGTGTGGCCCAGCGAATGAGCCTCCAGGTCCAAACTTGGCATGGATAGCATGTGTTTCCTTGCTTCTCTTATGGACAGTTCTATGTTGGATGCTCCAGAGTGGGAACTGGCAAAAATTTGTACATACTTACTGCTAATGGCAAAACCAAAAATGTGGTCTACCTTAATGTACTACAGTGAGACAATGTGGAGTGTCATGGAGGGTGGCGTCCTACCGTGTGTGTCAACACGAGAATCTCGGAAACTACTTTACCGATCTGTAGTGATGATGGATGGTGTTATATGTAGTGATGATGGATGGTGTTATATGTAGTGATGATGGATGGTGTTATGTGTAGTGATGATGGATGATGTTATATGTAGTGATGATGGATATTGTTATATGTAGTGATGATGGATGGTGTTATATGTAGTGATGATGGATGATGTTATATGTAGTGATGATGGGTGGAGTTATATGTAGTGATGATTAAACAATAAAATAATAACAGTTTAATGCTAAATAAATATATTTTGCTGTACCGTTGTAGTGAAAAACATGGTGGGACTTACATACACCGTTAATAAACTATTGATGGAAGAAAAAGTTTTAGGGACTGAACAGTGAGACAATGTGGAGCCTCCCGGAGGATGGCGTCCTACCGTGGCCTAGCGGATGAGCCGCCCGGCGGGCGGCGATTCTGCTAGTAATAATAATAATGGAAGCCTCTCGAAATCGAGGATGGCCGACCCAAGGGCCACCTAGGCGTGAATTTGTTTAAGGTGTAGAAGCTGTCGCCAACGCAACAACCAACCCCTAAGTTAACGAGCTGCATGACCCGGTATCAAGGAATAGTCCGAGAAGACCGGACAACTCGCCAACTGCACTGGCTAACCATTACCCCGGAATACGATCCGCAAATCGATTAACATCCATGTCCCCAATTACTGCTGGGTAGACAGAGGCAAATGGAGTAATGAAACTTGCCCATAGTTTCACCCAGCCCGAGGATTGAAATCGGGTCCGCTCGCTTATGAGGGGAGGATGCATCACACCACAGGCCGACATGACATGATACTGACAGCTCTATCTTCTTGTTTCGGGCGAAGAACTCGGTTATGCTTTTTTGACGGCTGGTGTTTATGTTGTCTTGATACACCGTGATGTACGGCTCCATAGCCTGCACCAGCCGGGTATGGAAGACTTCATAGCGGCCATCGTCGTTGTCGCGGGAAAGGAAGGACTTCATTTTCTCTGCACACTCCATGGCACCCTTAATATCACTATGAGTTAAACTGTGTTCTTCGGAGAATGACGCACCTTCTTCCTCCTCTTCACTGACGTGATCTTCTTCCAACATCTCATCGGCAGTCACTTCAGGATCTCTGATCACCTCCAGGATGTCGTCGTTGGTGGTCTCGGAGAAGCCTGGAACTGTAACAGTCTGCGCAGCTTCTCTGGCAAGGTCCACTGCTACTGCAACAGTCTGAACCTCACCAGTCACAGATTGACTCCTCCTCTCACCTGGTATTCCATGCAACACATGTCTCCATGCGTGACGAATTGGAGCAATAGACAGCTGATCCCATGACTCCACCAAGAAGTCCACAGCTTTCTTGATGTTAAATACTCTCCAGAATTGTTTGAACAGTATTTTTTGCTGTGCCAACTGTTGATCCTCATCTTCTTCGCTCTTGCTATCGGTGGTGGTGTCACTCAGGTTACGCAACTCTTCCCTGGTGTTAGTGTAGTCGTTCAGGAGTTTGAATTTATTTGTTGAGAATGCAGCTTTTACATTACAGATTAACTCTTGGTCCATGGGCTGTAATATAGACGTAGTGTTGGGAGGAAGGAAGACCACTTTTACGTTGAGGTGACGATCTAACAGTAGGGGCAAGTGTCCTGGTGCGTTGTCCAGCAGCAACAAAATATTGAATGGCACATTCTGTCGCTCACAGAATTTCTTTACATCGGGAACAAAACAGTCATCAAACCAGGAGAGGGACAGTGTAGAGAACATCCACGCCTTACTAGGGTGTGTCATAGGAGGGAAGATCAGCTAAAACTAATGGCCCATCACTTTTTTGGTAGATTTTAGTGTATATAAACAGAAAATAATTTCAGTTTCAATATTTTGCAACCTTTTGCGAGGTAAATTTTAGCGTGAAATTTATCGAAAATCTAACGTACAGCTGCATTAGTGCATTACAATTAAATAGTGAACATTGCTTTCTGACTTCACTCTTCAACAACCCAACTAACAATATTTTTTTCTGTTTCAGATTCTGATGCATTTATAAGTTGATAATATTTGCGATGGCTGCTTGTGTCAGGACGAGGAACCAAAAATCCAGCCATCTCAGTCACTATCTTGGGTCTGGGAGAGAGCTCCTGAAGTCGGAGTTGCCTACATTGAGAGATGCTTTGAGATACGGTGTTTTAATCAGGTAAATCAGTGAAAAGAACCAAAGAACTTACACAAACAAAGACATTGCCAGTGATATGACCAAAGCTGTCTTGGCACAGTACACTCTGGCTAACGCTCAGTTCAAGCTTCCAGTCATAACAAGTCAGAAGAAGATTAGTGAGAGACTGCTAGCCAGTTGGGAAAAGGCAAGAGATATCTCTCTTGGGAGAGGAAAACTTGCAGTTAAGGACAGCTAAGCAACTGGACCAGTTATTTGACATAATTACTTGCAAGTGCCCAATTGTTCTCTGTCCTGAGTTTGGATGCGATCGTGACTGTAAATCCGAGGCCCACATCTCCTGTATTTGCAAGCGTGAACTGAAGATTCCTGTGATCGAACTGGCATTTGTCAAAGCACAGAGAGAGAAGACTGGCAGTATAGGGGCTCTCATGATTTCTAGCCAAGATATTCCGGAGTCCAAGAGACAGGAGGCTGCCACAGAGAGACAGAAGAGGAGAAGAGTTGCCGAGGAAAAGAGACTTGAGAAGGCCCAGGGTGAGGTAAAAAAGGCTGATGATTGGAGTCAAGCTGATTCAGAGTTTAATGACTTCCCCATGGCTGATCCGAGTGCTGACCAGGAGAATGGTGACTTTGTCCCTAACCCAGAAAATAATGATCCCAAACCTTCCAGGCATAAGATTCGAAATAGGAAAGATATCCCGAGCATAGCTCTGGCCAGCATGCGACACCACACTGGTCTCAGGGAAACTGCAGAGATAGCAACAGCTGCCTGGATTGACGGTGGTTTGATAACACCTGATGATGTTCACCTGGTGACAGATCATAACAAAGTAAGAGAGCTCAGGAGAAACTTGTCAGTAACCTAGAAGAGGAGCTTGATATGGGGATAAGAGAAAATGGAATCAATTGTTTGTTCTTTTTGATGGGAGAAGGGATGACACTAAAGTGTTCATGAAAGTTGGAGATTCCTGGACAAGTTATTCCCTGCCATGGCAGTGAAGGAGGAACACTACTTCCTGCTGCAGTGAACCAGGAGGGAAGTATTTGTGCATTTCACTCCAGAGAAAGCGACATCAGGAAAGTCTCAGCTGAGATAGTGGCAGATAACATTGTGAACTGGCTCAGAGAGAGGAACGTAGACCAGACCCTGTAGGCCATTGGAGGGGACAGCACCAACACGAACACAGGGTGGCAAGGGGGGGTCATACAGTGGATAGAGCGGAAGATTGGGAGGAAGCTGGTCTGGATTGTTTGTGACCTCCACACCAACGAGTTGCCACTCAGACATCTGATCCAGGAGCTGGATGGCAAGACTCTTTCAAACAACAGATAGTCTGGTCCTCTTGGCAAGATGCTGGACTCTGCCACTGAGTTAGAAATAAATCCGAGCTTTGAAAAAAATCACAGTTGGCCCTCCACTCGTTGAGCTTGCACATACTGTCATTTACGACCTGAGTACTGACCAGTACTATGGTTACATGATTTGCAGTGCCATCAAAACTGGGGTCATGCCTGATAGACTTGCTTACCTGCAGATAGGTCCAGTCTCACATTCTAGGTGGCTCTGGCGGCTCTCAGGTTCTGCAGAATTTTGGGTCGCTCATCATAAACTGAAAGGGAACCAGCTTCACAACCTGAGACTTATTGTCCAATTCATCGTGAGTGTCTACTTGCCAAATTGGTTCAACACCAAGGTCAAGTCATCGTTCTCCGAAGGTCCGAGGTATGTTCTCTTCCAGCTTGAGCTCCTGAGGAGTCAGCCAAGGAAGGTTGTTCAGATTGTGGAGCAGACTGTGAGGAGATCTTCCTGGTATGCTCATCTCGAGGCAGTTCTGCAGACAATGCTCTGCAGTAAGGATGAGGAGGAGAGAAGAGTGGCAGTCAAAAAGATCTTGGATGTGAGACTTGATAGAGGATCTGGGCATAATGAATCAGTTGGTGACGATTCCTTCAGGATCAGGAAGACTCCTGAAGTCCAATCTAGGTGCCAAGACCCTCACTGATCTCATAGATCTGGATAACATCCAGGCTGGCAGTGAGCCCCCCTCTTACCTGCAGCCTCACCAATGTTCAAGTCAGAGCTTTCCTGGACAACCCCATGCATGTCCCTGCCTGGCCCTCGCACACCCAGAGTATAGAGCGCTGTGTACAGCAAGTGAGCGAGGCCAGCAGTCACGTGTACAGCCAGGAGAGGAGGGAAGGCTACATCCGAGCTCAGGTGGTCAGCAGGGAGGTGAGGAGTAGAAACAGAAGCAAGAAAGACATGTTCTCTATGGTGTGCAGCAACACCGGGTCGTAGTAGTAAAACCGGTTTTTGTATTTGATGATTTTGTTTTCTAAAGGAATATTAAATTTAATAAATGTGTCAAGATCATTCGTTTCATTATTCTGGATCATTTTCATCCTAATAAATTAACCTGATACATTTACTTTACTTTAAATAAGCTATTTAGTGGTGTTGGTAAAAGGGTGGGAATACTGAATTTTCATAAGATTTCAAGTTAACATTTACCTAGCAAAAAATGAAAAATTTTCAAATCTGAAGATATCACATGATTCTGCACATAGAACTACATCATTAATACCATGGGCCGATTTTTCAAACTCAAAAAAAAAAAATTCGCCTCCGTATGACACCCTAACGCCTTACGTGCGGTCAGCCAGTGGACATTTAGCTTGGTCATGTCCATGGTTTTGTAGGCGTGCGGCTTGCGTGCTGTGTGGATCACCGATAACTTGAGCTTACAGGTACCGGAGGCATTGGTGGTAAACAGGACGGTGATGCGTTCCTTCTGCATCTTCCGGCCCCGAATCCTGCTGGCATTCTTTACAACGAAGGACTTGGAAGGTAGCTTTTTCCAGAAAAGACCAGATTCGTCCATGTTAAACACCTGGTCGTCACTGTACTGTCCTTCCTCCATAATCTCACGTAAAAACGGAGGAAATTCCCTAGCCGCAGCACGGTCAGCACTCGCTTCTTCACCACCAATGTTTATATTGGTGATCTTGTTCCGGATCTTAAACCTCTGTAACCACCCAGAGGAAGCATTAAAGGGTTTGGGCTCTGTAATTCCCATCTTTCGTGCCACTGCCATGTACAGTTCACGTGCGTAGTCCTTAACAGAGAGCGTGTCGACCGCCATGTTCCGTCGCGCCTGACGCACCAAGTACCTCACAAGTAATTTTTCTGTCTTGAGAAGCACCTGGTTGTGAAAATACTTGATCATAGAAACACCTGTAGACTTTGTGATCTTCATGTGCTCCTTTATCTTGGCTGCATCCTTCTTTATTGTTCGAATCGTAGATCCATTCACACCATGCTGGCGCACCAAATCAACCTGCCTTGTTCCTTTCTCCAACTCTTGGATGATGGTATACTTCACCTCGTAGCTTAAGGAACGTCGTGTCTTCTTTGGCTTAGTGCCGCTGGGTCCAGGTAAGGAAAGGTTTCTCTCTGGGGGTGGTGGTCCGGCGGAAGCCATTTTACTGAACAATGGATGCACGATTACACGGTGTGGCCTTGAGGGATGAAACTGCCGCGGCTAGGTCAAGCGTCGTCTTTCCTCCCTCCCTCCCTCCCCCGGGTGGACACGTCATAATACTTTAAGCCAATTACAGCTAGCAGCAGAGGGGGGTAGGGATGCATGGCCAATCACAGTCGGATACGTCATATGACGTCAGTGATAACGCAACAAAGACACACACTGCACAACCTTACGGCGCGGCTTGCCCAAGAGGAGGGAGGAGGAGGAGGGAGAGGCGAGGAGCACAGGCAGGCAGGCGGGCGGGTGGCGGGTGGGGCGAATCTAAAAATAGCGTCCCGCCGGACACTCTCCGCGTAATGGGGTTCATGTACCGCGTAATGTGAGCACGTTAGGTTCTGGCAAGGCACCGCGTAAACGTGGAAACGCGGAATGTGGGACCGCGTAAAGTGAGGGTTAACTGTATATACTTATAATATAAATTTAAAAAACATAAATAAAATATATAACTGTGGTAACATTCTGATATGTCTTACTAGCGCCCAGCCACCTTCCGCTCATCTGATGGTAACTACCTATTTAAATATGAATAAGGAATCCTTCAGCACTGGAAAGAGCACTACCATTCGCTGCTCAACTGAAACACCGATGTGGATGTCCTGACTACCCAGCAGGTCCCTCAGCATCCAGAGCTGATCCATCTCAGCTATCCCCCTTCCCTGGATGAGGTAGTTACTGCCATGGAACAGATGAAAAATAGCAAAGCCTCAGGGCCTGATGGAATCCCAGCCGAAGTGTATAAAGCAGGAGGACCTCTGCTTACTAGCAGTCTCCACTCTCTCCTTGAGAACACTGTATATGAGAAAAGGAGGAAATCACGCAAGCTCTTAATGACGCCTCCATTGTCAATATTTATAAGAACAAGAGAGACCGGTCAGACTGTGGCAACTACCGTGGGATCTCGCTGCTCTCAGTAGCTGGCAAGATTATTGCCCGAGTCCTCCTAAACAGACTTCTTCCTGAGGCAGAAAACTTCCTCCCAGAATCTCAATGTGGCTTTAGAACATCACGTGGCACCACTGACATAATCTTTGCTGCCCGCCAGATACAGGAAAGGTGCAGAGAACAGCGTCCTGACCTGTACATGGCCTTCATCGACCTAACCAAGGCTTTCGACTCAGTTAACAGAGAAGCCCTCTGGCGGACCCTTGTCTTTGGCTGCCCACCAAAGTTCATCGCCATCGTTAGGCAACTCCACGATGGCATGAACGGGAAAACAAGGGTGTGTACTGGCACCAATTTTTCCATTTCTTGGCTGCCTTTCTTACTCGTGCCAGTGCCAATTTAGCCGGCGGGGGTGATATCGAATACCGTATGAAGGATCTTTTCAACATAAGACGACTCCAGAAACAAAGGTAATCTTTATCGCTCACCCCGAAACATGACATACGAGAGATCCTGAACACCTACGCAGACACGTATGCACACTTCGGTCTTGAGGTGAATGTACGAAGACTCAGATTTTTCACCCTGCTCAGCCAGCCACACCTCCACCACCCATCCAGCTAACAGTAACTACCCCCATGTTACCCACTTCGGTAACTCGGCCTCTTGTCCAATCGCAACAGACATCGATGAAGAGATTCAATATCGACCAGATGTGCATCTCAAGCCTTTGGCAGACTCTGTACCCGTTTTCAGCTCTTCAGCTATAAGGAGCTGAAATTATCTACAAAAAGATGGTATATCGAGCAGTGGTCCTCCCACCCCTGCTATATGGCAGTGAGACATGGGTTACATTCAGAGGCACCTCAAAGCACTTGAAAACTTTCACTAGCGTAGACTACGTTCCATCTCCGAGTTCGCTGGGAAGATAAAAGAACAAATGCCAGTATTTTCGCTGACACCAACTGTAGATGCATCGAGGCTACCATTATCAACTGCGTTGGACTGGCCATGTTACCCGAATGAACGACAGTAAGCTGCCAAAGCAGGCACTTTACAGTCACCTAACGAATAGTAAACGTAACGCTGGCGGGTAACTGAAAAGGTATAAGGATAATCTGAAGACAAACCTGAAAAGAAATCGACCCCCTCATCTGGGAGACGATTACTCCACACAAAAAGGTGCCAATACTTTTGAATTAGTCCGATTGCAAACCGAGGCAGACAAGCGCCAACGCTGGAAAGACGCTGCCAACGCCCCTCTCGCAATAGATGTAGCCATCTACATGTGTAACATCTGTGATCGACCCTTGGTTCTGTATCGGCCGCTTTAATCACCTAATAATTCACCAACGAAGGTGACATCGTTAATAATTCATATCATTGTATCATAGCTGGATGATCGTCATACTCGATTACGAGTGACAGCAAAGTAGTAGTATTCCAGATGATACTAAATGTTACAATACTCCTTGAGATAAATGTATAGTATATATCAGGTGCCTCAAAGAGAGCCTAGGTTCTCAACTGGCTCAGCCATGTTAATATTGTTATTATTATCCACTCTGTATCTGTGTTTTTCATATCAACATCAATAAAGAATTCCCTTCTCCTACTACACGAATAAGATGCATGGAGAGATTCACTTGATGTTCAATGTTCCTCAATGTTCACTGCTCCTTAATGTTCACTGTTCCTTAATGTTCACTGTTCTTTAATGTTCACTGTTCCTTAATGTTCACTGTTCTTTAATGTTCACTGTTCCTTAATGTTCACTTGTCACATGTTCACTGTTCCTCAATGTTCACTGTTCTTTAATGTTCACTGTTCCTTAATGTTCACTGTTCCTTAATGTTCACTGTTCCTTAATGTTCACTTGTCATTAATGTTCACTTTTCCTCAATGTTCACTGTTCTTTAATGTTCACTGTTCCTTAATGTTCACTGTTCCTTAATGTCTACTGTTCCTTAATGTTCACTGTTTCATGTTCACTGTTCCTCAATGGCCCCTTTCCTGGAAGTGAGAAAGAATGAGGGAAGTGAGGGAGAATGAGGGGAGTGAGAGAGAATGAAGGGGAGTGAGGGAGAATGAGGGGAGGGGGGACATGAGGAGTGAGGGAGAATGAGGAGTGAGGGAGAATGAGGGGAGGAGGGGAGAATGAGGGGGTGAGGAGAATGAGGGAGGAAGGAGAATGAGGGGAGGGGGGGAGAATGAGGGGAGGAGGAGAATGAGAGGAGGAAGGAGAATGAGGAGAGGAGAGTGAGGGAGAATGAGGGGAGGAGGGAGAATGAGGGGAGGAAGGAGAATGAGGGGAGTGAGGGAGAAAGAGGGGAGAGGAGAATGAGGGGAGTGAGGGAGAATGAGGGGAGGAGGGGAGAATGAGAAGGAGGGAGAAATGAGGGGAGGAGAATGAGGGGAGTGGGGAGAATGAGGGGGAGAGGGAGAATGAGGGGAGGGAGATGAGGAGGAGGGAGAATGAGGGGAGTGAGGAGAATGAGGAGGAGGGAAGAGGGGAGGGAGAATGAGGGAGTGAGGAGAATGAGGGGAGGAGGAGAATGAGGAGTGAGGGAGAATGAGGAGTGAGGAGAATGAGAGGGAGGAGGGAGAAATAAGGGAGAGGAGGAGAATGAGGGGGGAGGAGGGAGAAAAGGGAGAGGGGAGAATTAGTGGAGGAGGAGAATGAGGAGGGAGGAGGGAGGAATGAGGGGAGAGGAGAATGAGGAGAGGAGAATGAGAGGGAGAGGAGAAGAGGGAGGAGGGAGAATAGGGGGAGAAGGGGTGGAGGAGGAGGGAGAGGAGGAGGAGGAGAATGAGGAGGAGAATGAGAGAGGAGGGGAAAATGGGAGGGGAGTGAGGGAGAATGAGGGGAGGAAGGAGAATGAGAGGAGTGAGGAGAATGAGGGGAGTGAGGGAGAATGAGGAGGAAAGAATGAGGGGAGGGGAGATGAGGGGTGAAGGAGAATGAGGAGGAGGGTGAATGAGGGAGTGAGGGAGAATGAGGAGGAGGAGAATGAGGGGAGTGAGGGAGAATGAGATGAGTGAGGGAGAAATGAGAGGAGGAGGGAGAATGAGTGGGTGAAGGAGAAAGAGGAGGAGGTGAAATGAGGAGGAGGAGAGAGGGAAGGAAATGATGGAGGAGGAGAATGAGGGAGATGAGGAGAGGAGAATGAGGGGAGGAGGAGAATGAGGGGAGGAAGGAGAAATGAGAGGAGGAGGGAGAATGAGGGGGGAGGAGGGAGAATGAGGGGGAGAATGAGGGGAGGGGAGGAAAATGAGGGGTGAAGAGAATGAGGAGGAGGGGAGAATGAGGAGAGGAGAATGAGGAGGAGGGAGAATGAGGGAGGAGGAGAGAATGAGTGAGGAGAATGAGAGGAGTGAGGAGAATGAGGGGAGGGAGGGAGAATGAGGGGGAGGAGGGAGAATGAGGGAGTGAGGAGAAATAGGAGGAAGGAGAATGAGGAGGAAGAGAGAATGAGAGGGAGGGGAGAATGAGGAGTGAGGGAGAATGAGGGGAGTGAAGGAAGAGAGGAGAATGAGGAGGAGGAAAATGAGGAAGGAGAATGAGGGGAGGAGGGTGAATGAGGGGAGGAGGAGAATGAGGAGTGAGGAGAATGAGGGAGGAGGAGAATGAGATGAGGAGGAGAATGAGGAGTGGAGGAGAATGAGGAGGAGGAGAATGAGGGGAGGAGGGAGAATGAGGAGAATGAGGAGGAGAGAAGTGAGGAGGGAGAATGAGGGGAGGGAGGGAGAAATAGGAGGGAGGAGGGGAGAATGAGGGGAGGAAGGAGAATGAGGAGGAGGGAGAAGGAGGGGAGGAGAATGAGAGGAGGGAGGAATGAGGGGAGTGAAGGAGAATGAGGGGAGGAAGGAGAATGAGGGGGAGGGGGAGAATGAGGGGAGGAAGGAGAATGAGAGGAGGAAGGAGAATGAGGGAGAGGAGAATGAGGGGAGGAGAATGAGGAGGAGAGAGGAGGAAGGAGAATGAGGAGGAGGAGAGAGGAATGATTGGAGTGAGGAGAATGAGGGGAGTGAGGAGAATGAGTGAGGGAGAATGAGGGGAGAGGAGAATGAGGGGAGGGGAGAATGAGGAGGAAGGAGAATGAGGAGTGAGGGAATGAGTGAGTGAGGAGAAATGAGGGGAGGAGGAGAATGAGGGGAGTGAGGGGTGAATGAGTGGAGGAGGAGAAAAGGAGGAGGAGAAGAGGAGTGGAGGGAGAATGAGATGAGTGAGGGAGAATGAGAGATGAGGAGGGAGAATGAGAGGAGGAGGGAGAATGAGGGGGTGAAGGAGAATGAGGGGAGGAGGGGGAATGAGGGAGGAGGAAATGAGGGGAGGAGGAGAATGAGAGAGGGAGAATGAGGAGGAGGAGGAGAGGAGAAGAGGAGGAGGAGAATTAGGAGGAGAGGAGAATGGGAGTGGAGGGAGAATGAGGGAGGAGGAGAATGAGGAGTGAGGGAGAAATGAGAGGACTGAGGGAGAATGAGGGGAGGAGGAGAATGGAGGAGGAAGGAGAATGAGAGGGAGTGGAGGAGAATGAGGAGGAGGAGAATGAGGGGAGGAAAGAATGAGGGAGGAGGAAAATGAGGGGAGGAGGGAGAATGAGGGGGGAGGAAGGAGAATGAGAGGGAGTGAGGGAGAATGAGGGGAGGAGGGAGAATGAGGAGGAAAGAATGAGGGAGGAGGGGAATGAGGGGGTGAAGGAGAATGAGGGGAGGAGGTGAATGAGTGGAGTGAGGGGAAGAATGAGGGGAGGAGGAGAATGAGGGAGGAGGAGAAATGAGGAGGAGAATGAGAGGGGAGGAGGAGAATGAGTTGGGGAAGGAGAATGAGGGAGGGAGAGGGGAATGAGGGAGGAGGGGAGAATGAGGGGAGTGGAGGAAAATGATGGGGAGGAGAATGAGAGTGAAGGAGAATGAGAGGAGGAGGAGAATGGGGGGAGGGAGGAGAATGAGGAAGGGAGAATGAGGGGAGGAGGAGAATGAGGGGAGTGAGGAGAATGAGGAGGAAAGAATGGGGGAGTGAGGGAAATGAGGGGGGTGAAGGAGAATGAGGGAGGAGGGTGACTGAGTGAGGAGGGAGAATGGAGGGGAGGGGAGAATGAGGGGAGTGAGGGAGAATGAAATGAGTGAGGGAGAATGAGAGGGAGTGAGGAGAATGAGGGGAGGAGGGAGAATTAGTGGAGGAGAGGAGAATGAGGGAGGAAGGAGAATGAGAGGAGGGAGGAGGAATGAGGGGAGTGAGGGAGAATGAGGGGAGGAAAGAATGAGGAGGAGGGAAAATGAGGGGTGAAGGAGAATGAGGAGGAGGGTGAGAATGAGGGAGAATGAGGGGAGGAGAATGAGTGGGAGGAGATGAAATGAGGAGGAGAATGAGAGGAGTGAGAGGAATGAGGGAGTGAGGAGAATTAGTGGAGGAGGAGAATGAGGAGGAGGAGAATGAGAGGGAGTGAAGGAGAATGAGGGGAGTGAAGGGGAGAATGAGAGGGAGGAGGGAGAATGAGGGGAGTGAAGGAGAATGAGGGGGAGGAAGGAGAATGAGGAGGAAAGAATGAGGGGAGTGAGGAAAAATGAGGGGTGGAAGGAGAATGAGGGGAGTGAGGGAGAATGAGTGGAGGAGGGGAGGGGAGGAGGAGAATGAGGGAGTGAGGAGAATGAGATGAGTGAGGAGAATGAGAGGGAGGAGGAGAAATGAGGGGAGGAGGAGAATTAGGGAGGAGGGGAGAATGAGGGGAGTGAGGGAGAATGAGAGGGAGGAAGGAGAATGAGGGGAGTGAAGGAGAATGAGAGGGAGGAGGGGAGAATGAGGGGAGTGAGGGAGAATGAGGGGGAGGAAGGAGAATGAGAGGAGTGAGGGGAGAATGAGGAGTGAGGGAGAATGAGGGGAGGAATGAGAAATGGAGGGAGGAAAGAATGAGAGGGAGTGAGAGAATGAGGGGAGTAAGGAGAATGAGAGGAAGTGAGGAGAATGAGGGAGTGAGGAGAATGAGGGGGAAGAAGAATGAGGGAGGAGGAGAATGAGGGGAGGAGGGAGAATGAGGAGGAGGAGAATGAGAGGAGTGAGGGGAGAATGAGGGGAGTGAAGGAGAATGAGGGGGGAGTGAGGAGAATGAGGGGAGGAAGGAGAAAGGAGGAGGAAAATGAGGGGAGTGAGAAATGAGGGGAGGGAAGGAGAATGAGGGGGAGGAGGGAGAATGAGGGGGAGGGGAAGGAGAATGAGGGAGGAGGAGAATGAGGGGGAGGAGGAGAATGAGGAGAGGGAGAGAATGAGAGGAGTGAGGGGAGAATGAGGGGAGTGAAGGAGGAATGAGGGGAGTGAGGGAGAATGAGGGGAGAGGGAGAATGAGGGAGGAGGGGAGAATGAAGGAGGAGGGAGAATGAGGAGAATGAGGAGGAGAGAGAATTGGGGAGGAGGACAATGAGGGGAGTGAGGAGAATGAGGGGGAGGAGGGAGAATGAGGGAGGAGGAGAATGAGGGGAGGAGGGAGAATGAGGGGAGTGAGGGAAAATGAGGGGAGTGAGGAGAATGAGGAGGAGTGAGGGAGAATGAGGGGAGGAAGGAGAATGAGGGGAGGAGGGAGAATGAGGAAGGAAAGAAATGAGGGAGGAAGGAGGATGAGGGGGAAGGGAGAATGAGGGAGGAGGGGAGAATGAGGGAGTGGAGGGAGAATGAGGAGGAGGGAGAATGGGAGGAGGGAGAATGAGGGGAGGAGGGAGAATGAGGGAGGAGGAGAGAATGAGGGAGTGAGGGAGAATGAAGGAGGGAGGAGAATGAAGGGGAGTGAGGGAGAATGAGAGGAGTGAGGGAGAATGACTGGGAGTGAGGAAAATGAGGGGAGGAGGAGAATGAAGAGAGGAGGAGAATGAGGGAGGAGGGAGAATGAGAGGAGGGAGAATGAGGAGGAGGGAGAATGAGGGGAGTGAGGGAGAATGAGGGGAGGAGGGAGAAGGAGGGGGAGTGAGGAGAATGAGGGAGGAGGGAGAATGAGGGGAGGAGGAGAATGAGGGGAGGAGGAGAATGAGGGGGAGGAGGGAGAATGAGGAGTGAAGGAGAATGAGGGGAGAGGAGAATGATGGAAGGAAGAAAATGAGGGGAGGAAGGAGGATGAGGGGAGGTGGGAGAATGAGGGAGGAGGAATGAGGGGGAAGGAGAATGAGGGGAGGAGGAGAAAGAGTGAGGGGAGAATGAGGAGTGAGGGGATTGGAGGGAGGAAGGAGAATGAGGGGAGGAAGGAGAATGAGGAGTGAGGGAGAATGAGGGGAGAAGGAAAATGGGGAGGAGGAGAATGAGGGGAGTGGAAGGAGAATGAGGAGTGAGGGAGAATTAGGGAGTGAGGGAGAAAAGAGGAGTGAGGGGATTGAGGAGGAAGGAGAATGAGGGGGAGGAAGGAGAATGAGGAGGAGGGAGAATGAGGAGGAAGGAAATGAGGAGGAGGAGAATGAGATGAATGAAGGAGAATGAGGGGAGTAAGGGAGACTGAGGGGAGTGAAGGAGAATCAGGAGTGAGGAGAAAGGAGGAAGGAAAAGAGGAGTGAGGAGAATGAGGGTGAGTGAAGGAGAATGAGGGAGAAGGGAGATTGAGGGGGTGAGGAGAATGAGGGGAGGAGGAGAATGAGGGAGTGAGGAGAATGAGGCGAGTGAGGAGAATGAGGAGGAGGGAGAATGAGGGAGTGAGGAGAATGAGGGGGAGTGAAGGAGAATGAGGGGAGGAGGAAAATGAGGGGGAGTAGGAGAATGAGGGGGAGTGAGGGAGAATGAGGGGAGTGAGGAGAATGAGGGGAGTGAAGGAGAATGAGGGAGGAGGGAGAATGAGGAGTGAGGGAGAATGAGGAGGAGGAGGAGAATGAGAGGAAGGAGTGGAATGAGGGGATGAAGGAGATATGGGGAGGAGGAGAAATGAGGAGGAGGGAGAATGAGGGGAGTGAGGAGAATGAGCTGAGTGAGGGAGAATGAGGGAGGAGGAGAAATGAGGGGAGGGGAAGGAGAATGAGGGGAGTGAGGGAGAATGAGGGAGGAGGGAGAATGAGGGCGAGTGAGGAGAATGAGGGGAGAGGAGAATGAGGGAGAGGGAGAATGAGGGGAGGAAGGAGAATGAGGAGGAGGGAAATGAGGGAGTGAAGAGAATGAGGGGAGTGAGGGGAGAATGAGGAGAGGGAGAATGAGGGGAGTGAAGGAGAATGAGGGGAGGAGGGAGAATGAGGGGAGGAGGGGAGAATGAGGAGTGAGGAGAATGAGGGAGTGAGGGAAAATGAGGGGAATGAAGGAGAATTAGGAGGAGGGAGAGAGGAGAGGAGAATGAGGGAGTGGAGGAGAATGAGGGGGAGTGGAGGAGAATGAGGGGAGTGAAGGAGAATTAGGGGAGTGAGGGAGAATGAGTGGGGTCCACTACCTATGATTAACTACTAAGTGAGTGTTTTCGTCCAGGCAGCAGTTATATTGGCAAGTTTAGGGATATTTTCATGTATATTTTGATGTATTAATTATGTAAGAAATTTCTAGAATGCATTGCACATCATTTTGCATGATTTCATTTTATTGCAAAACCTCGATCAGAGTAGAACGTTCTACTGCAGAACTCCCAGGCGTGTCTGGGTGGTGTTTGCCTGCTGATGAGGTATACGGCAGAGTGCGGCTCTAGTCAGTCAGTCGACTGTTTCTGCTCGAGTGTGAAGTACAAGTCTAGTAGGATAACTGAAAATTGTTGTGCAAATTATAGGAATTGTTGTGAGCAATATTATGAAAAGACTAAGGAATTATACACTGGTAGTGCGGGACTAAATTTTACGAAAAGTCCAGTTGTGAAGACATTACCTTGTTAACAGTAAGTAGAAGAATTTGTGCTTATTAAAGACTACAGCACCAGTGTGTTTCTGTGACCTGTTAGAAATCTAATGTTTTTAATGGAATTAGCCTACCTGACACAGGTGAGTTCACTCTGAAGGAACAAGAACATAAGAACATAAGAATGGAGGAACCAGCGGGCCTATTGGCCTACTGGGCAGTCCTGTTACACCTAACCCCTATTGCTCATATGAGCATTCAACCTATGTTTAAGCACCAGCTTATTCGAGTAATGATGAATATTTGGCAACTTGTTCCATCCATCCACTACTCTGTTCCAAAACCAGTTTACCCATTTCACGCCTAAATTCAAATTTGTCTAATTTAAAACCATTGTTACGAGTTCGCACCTGGTGATAATTTGAGTACCTTGTAATGTCCTTTGTTTAGCCGTGTCTTCTCACCTTATACACCTCATCAGGTCGCTCGCTCACGTCTCGAGGAGTGCAAATTAAGATGTTTAACTTGTCTCATAATTGCTCCTAATGCCGGATTAGTCTTGTCATTCTCTCTGAATTTCCAGGATTCTATATCCATTCTGTAATACGGTGACTGAACTGAACTGCGTAATCCAGGTGTGGTCTCACAAGAGCAAGATACAGTTTTAGGATGACCTCGCTAGTCTTGCAACTAACACTCTGTATGAACCCAAGCACTTTATTAGCTTGTTACGAAAGCAAAACACATTGTTTACTTGGCTTAATGTCCTACTTATCATTACTCCCAAATTCTCGCAGTCGGATTTCTAGGCATCGTTGTTCATCTGGTATCTGGTTTCGTTTACATTCCTATACTGAGTACTTTACATTTGTCGACATTGAATTACATCTGCCATTTCACATTCGAAAATTTGTTTAGATCTCTGTGAAGTTTTGCCGAATCCTCGTCAGACGGATAACACGTCCTATTTTAGTGTCATCAGCAAATTTACTTATGTTGCTGTTCATGATATCTATGTCGTTTATGTATAGAATAAACAATAATGGTCAAGCACTGAGCCTTGGGAACTCCACTGACGTTGTTCCAATGGGACTTAGTGCGTCAGCATGCTCACTGCTGTTTCCTGTCCCAACCACGCCCCTCAATCCATTTAAGGATGTCATCTTGATGCCATGAGCTTACCTTCTAATTGTGACCTCTGTCAAGTTGCCTTAAAATGAGATATACCACATCATAATTGTGCTCGTCCACTGATTCGGAAAACTGATGAAAAGAATGTTAATAGATTAGTTAGGCAAGAACTGGCTAGGAATAAGCAACATTGATCAATCGAAAGCTTCCAGGTGATTTAACAGAGCTGAAATGATTGCTTCCAGTAATTTGCCTACTACTTGACGTTAGACTGATTGGCGGTAGTTAGAGGATAGTGATCTATCCCTCTTTGAAAATCGGCATTACATTCGCATCCTCCAGACTTGGTACTACACCTGTTTTTGAAAGACATGTTAAACAACTTGCTAAGGGCATACTAAGCTCTTCCTTACATCTTTAATACCTGGCAAATATCTCACCGAACCAGGTGACCACAGTTTAGTTTGTCTATTTGCTTACTAACATCGTTACTAGTCACTACTATCTCATAATTTGTTTACTATCTCTGAACAGAGTCGGTGCCTGGCATCATGCTTAGATTTTCGGTGAAAACCTGGAAAAAATATTTATTCAAATTGCTGTCATTCGCCGCATCAGTGAGTCACCGAGTCTGACCTCTGACGTCCACATCGTTTTAGCTGAGATTAACATTTGGTAGAATCTTTGGTTTGTTCGCCTCCTGCTAATCCTACCCATTATTCCTCTTTGTTTATTTCGGTTTAACCTTACCGCCATCATCTCTCATAACAGTCCCGGAGGTGACTGCCACCATTTATCCTTTCCACCCATAGCCTTTTCCAATGATGTTCTTTTAAATAATTATTTATCCATTTAGGGTCATTGTTGTCTGATCTGAGTTTTTTGCGGCGTGTTCTGCCTTGTGCATTAGCAACCCAACATTATTTAAATTATCGTAACTCGGCAGTCTCCAGATCTCGTTATCAGGTCCGGTCATCTGTCAGATTCACGGCCGCCGACACTTCAGCTCTTAAACCGTCAAAGCTTGCCTTCTGAAATTGGTACTTTAGTGAATTTTTCTCATTCGCCCCTGAAAATAACTGGAATCGAATTTTGTGATCGATGTTTGCGTCTGCTCATTGCTAATGAGGTTTCTGTTCAGCAGAACTAAATCCAGCATATTAGCTCACCCGACACAGGTGAGTTCACTTCTGAAGAAGAGTGAAGAGCAGAATCATCATGCATAGAACGGACAGAATTAGTTGTAGAGGGCAACTCGATAAAAGAAGAAGAAATAGGTGAAAGAACAGAACTCTGTGGACACCACTATTGGTGCAGAGAAAGAGCGAGATCTCCTGAAACAATCACTGCCATGGATCAGTTCAAGAAGCTAGAAATTTCGAGAACAAAGTAGGGGGAGAGAAACCACAAGAAAGGTTTAGAGCAAAGATCTAGCCATACCCTGTCAATGTTGGAGATGTCGAGGGCCACGACGAAAGTTTCTATAATCCTGAAAGAGAGATGACCAAAGATGGTGCAGTAGGAGAGCACAGCACCAGTAGATCTCTGGGCTCATGAAAGCTATATTGGTGATCCGAACAAAAGAGAATGGCGTAAGGTGACGGAGAAAGGGGAGTTCAAGATAGTTTTGAAAATCTTAGAGATGAAGAAAGGCAATGGGCGATAGTAAGAGGGATTGAATGGTCACTTCGATGCGAACAGGCCGCATTTCCAAGAAGAAGGAATGGGTTTTGAGCAGAGGCAAAGAGGCGACCAGGGCCAGAGCTTCAGCACACCTCAGAACACGAGGGGTATTTGTCCGGTCCATGCCCCCAAATCCGGATAACACACCGGCATCCGCCAGAGAGATTATAGGAAAGTGCATAGGTTCAGCAGGAGGAGCAGGGGTAGAGGGATAAAGTGGAATTGTCTAAGGTGGAATTAGAGGATAACATGCCAAAGAGATTGGCTTTGAATCTGGTACACTGATACCGATCGTCGCAATTGGATGGCACTTGTGATATATTTCCATTGTTTGTACATGTTACGACTCTGGCCGCTGTGGGAACCAGCCGTGGCAAGTGCATGAGGAGGGTCGCAACACTTGTCAGAAGGGATACCCAGAAGATGAAGAAAGGCAAGATGAAAGGTGAGGAGTGTCGACCTCGAAACCAGGCCAAGAGGAGATTTATGGCGATCTGATGTAATTTCTACACGCATAACGAGAAGAGCAAAATATTACTGCAAGAACAACGAGAAGAGCAGAAACATGAAAATGTGCAACTGCAAGTGAAATTTCATAAACAACTGTGAACAGAGAGAAGAACAACAGCAACATCTGCATTTGATACAGGAAGAGATCGACAAAAAATATCTGCAACGGGATGAGGCTTCTACAAGCGATGTAACAGATGGAATGCGTATTTTTGATGTGCTAGCGGGTGAAAATTTGAAAAGCCAAACAAAAGTGACGAGGAGATGATATGGGTACGAGAGAGCTAAAGAAAGTCAGTAGCAGGATGGAAGTGCTGGAGAATTGTCTAACAGCAGGCAAAGATCTGCACCTTAAATTGTCACATGGTGAAACATCATTGTGCACAATTGGAAGTGAATGAAGTATTGAAAAATCTGGAAAATACGATGAGCGTGTGGGACAGTGCTGAGCTGTATTACAGATCACTGAGTTCAGACCCAGCTTACGTCAAGTGAGTAGTGAACCACCCAAGAGAGCCAGTGAAGGAGAAACCACAGAAATTTGATGGCAAGGTCTCAAGCAAGCACCAAGCACAGTTTGAGTTACTAGGTGAACAAACCGTGAGATGACAAGCAGTGCAGACAATTAGCACGAGTCTTAAGGACGGCTAATAGAGGTTCTCTGCCAAAGGACAGGACCAGAGTTATATGTCAATGGTAAGGTGCTGGAAACGAAGGCATGAACCAAGCACCAAAATGGGTTTACAGGGCCAGATCCGCACTTACCTGCAATCGAGGTGAAACAAAAAGATTCCTCAAACCCGAAAGTATGTCTCAAGGCGCAATCCTGAGCATCACTGATCTGTTACGTGTTGTTGAGGGACAGCCAGGACGCATTGGACAGCACGCGTCGTATATTCAGGTGAAGCTGTCTCAACCGGCAACTCTACAGGAAGTATGGCTAGGCCCTGAGTTTGAATCTATGTGACGTCAAGTTTACAAAACTGCAGGACGAGCCCAGGACTGCGTTTAAAGCACGTAGCCAGGTACAAGAGACAGAGACCAAAAGGAACCTGCTGGCATTAGAGATGACACACAACAGGAGAACTGTTACAGGCGAAACAGAAGAGAAAATGTTGACGGTTTAGAAGATGGACACTTCAAGATTAGTGCCCACGAATTCAAGAGGAAAGCAGAGCAGTCCACCAGACGGGAACTGAGATGCTGGTGCTGAAGAGGTAACGACCAGCCTGTCTCACCAGAACCCCACTTTACTGATAAAATGCAACTGAGCCACTCGTAAGCAGTGTCTGGTTGAAGGTGATCGATGGCATAAGTGTCTGCTGGTGATTGACACACCTGAGCGGACGTTTGAGAGGCCGGACGTGGTTAGTCTCTACAACTACCTGAGATGTCGCAGCTGTGGGATAACTGAACAATGGCGAGTACTGACTGGTCTGATGCAGCTGGGAAATCAAAGGAAAGGGTACTGTCGAGGGCTGCTCAAGTGCTAAGGCTACAGCTGGCGGGTGCAGTTACCCAAATCGGAGGTGGCTACGCACAATAATGAACAGTGCCTGCATACCTGCCTGGGGAGTGGTGGAGACTGATTGACAGCACAGAAGCCAGACAAAGCTGCATTCCTAAGAAGTAGTCGCACCACAGTGGAGGAGGATCCAGCCGTTGCTGCTGTGAAGGCCTTGAGAAGTTGCAGCTGGAAGACTAGTGGCTGAGTGGAGACGATCTTTGAGCAGTCCCAATGACTAAAACCACTAACAGAGGATTTTTCGCTGAAGGATGGTCTGCTGCAGCGCCAGAGTGATGACTACCCGATGGCCCTCAACATATTGGCAGACAGTACTTCGAAGATGTCAGAGATCTGAGAGATGCACAACAATCCAGCCAGTGGACATCTGGATGAAGAAGTACCGAGTCGCCTTCGACAGCGATTTACTGGTTTGGCATTCAAGGATGTGGAGAAGAATGGCGCTGTTCATGATGTCTGTTGCACTGCCAGCGACCAAAGCCACACACGCATCAATTACAGTTGTACCATGCAGGCGCACCAATGGCAGGGGTTGCAGTGATATTGAAGCTGATCTCTGCCACTCAAGCAGGGTACAATTATATGTATATTCGACTTTTAGAAGTTTCTGACAGAGCCCCACGAAAGACTCTTAATACATGGAGGCTCTAAGCAATAAAGGAAATATTCTCAAAAGGATTAGGCGTGGATACAGGACAGGAAACAGCGAGGAGCATTAACGCACTAAATCGATTGAAGCCAATGTCACTAGTGGAGTACCCTGCCTAGTAAATGACCATTAATATTTATTATATACATAAACGACATAGATATTCAGTGCAGACAGCAAAATATGTAAAATGCTGATGACACTAAAATAGGTGTAATTAAACTGAAGAGACTCAAAACTAGAGAGAAGAACTAAACAAATTTTTCTAATGGTCTGAAAATGGCAGATGAAATTTAATGTGAACAATGTAGCATTAGTTTAGAGATGTACAGAGAAACCAGATACCAGATGAACAATGATGTTATAGAGAACTGACTGCGAGAGAGATGAGTAATGATAAGTAGAATCTTAAGCTATGTAAACAATGTGGCACGTTTCAAAAACAAGTAATTAAGTTCACACAAAGGAGTGTTAGTTTACAAGACTAACGAGGCACCCAAAACCATATCTTGGCCTTTCGGAGACCTCACTGATTACGCAGCTCACCTGTCACCGTATAACAGAGAGAATATAATCTTTGAAAGAATTAGTGGGGAACAGACTAATCCTGACATAGAACCTTGAGTACAGAGACAGGTTGAAGCATCTTATTCTGCACTCCTCGAGAGAAGTGAGTGAGGGCGATAGACAGAGGTGTATAAATGGTATCAGGCTAAACAAAGGACATTACATAGGTGCTTAAACTATCCAACCAGGAGCGAACTGTAACAATGGTTTTAAACTAGACAAATTTAAATTTTAAAAGCGAAAGGAAAACATTGGTTTGAAATAGAGTAGGGATGAGTGAACAAGCACAAACATTACCATGAACTCGAATACGCTGGATAGCCAAAACATAGGTTGTACGGATATAGAGCGATAGGGTTACTAATGTTATTATGTTCTGTGTGGCCATGGATTACTTACCAGTGTCCAGATGCTTATGCCATCCCACCAAGCCACAACGCTGCCAGTGTGCTGTCGACCAGTTCTTCTGCTGCTTAGGTGCGCACACGAGTTGCACTCGACCAAAGCAGAAACTTTGGGGCAACCAGTTCAAGCGAGTGCTGTAAAATTTGCTATAATGAAGACTACACCACCCACCTCGTCCACAGTCAGATGGAAATGGAGAAAATCAATTGACCTTGGAGAAGAACCGCCCAAGCACTGTGTTAAGAGAAAAACAGAAGCCCCTGTTCTGCCTGATCGATGGCGCAATGGTCGGCTGCCCACGAGTCAACAGCCACAAAAACCGGCAAAACTGATGCTGAGTCACGAAACTGCGGCTGCTGTGACAGAAGACCACCTGATGAAGAAATCTCCTGAAGAAACCACCAATTATGCCAAAGCTTCCAAGAAAGGATGGAGGCTCCACCACAGCCTGAGGTGCTCAAAGGTTCTATGAAGGATAATGCACAACCATATATCAGCAAAAGTTCGTTACAAAGATGCATAAGGTCACAAGCAAACCTGCTGAAGAAGGGCCGTCCCCAAGTTGCAGATCCATTGAAGGTCCATACACTGTAGTGGAACGCGATCCATAGACCAACCTGGATCATGGGAAGAAGGAAGGCTCAGCCGAAAGCAGTCCACGCCACCGTCTGTGGTATCATACCAGGCAGTACACCTGAAGACACTCCCACCACGACACCATGCACGGAAATCCTGAAGAAATCAGACCGCACTGATCCAGTAACTCACCACCATTGAACAGAAGCACTGTTCCCTCTTTAGTGAATTGGACGTGACAGAGACCATCTGAGGATGTGATTGAGGTTGCTGCGCCAAGGGAGTGATTCTGAAGACATCCCAGTACGTCGGCAGCAGCTGGTGAGGAGACACAACCAAGTTTCAGGATTATTATTTATATTGTGAATGGTTGTGTCAGAACAAGTATTAGGGAGGGGTATTTATACAGAGAGCATAATTTGTAAAATGAAGGAAATTGGACACGAGAATTACTCCAAAATGACTTTGTTGAGACCACCTGACCATAATATGCAAAGATAAACTCACCCACACCTCCACCGATCACTTCCTGCAAGTACCGACAGGTTCTCAATTGTTCCACACTACTGTGAAAGTCTGGGTTTTATCTGGAGAGGTTGGGAGCTGGTGAATGGCTAGGCATCACCTGGGAGCTGAGATAACAGGGCAAGCAGCACCCGGGAGCTGGTGATACAGGCAGCACCCCCGGGAGCTGGTGAGGACAGGCAGCACCCCTGGGAGCTGGTGAGACAACAGGCAGCACCTGGGGAGCTGGTGACAACAGGCAGCACCCGGGAGCTGGTGATAAGAAAGGGCACTGTGGGAGCTGGTGACACAGGCATCACCCCTGGGGAGCTGGTGATAACAGGCAGCACCTCTGGGATTGGTGACAACAGGCAGCACCCTGGAGCTGGTGATAACAGGCATCACCTGGGAGCTGCTGGTGATAACAGGCAGCACTCCTGGGAGCTGGTGACACAGGCAGCACCCTAAGAGCTGGTGATAAGCAGGCAGCACCCTGGAGCTGAGACAACAGGGCAGCACCCTGGAGCCAGATAACAGGCAGCACTCCTGGGAGCTGGTGACACAGGCACTGCCTGGGAGCTGGTGACACAGGCATCACCTTGGAGCTGGTGACAATAGGCGCACCTGGGAGCTGGTGACACTCAGGGCAGCACCCTGGGAGCTGGTGACACAGGCATCACCCCTGGGGAGCTGGTGACAACAGCATCACTCTGGGAGCTGGTGAGACTAGGCATCACCCTGGGAGCTGGTGACACAGTGCACCCCTGGGAGCTGGTGGACAGGCAGCACCCCTGGGAGCTGGTGAAGGGCATCACCCGGGAGCTGGTGACAGTAGGCACTCTGGGAGCTGGTGACAACAGGCAGCACCTGGGAGCTGGTGACAGTAGGCAGCACTCCTGGGAGCTGTTGATACAGGCAGCACCCTGGGAGCTGGTGATGGTGCAGGCACCCTGGGAGCTGGTGACACAGGGCAGCACTCCTGGGAGCCAGGATACAGGCACTCCTCGGGGAGCTGGTGATACAGGGCAGCACCCCTGGGAGCTGGTGACAACAGGGCAGCACCCTGGGAGCTGGTGACACAGGGCAGCACCTGGGAGCTGGTGACACAGGCAGCACTCCTGGGAGCTGGTGATACAGGCAGCACCCCTGGGAGCTGGTGATACAGGCAGCACTGGGGAGCTATAGGACAATAGGCAGCACCTCAGAGCCAGACAGGCACCCTGGGAGCTGGTGATGAAGAAAGGTGCACCCTGGGGAGCTGGTGACAATAGGCACCCTGTGAGCTGGTGACAGGCAGCACCTGGGAGTTGGTGACAACAGGGCAGCACCCCTGGGGAGCGGCGTGGATGGGCTAGGCAGCACTCTGGAGCGGTGACAGTCAGCAGCACTCTGGAGCTGGTGATGTTAGGCAGCACTCCTGGGAGCTGGTGATAATAGGCAGCACCCTGGGAGCTGAGACACAGTAGCACCCTGGGAGCTGGTGATGAAGCAGGCAGCACCCTGGAGCGGTGGACACAGGCAAGCACTTTGGGAGCTGGAGACAAGAAAACCCCTGGGAGTTGGTGACACAGTGGCACCTGAGCTGGTGACACTTAGCATCACCCTGGGAGCTGGTGATACAGGGCAGCAACCTGAGCTGGTGAATAGGCAGCACCCTGGGAGCTGGTAGATAACAGGCAGCACCCCTGGGAGCTGGTGATAACAGGTGCGTCCGGGAGCTGGTGACAGGCAGCCCCGGGAGCTGGTGATAATAGGGCATCACCCCTGGGAGCTGGTGACAGCAGGCAGCACCTGGGAGCTGGTGACACCAGGCACTCCCACCTTGGGAGCGTGGTGATGCAATGAGGGGTGGCACCCTGGGAGCTGGCATTGGGGGCAGCACCGGGGAGCTGGTGACAACAGGGCAGCACCCCTGGGAGCTGGTGACAACAGGCAGCACCCTGGGAGCTGGTGACACAGGCAGCACCCTGGGAGCTGGTGGCACAGGCAGCACTCTGGGAGCAGGTGATGGGCCAGGCAGTACCCTGGGAGCTGGTGACACAGGCAGTACCCTGGGAGCCAGGATACAGGGTGGCACCTGGGAGCTGGTGATACAGGCAGCACCTGGGAGCTGGTGACACAGGCAGCACCTGGGAGCAGGTGAGGCACCCCTGGGGAGCCATGATAACAGGGCAGCAGCACCCTGGGAGCTGGTGGACACAGGGCAGCACCCTGGGGAGCTGGTGATACAGGCAGCACCCTGGGAGCTGGTGACAACAGGCAACCTTCTGGGAGCAGGTGACACAGGCAGCACCCCTGGGAGCTGGTGATAAGCAGGCAGCACCCCTGGGAGCGAGATAAGCAGGCAGCACCCCTGGGAGCTGGGTGACAACAGGCAGCACCCTGGGAGCTGGTGGGACACAGGTGCACCTGGGAGCAGGTGACACAGGCAGCACCCGGGAGCTGGTGACAACAGGGCAGCACCCCTGGGAGCTGGTGGCAGCACCCTGGGAGCTGGTGACAACAGGCAGCACCCTGGGAGCTGGTGAGCAACAGGCAGCACCCTGAGCTGGAGACACATGGCACCCTGGAGCTGGTGACAACAGGCAGCACCTGGGAGAGCTGGTGACAATAGGCAGCACCTGGGAGCTGGTGACACAGGCATCACCCTGGGAGCTGGTGACAATAGGCAGCACCCTGGAGCTGGTGACAATAGGCAGCACCCTGGGAGCTGGTGGACAATAGGCATCACCTTGGGAGCTGCTGGTGACATAATAGGCAGCACCCTGGGAGCTGGTGACAACAGGCAGCACCCTAAGAGCTGGTGACAAACAGGCAGCACCCTGGGAGCTGGAGACAACAGGGCAGCACCCTGGGAGCTGAGACACAGGGCAGCACCCTGGGAGCTGGTGACAACAGGCATCACCTGGGAGCTGGTGACAACAGGCATCACCTTGGGAGCTGGTGACAATAGGCAGCACCCCTGGGAGCTGGTGACAATGGGCAGCACCCTGGGAGCTGGGACAACAGGCAGCACCCTGGGAGCTGGACAACAGGCAGCACCCTGGGAGCTGGTGACAATAGGCATCACCCTGGAGCTGGTGACAACAGGCAGCACCCTGGGAGCTGGTGACAATAGGCAGCACTGGGAGCTGGTGACACAGGCATCACCCTGGGAGCTGGTGACAGCAGGCACCCTGGGAGCTGGTGACACAGGCAGCACCCTGGGAGCTGGTGAACAGGCAGCACCCTGGGAGCTGTGGATACAGGCAGCACCCCTGGGAGCTGGTGACAGCAGGCAGCACCCTGGGAGCTGGTGACAATAGGCAGCACCCTGGGAGCTGGTGACAACAGGCAGCACCCTGGGAGCTGGTGACAAGAGGCAGCACCCCTGGGAGCTGGTGACAACAGGCACCCCTGGGAGCTGGTGACAACAGGCAGCACCCCTGAGCTGGTGACAACAGGCAGCACCCCTGGGAGCTGGTGACAACAGCAGCACCCTGGGAGCTAGGACAATAGGGCAGCACCCTGGGAGCTTGACAACAGGCAGCACCCTGGGAGCTGGTGACAACAGGGCAGCACCCTGGGAGCTGGTGAAACAGGCAGCACCCTGGGAGCTGGTGACACAGGCAGCACCCTGGGAGCTGGTGACAATAGGCAGCACCCTGGGAGCTGGTGATCAGGCAGCACCCTGGGAGCTGGTGAGCAGCACCTGGGAGCTGGTGACACAGGCAGCACCCTGGGAGCTGGTGACAATAGGCAGCACCCTGGGAGCTGGTGATACAGGCACCCTGGGAGCTGGTGACACAGGCAGCACCCTGGGAGCTGGTGACAATAGGCAGCACCCTGGGGAGCTGGTGACAATAGGCAGCACCTTGGGAGCTGGTGACAACAGGGCAGCACCCCTGGGAGCTGGTGACAATAGGCAGCACCCTGGGAGCTGGTGACACAGGCATCACCTTGGGAGCTGGTGACAACAGGCAGCACCCTGGGAGCTGGTGACAACAGGCAGCACCTGGGAGCTGGGACAATAGGCAGCACCCTGGGAGCTGGTGACACAGGCAGCACCTGGGAGCTGGTGACAGTAGGCAGCTCCCCTGGGAGCTGGTGACAGGCATCACCCCTGGGAGCTGGTGATACAGGCAGCACCTCCTGGGAGCTGGTGACACAGGCATCACCTGGGAGCTGGTGACACAGGCACCTGAGCGAACAGGCAGCACCCTGGGAGCTGGTGACAACAGGCAGCACCCTGGGAGCTGGTGACAACAGGCAGCACCCTGGGAGCTGGTGACACAGGCAGCACCCTGGAGCTGGTGACACAGGCAGCACCTGGGAGCAGGTGACAACAGGCAGCACCCTGGGAGCTGGTGACAACAGGCAGCACCCTGGAGCATAACAGGCAGCACCCTGGGAGCTGGGACAAGGCAGCACCTGGGACTGGACAAAGGCAGCACCTGGAGCAGGTGACAACAGGCAGCACCCTGAGCCAGGCGCACCCTGGGAGCTGGTGACACAGGCAGCACCCTGGGAGCAGGATACAGGCAGCACCTGGAGCTGGTGACACAGGCAGCACCTGGGAGCAGGGACACAGGCAGCACCCTGGGACTGGTGACACAGGGCAACCCCTGGGAGCTGGTGATACAGGCAGCACCTGGGAGCTGGTGACACAGGCAGCACCCCTGGGAGCTGGTGACAGGGCAGCACCTGGGAGCAGGTGACAACAGGCAGCACCCTGGGAGCGAGACACAGGCACCCTGGGAGCTGGTGATAACAGGCAGCCACCCTGAGCTGGTGACAACAGGAGCACCCCTGGGAGCTGGTGACAATAGGGCAGCACCTCGGAGCTGGTGACAACAGGCAGCACCTGGGACTGGGACACAGCACCGGCGGTGACACAGGCAGCACCCTGGGAGCTGGTGACCAGGCAGCACCCTGGGAGCTGGTGACAATAGGCAGCACCTGGGAGCTGAGAATAGGCAGCACCCTGGGAGCTGGTGACAACAGGGCAGCACCCTGGGAGCTGGTGACACAGGCAGCACCTTGGGAGCTGGTGACAGCAGGCAGCTCCCTGGGAGCTGGTGACAACAGGCATCACCCTGGGAGCTGGTGACAGTAGGCAGCACCCTGGGAGCTGGTGACACTAGGCATCACCCTGGGAGCTGGTGACACAGGCAGCACCCTGGGAGCTGGTGACAACAGGCAGCACCCTGGGAGCTGGTGACAACAGGCAGCACCCTGGGAGCTGGTGACACAGGCACAGCACCTGTGAGCTGGTGACAACAGGCACCTGGGGAGCTGGTGACAGCTGGGGCAGCACTCCTGGGAGCTGGTGATACTAGGGCAGCACCCTGGGAGCTGGTGATACAGGCACCCCTGGGAGCTGGTGACACAGGCAGCACCCCTGGGAGCTGGTGATACAGGGCAGCACCCTGGGAGCTGGTGACACAGGCAGCATCCTGGGAGCTGAGACAACAGGCAGCACCCTGGGAGCTGGTGACAATAGGGCAGCACCCTGGGGAGCTGGTGACACAGGGCATCAACCTGGGAGCTGGTGATAACAGGCAGCACCCTGAGCTGGTGACAATAGGGCAGCAGCACCCTGGGAGCTGGTGACAATAGGCAGCACCCTGGGAGCTGGTGAGGACACAGGGCAGCACCCTGGGAGCTGGTGACAGAAAGGCACCCCTGGGAGCTGGTGACACAGGGCAGCACCCTGGGAGCTGGGAGGATAACAGGGCAGCACCCTGGGAGCTGGGAGGACAGGCAGCACCCTGGGAGCTGGTGGACACAGGGCAGCACCCTGGGAGCTGGTGAGACAATAGGCAGCACCTTTGGAGCTGGGTGACACAGGCAGCACTATGGGAGCTGGTGACAATAGGCAGCACTCTGGGAGCTGGTGACACTAGGCATCACCTTGGGAGCTGGTGTGACAATAGGCAGCACCCTGGGAGCTGGTAGGATACAGGGCAGCACCCTGGGAGCTGGCAGGACAACAGGCAGCACCTTGGGAGCTGGGAGACAAGCAGGGCAGCACCCTGGGAGCTGGTGACACAGGCAGCACCCCTGGGAGTTGGTGACAATAGGGCAGCACCCTGGAGCTGGAGACACTCAGGGCAGCACCTGGGAGCTGGTGACACAGGCAGCACCCTGGGAGCTGGTGACAATAGGGCAGCACCCCGAGATCTGGTGACAATAGGCAGCACCTGGGGAGCTGGTGATACCAGGGCAGCACCCTGGGAGCTGGTGACACAGGCAGCACCCTGGGAGCTGGTGACACAGGCAGCACCCTGGGAGCTGGTGACACAGGTGCACCCTGGGAGCTGGTGACAGCCAGGCACCCTGGGAAGCTGGTGATACTAGGCAGCACCCCTGGGAGCTGGTGACAAAAGGCAGCACCCTGGGAGCTGGTGACAACAGGCACCCCTGGGGAGCTGGTGATGCCAGGCAGCACCCTGGGAGTTGGTGATGGGCCAGGGCAGCACCCCTGGGAGCAGGACACAGGCAGCACCTGGGAGCGGTGACACAGGGTGCACCCGGGGAGCTGGTGAGCCACCAGGCAGCGCACCTGGGAGCTGGTGACACAGGCAGCACCCTGGGAGCTGGTGACAGTAGGCAGCACTGGGAGCCAGGACACTCAGGGCAGCACCCTGGGAGCTGGTGACACAGGGCAGCACCCTGGGAGCTGGTGACAATAGGCAGCACCCTGGGGAGCTGGTGACACAAGCAGCACCCTGGGAGCTGGTGAGACACAGGCAGCACCCTGGGAGCTGGTGACAATAGGGCAGCACCCCGGGGAGCTGGTGACACAGGGCAGCACCCTGGGAGCTGGTGACAGTAGGCAGCACCCCTGGGAGCTGGTGGCCAATAGGCAGCACCCCTGGGAGCTGGTGACAATAGGCAGCACCCCTGGGAGCTGGTGACAAATAGGCAGCACCTCGGGAGCCAAACACTACAATGAGCAACAATTAATAAGACAAACACGATGTACTGTATCGTAGGTGGACGCAGCTACAATCTATAGAGGCTGGGTGATCAAATGAAAGTGGTGATGTTTGGGATAAATAGTGTACTGTACTTTAAGATTATCAGAGCAGCAGACCGGCTCTCCACCAGGCACATTACATCCCCTGCAACGTCCATCATAAGCGACACCTTCACGCCAATGTGTGGTGTTTACACTTGTTCTAAAGTTTTATAAAATGATCATTAATAATGACTCATTATTATCAGTTGCTTTATATTTGGTGTCAAGTTTTCAAGCAGTTAAATCTTTAAATTCGGCATTACAGTGAGCCACAACTGGGTACCCTTCACAGATATATATGAACCAATGAACTGCAAGGAGGTCGATGCTTCTAGTCTCTAGTAGTGCAGCTTAAAAAACGACTTTAATTGTTATCGCCTGACCAGATACTTGACCTAAAGGTTAGATTTGTCGGGAAGTTCTAGTGAGGCTTAGACGCATCTGACCTTCTCAAGAGTATTAATTATCTCATGCAAGAATGTACAAGATTTTTGTAGTAAGAAGTTAAAGGAATCAACACTGGTAGTAATAATCTAAGAGAAAAACTTAAAAAAAAAAATTGTGTTATGGCACCAACTATATATTACCTGATGAGAGGTAATTACCCTGCTAGTTCAGTAGTTCAGTAGGTGTGTGTATGTGTGTGTACTGATAACCATTAAGGAACAGAAAACATGAAGTCTCAAGCACTTTTGTGTAATCCACATCTTCAGGGGTAAGTACAGCACTTGGGAACTTGTGTTTTCTTTTGTGGTTATCAGCATATACTTAGATCACTCACACCTACAGTGATTTAATATATACATATATATATATATATATATATATATATATATATATATATATATATATATATATATATATATATATATATATATATATATATATATATATATATATATATATATATATTGTTACAACCACACCATCAATTGTCATGATCTACCTACCCAGCACCACTAACAACGCCATCTAAGGACGAAACACAAGTATGACTACCTAGTTACCAGTCCGGGGTTTCCTTCTCCATATCCTGGTTGTTGCGTCACCTCCTACAAGTCTTCCATCAGCTCCAGTTCGATGAGAGTTGAGTTCACTTGGGAAGTGACCACAGGATCACCTGTCCTGAAACCCACGGCACAGTGACTACCTACCGTCTTCTACAATACTCAGCCTTACTGTCAGCCATCTCAGCTCAGCACTTAAGTATTTGTTATCTTATATTGCCTCCCACCTCCACCTTGCTTCACGATTGTTTTATGTTGTATTAATATGTATATACTGTTAATGTTTAGGTTAAGTATGGTTAAGGGTAAATTATAGAAAGCTGAAATATTTTGTTAAGGAATTTATGGACTTTATTATACACAACAAAACTCATCCTTGTCTACCCTTTTATAGTCCGATTGTCTTTGTTTTTTATTGTTAGCCTGTTGGGATCTGGGTAGACTTTAACTATATTCTAAATCCCCAACTCGTAACAAATGGCGACCGTGACAGACCCAATATTAAGTGCCATATTTCAACCCCTTGTTACTCCTTTGCTAATTATTTCTCCTAGTCACTTTATTCACAATTGCTTTACGGTGGTTTAAAGTTTCCTTCATATGTGTGTGCATATATTGGTATTATCGTACAGTGAAGTGACAGACGTAGGATATTAGGTTCCAAGTGTCATAAGGTTACCTGTTATTACATCGCAAGTCGTGTAGTAAGTCTTATCGAGTGTAGGGAAGAATCCGATCTGTTTAATGCCATACCTCGCTCCAGAGTAGCTGTTCCATAGTCACTAGTTTAGGTGAAGTGATATCTTGGGACGCCCCGCTCTACCAGGAACCCCCATAATTATAAAGCCTCCATTATTATTCTTCTCATTATCTCATTCGGGTCAATCATAAAGCAACTCAAGGCTGTTAATCCGGATCTTTATTAATGCCGTAATACGCCCTTCCTGTTTCAAGTATCTAAGGGTTGTTAATCCGGATCTTTATATTAATGCCGTAATACGCCTCTTCCCCTTTCAAGTCTCTTATCCTTATCTGGCGATCTTCTCAGAAGAACAATATACATAAGTGTACTTCCCAGGTATAATCTGGTTAGTTTCCGGGACTTTCTGGATATCCACTGCCGTGATATTGAGGTAATCCACTTATCTTTGACCATTAGTTAATTTATCCTACTTTTCTAACAATGGCCACCTTGGTTTTTGATCTCCAGGATTTATTTAAAAATCCCTCCTCAGATCCAAAATTACGTTAATATCCTGAAGAAAGAATGGAAAGAAATAGCCAACTATTACAATATCCCATTTTCACAGCAACTGACTAAGGAAATGTTAAAAATCATGTAATTGGAAATGTTGGTTCAATAAGAAGTTTTAAAAGAATCCGCTGTTGACTGATTAACGCTCATGTCCAAGAAACTTCAACCACTATCCACCACCCCTCCTCACCAGAAGTTGCTTTAGGTCTAGCTAGCTCCTCAAGAAAAAGCACAAAGAGTAGACGCCTTAGAACTTGAAGGAGCAATACGCAACTGAACGAAGCAAGA
>NW_024748159.1:0-30324 GCF_018991925.1 Homarus americanus
TTTATATAAAAAAAATTATATAAAAAAATAAAAATTTATATATAAAAAAAAATTTTATAGAAAAAAAATATTTTTATATAAAAAAAAAAATTTATATAAAAACAAAATTTTATATAAAATAAAATTATATAAAAAAAAATATTTTTATATAAAAAAAATATAAAAAAAAATTCTAAAAAAAATTTTTTTTATAAAAAAAAACTATAAAAAAAATTAAATTTTATATAAAAAAAAAATTTTATATAAAAAAAATATTTTTATATATAAAAAAAAAAAATTATAAAAAAAAATATTTTTATATAAAAAAAAATTATATATAAAAAAAAATTTATAAAAAAAATTATAAAAAAAAAAATTATTAAAAAAAAAAAATAAAAAAAAAATTATAAAAAATATATAAAAAAAAAATTATAAAAAAAAAAAATAAAAAAATAAATAAAAAATAAAAAAAAATAAAAAAATAAAAAATTATAAAAAAATTATAAAATTATAAAAAATTATAAAAAAAATTATAAAAAAAAATAAAAAATAAAAAAATTATAAAAAAAAAATTATAAAAAAAATAAAAAAAAAAAAAAAAAAAATAAAAAAATAAAATAAAAAAAAAATAAAAAAAAAATAAATAATTATAAAAAAAATAATAAATAAATTGGTAAAAAAAAAAAATTAAAAAAAAAAAAAAATAAATAAATAAATAAAATAAAAAAAATAAGAAAAAAAAAAAAAAAAAAAAAAAAAAAAAAAAAAAAATAAAAAAATTATAAAAAAATAAAATAAATTAACAAAAAAAAATTATAAAAAAAAAACAAATTATAAAAAAAAATAAAAAATAAACAATTAAAAAATATTATAAAAAAAAAAATTAAAATAAAAAAAATAAAAAAAAAATAAAAAAAATATATAGAAATAAAAAGAAAAATAAAAAAATAAAAAAAATTAATTATAAAAAAAATTATAAAATTATGAAAAAAAAATTTATAATTTTTCTGAAGTTCTTTTTATTTTTTATAATTTTTTATTTTTTTATAATTTTTTTTTTATAATGAATATGATGCATTCTTTGTGTACGAACCTCTGTCCTGTATGGCAGTGAAAAGTGACATTACCCACATGAATCTGACCGACGTATATGTATGTATGTGTGCGTGTATATGTACGTGTACATGTATATGTATATACGTATGTGTGTGTGTGTGTTTACATATATGTATATGTACTGTCAATGAATATGATGCAACTCTTTGTGTACGAACCTCTGTCCTGCATGGCAGTGAACAGTGACATTATCCATATGAACCTGACCTATATACATTTATAGTTGTTAATGAATATGATGTATTTCTTTGTGTGTGAACCTCTGTCCTGCGTGACAGTGAGAAGTGATACCACCCTCAGTGTCAAGACCTGACTGAATTACTTAGAATAGGCAAACTGTACTACACGCTCTGCCAATAAATTTGATAAATAAAAAAAAACCTTTAGGTCCCACGTTGGCCAACGCTTTCCTCTGTCACCACTAGAAGCTTTGGCTTACCGAATGTCCCCCCAATTTAAGCCTTTGTTTTATCGTCGGTATGTTGATGACACTTTTTTAATTTTCAGATCACTTGATCACGTCCCTATGTTTCTAAATTATTTAAATTCGAAACATGGCAACATCAAATTTACTTGTGAATTTGAAAAGGAAAATATTCTTCCATTCTTTGATGTTAATATCCACCGTCTTCATAATAGTTTAGAGACAGCCTTATACAGAAAACCAACTTTCACTGGTTTGAGTTCAAAATTTTCATCTTTTATTCCTCTTAATTACAAATGTAATCTAGTACATACTCTTACCAACAGAGCCTTTAATATATGTTCAAGCTATTTCCACTTGGACATTGAACTAAAATACATAAATGAACTACTCTTTAATAATGGCTTCCCTCAGAGATTTACAGACACTTATATTGGCAAAACGCTTAATAGGTTTTTTAGTCCCACACAGCCTCAAATCCACACTGTCCCTAAATATTCTATCTATCTCACCATCCAGTAAACAGGCCCACTCAGTTTCACCCTTAGAAATAAACTTAAGAAGCTTTTCAATGAATTCTATCCACAAATTTCTCTTAGACTAATCTTTAAAACCCAGAGTTCAATTAAGAAATTCTTTAAAATTAAAAGACACCATACACACACACCTGCAATCCTCAGTTGTTTATCAATTTACGTGTGCTAGCTGTAGGGCAGCATATACAGTACAGTGACCCCTCCATTAACGAACTCAATCCGTTCCAGAAGGTCGTTCGTTAACCGAAAAGTTTGTTAACCGAAACCATTGTTTCAATGGGTTTTTGGGTAATTGGTTCCAGCTCACCGAAAATTTCCTAACTTCAACAAAAATGGCAGAAAAATTTACTTACTTTGAGGTGTGTATGTAGAAGGCTCCTGGATGATGATGATGATGTGCATTTTAAGTGGGAGGTGGAGGAGGAGAAGGGAGAAGAGAAGGAAGTGGAGGTGGAGGAGAAGCATTTTACTGCTTCTTGGAAGGTGAGTCACCTTCCATGAAAATGTCAGGAACCTCTGGACTGACAGATTCTCCACCATGAACATCCTCTCTCCTTCTTGAAGTGGAAGGCTGAGGACTAGCATCATCCTCTCTCCTTGAAGTGGAAGGCTGAGGGCTAGCATCTTGTTCCCTCTGCCTTTTACTGAAGAAAGTGTCAATTGTGGTCTGTGGGGCACCTGTCCTCCTCACCATTAACTTATGTTTAAAGAAGGAGACCACTGAGTCCTCAACATGACACAAAGTTAGTTCAGTTTTTTCCACTTTGGGTGCTTTGAAGCCAGTTCCCTGAACTTCTCCCAGTAGTAAATCACATCTTTCATCTGTTTAGCTGACATATGGTCATCACTTTCAAGTTCCTCCTCACCACTGTCAGCCTCTACCCGTAACATCTCATCCAGTTGCTTCAAGTCATCAGGAGTAAGTTCCTCCTCATGAGACATCACAAGCTCTTCCACATCCTTCTCCTCCACTTCAAGGCCCAATGACTGACCAATGGACACAATCTCCTGGTCCAACTCTGTTTCTTCCTCAAATCCCTCAAAATCATGGACTACTGATGGCCACAGTGCTTTCCATGAAGAATTGAGGGTTCTATTGGAGACTTCTTGCCATGATGACACAATCAATTTTACAGCCTCCAGGACGTTGAATTGTGTCTTCCAGAACTGTTTCAGTGTTAGTTCAGGATCAGTGGAAGTTGCCTGATGACACCTCCTAAACATTTTCTTCATGTACAACTTCTTGAAGTTGCTGATCACATTCTGGTCCAATGGCTGTATGATTGATGTAGTGTTTGGAGGCAAAAACAACACTTTCACAAAGTCAAATTGATACTCCAAATTTCTGGCAAGGTCAGGGTCATGACCAGGAGCTTTATCCATGAGGAGAAGAGCCTTTAAAGGGAGTTTATTGGTGGTTAGGTAGCTCTTGACAGAAGGGCAAAACACGTCAACAGCCCATTCATTAAAGAGCTGTCTTGTCATCCATGCCTTACGGTTGGACTTCCAATAAACTCCAAGCTTTGTTCTTTTCATTTTCTGTTGCTTGAACACCCTGGGGTTTTCAGAGTGGTAGACAAGCATAGGCTTTAGTCGGAAATCCCCTGAAGCATTGGCACCAAGTAATAGAGTGAGACGGTCTCTCATGGGTTTATGGCCAGGTAAAGAGGCTTCATCTCTGGTGATGAATGTTCTTTTGGGTATCTTTTTCCAGAACAGCCCAGTTTTGTCCACATTGAACACTTGCTGTGGAAAATAATTTTCTTCTTCCATCAGTTCTTTAAATTCATCTAAAAACTTTGCTGCCCCTTCCTTATCAGCACTAGCAGCTTCACCATGCCTAGCAACACTGAAAATGTCACTTCTTTTCTTAAATTTTTCGAACCAGCCTTTGCTGGCCCGAAAATCTTCAAATTCTGTGCCTGAAGAACCAGGTTGATCTGTCTTTAAATGTTCGTAAATCTCCCTGGCTCTTTCACAAATGAATTCAGTAGAAACTGAATCACCTTTCATCTGTTTTTCCCTAATCCAGATGATAAGTAACCTCTCAGTTTCTGCAATTAGGGATCTACTTTTAAACACACTTGTAGATTTGTCTGACTTTCACTTCTTTAAATTTGTCTTTCTGTGCAAGAATTGTCGAGAGTTGATGTCGACATGCCATATTCTTTGCATAGCGCATTTGTTCTAATGCCTTGTTCGTGTTTTTTTTTTTCCTGCTTGGTTTGGATTGAAATTGCTTTTCTTGATCTCTTAGGCCCCATGCTGGATTCAAACAATGTCAACACGTGCGTTTAAAGTTAAACTCGTTGTAAATAAAGAATATTTTCTTTAAAATAACACTGCACTGCGCTATATATTGTCAATCTGTAAAATAAATTTCAAAATGACCAATAATTTGCTTGGAAATGCAGAAAAAAAGCGTTTAGTTGAAGAGTCTCAAGCAAGATGTTCCCTCCAGTGAAAACAGAGAGACTGATGCCCGTTTGCTGTGTTAAGAGGCTGGATGCCGCGCATTAAACTACAGTATTACCCCGCCTAACGCGGTTTCACTTAACGCGTTTTATCATATACGCGGTGCCTCGCCTTTGCTGAACTTTCACTTAACACGGATTTTTTCCACATATACGCGGTGAGTGTCCGGCTCGAGATGCTATTTTTAGATTTGCCCCACCCTGCCTGACTGCCTGTTTTAGCTCATAAAATTCATACAAATTACCCGGCCAGAATATAATTTACATTGCTGGAATTCTTATAATTTGGTGATCATTTTTAATATAAACATCATATTTTTGCATTAGACATACAAATTTTAGATAAAATTTTTTCTCAAATTAACTATGTTATCTTTTGTGCAAAATATATGACATTTATATTCAAAATATTCCTGGTCTTACAAGGAATCCAGCAATGTCAATTATATTATCCTAACTTTAGTTTGAGGTATTATTTATTAAAATTTAGTGGTTATCCCACACATCTCCTTGGGACGGTTGGTGGGGGGTGGGGAGGAGGGAGGGACCGACCGACCATCTGTTACCCTGTGAAGAATTATTTTTTTTTTTTATTAACTGAAGATATTTGTTTTAGCTCATAAAATTCATACAAATTACCCGGTCTGAATATAATTTACATTGCTGGAATTCTTATAATTTGATGATCATTTTGAATATAAACATCATATTTTTGCATTAGACATACAAATTTTAGATAAAAATTTTTCTCAAATTAACTATGTTATCTTTTGTGCAAAATATATGACATTTATATTCAAAATATTCCTGGTCTTACAAGGAATCCAGCAATGTCAATTATATTATCCTAACTTTAATCTGAGGTATTATTTAATACTAAATGTTAAAAACCCTGGAAGGGAGGATTGGTGGGGGGTGGGGGGGAGGGTTGGGACTGACCGCGCGGTTGGAAGAGGGGGGAGGCAAGGTTGAGTCCATTATTTGAATGAACATTAACTTGGCGACTGTATTTCTCTATTTCTCTTAAGTATTAATTGTGTGCATGTACCATCATAAAATTAAGTTGTTATTTTTACTACAACATAGGTATGTGCCTTCAAAAAGTGGAGTTTGGGGGTCGGGCCGGTTTCTATTGGAATTAATCCCATATGTTCTGTTGTTCACTTAACGCGGATTTCACTTAACACGGGACCCTCTGGGTTCAATTGACCGCATTAAGTGGGGTACAACTGTAGTTACTTTACTTTCAATTATGTTCAATAATTGTTAAAATGACTAAAAAAAATTAATATTAAACTTTTAAAATTATTGAATAGTATAAACTTCTTGATATTTACTAAAATAGTAAGGAGTTTAAGCCCTAGAACCTATTAATGTATTGGCAGACTAATACTACAGCTGGTTGACCGCCCAGTGCAAGCCAAAACTTGTCGAGGTCGGCTCGTAAGAAACTCGTTAACCCGAGGGGTTGCTCGTTAACCGAATTTAAGAATCTTATGGGAGGTAACTCGTTAACCGAGGGACCACTGTAAATATCAATAGAGTATTTGTACTGTACAATACTTGGGATGCACCAATGAATTGATATCAGCTACAGATAATATCAATATTTTGCTGAATAATCAGTATCTGTAAACAAAGTATTAGTTGATGCTATTTTGCTGTTTTGGGTTAATAAATTACTCGAGCATTTTTATTATCGGCAAAATACAGTAATTACGGAAACCAGTTACTATAATCCGTTCACTTATTATGGGAAGGTCACACTTGGCTGCCGCTCATAATGTTTTATTGGATAACATGGCAGTGTCCTCTGTGGAAGTCTGTCTATAGCACTTCATTGTAAGGTAATGGATACATTAACAGGCCAGACAAAGTAGCTTTTGTTTAATGTGAAGAGAAAAATAATCTGGTAAAGACTGTCACTGACGAGAAAGATTGTTTTACATACTGTAGCATCGGTAAGGTACATCCGATATTTTATTGACCAATATTACCCAAATTAGAACTAAGAACGACATAGGTTGTTGAGGCTGGAGAGGAGTTTTTATAACAAATTTAGTCAAAATGATAAATAACATGATTTAAATCCTGTTTTAATAAAGAATGAGTAAATAATGAATAAATGTTCCAAAATAAGTCTTAAATATAGAATAAAGCCACTGTTGCTTAGAAATGCGTGTCTTTTCCACCATCTCTGTACAAGTAAACATTAAGCTGATGACCACTTGAGGATAATACAACAAAAATGGCCGTCACGAGGAGAGACTAACATCAATAATAAATAAATAAATAAATATTAATTTAGTAACACCGCAAGTTAATATTTTCTGGTCTTGGTCTGGTTTATCTGTTGTCTCGATGCTCCTCTGACCCAACGCTTATTGCTTTCATTTTCTCATCAATAGTAAGGACTTTCCCGGGCACCTTGGCTGGTTAACCAACACAAGACGAGGGCTGGGTTATTTAACATTGACGAACAGACTAACGGCAAATTTGTTTTATTTAAATACTGTATTTGGCCGATACTTTGTTTTTAGTCTGGCTTTGGTGGTGAGACGATATAGTGACTTGTTTTACCTGCATGATAAAATTTACCTAAATTATAGCATTAACTCTGGCAGCAGATTATTGGGAGTGTTTTGAATCTGGTTCTTAACGGTGCATCACTAATGTATTCTTCAATTACTGTACTTGACTAAGTGAATTAATGTGGTACTTCCATAGAGGATAAAACCTTCAGTTTAGGGTCATGTTATACAATACTGTATTAGGATAAATTAGTATTGTGAAAATATGTTATTGAAACTTTTTATAGATAATAACTTGACTTTACTTCCAGTAGGTTCTGGACCATGGCAAGGAGAGGTGTGCACTCTGCTGTACCACACATCTTGCCTCACTTGTACTGCTGTACTAGGCTTCTCTTCTCCAATATCAGGATGGCAAGTGATTCACAATACAACTAAAGGAAGCAGGTGATACAGCCCAGACCCAGCCATCCACCCCTCCTCTCTACCTCAGCTAAAGAATATAACAAGTTCAGTTGATGTAAAAATATACAAAAAACATGATACTACATATAAAATTGCCTCGGAATTATCACTTACAGGGGAGTAAAGTTTACTTTATCGTCCTGTGTCAAAATAAACTTTTCCAACACTGATTGGAATTTCTCTGCCAATTTATCCTTAAAACCAAAGGCAAACAAATTGCTCTGGGATATTCAATGACCATACTAGATTTCTTGGTGCTATAAATTTCAAGACAAAATAGAAAGTAATGGAGAAATTATACTTAAATTTATATACATAAGAGAAAATGTGTAAAGGGTCGAGAATATTGAAAGGGGATTATGGGGCTAGAATTGATGTACAGTCTTGGTCAAAAGTGCTGAACATTTGACAGTATTTGGCATGTAAAAATTAAAAATTGTATGAATTTATTTAGGTTTGTTATTAGCAATAGCATATCCCCAATTATATATCCAGATGATGTTCAACACTTTTGATCCTGACTGTACCTATGATCCTTTATTGATGACAGGAATATCATAACAATTGACCAAAGTTAAAAGCCCCAAAACTGGACTCTGGCCGTAACTACTTATAACTTCTCAACCAATCGTTTAATACATCAAATTTATAACACCAGAAATAATTATTGGTCATGTTTATGCTTGACTTTAATTAATTCAGTAAAGTACATAAAGTTACCTACAAGATGAGTATGTTTAGTAAATAATAAAGTACTCTTAGCAACATTCACTTGTAATACTGTACCAGACCTGTGACTGACCCACTCGAGGAATTCATTGACGTAAAGTTAGTGGAAAGTAAAAATATTCATCACAAATCAATAAGTTCTGGGTCAAGTCATTGAAAGAAAACATTTAAAATATATTACCAAAACTATGAACCAAAGATACAGGAAATATTGTAGTTAAGCATCAATAACTATTATGGTTAAACTAAACTCACTTGTGGGTAAGTTTTGTAATGAAAGGTTTTTGGTTTTTATAGTTTAGTTAATATGAACCATAACTTGTACACTTAGGTTAAGTTGCTGTACAGTTACTGATAATATTCCCTAGACACTTGTTCTCAAGGATCATTTGGTGAAAAATTCAAATTAACAAAAATTCTTATTTTTCTATTGAGTTTATAAATTTGGTTCTGTCAAGTGTTAAGGAATTTTGTCTAAAACACTACAGTTCATTTTGTCATTACTATATTTAAAACATTTTTATGGTTAAAAATTTTGAATGTTTGATCAAGATGACGAAGTAGGAATGTTACCGGAAACACTGAGTGCCGTGGTTGCCCAGACTGATTACATTGTTGGCTGCCTGGACTTCCTGTACGGTTTCAGCCAGGCTTGTTGGCTGGTTGCTGCTCCCAGATTGCCTTGTCGCAGCTTGTTGTTGGTTGCTGGTTTGTCGGTGCTTGCTTGTTGCTGGTTGCTGCCTGGACGTTCTGTTTCAGTTTGCTATTGCTGCCCTGACGCGTTTGTTGTGTGTTGCTGTCCAGACAGGCTCTGCTCTTGTGTGCTGTTGCCTGGATCACGCCTCGACGGTTTCGTTTCAGTATGTTGCCAACCAGATTTGCTCTGGTTTGTGTGTGTTGCTGTTCTGACCATCGCTTTCTTTCTCCCCTGGACTGCTCTGTGCTTGCTGCCCTGGCCTGCAAATTTATAGAGCCATTAAGTTTCCATTAATAGATGTCTAAATGTCATTACGTCTTTATTAACCTTTTCTAGCATTTACAATATTTTCAACTTTTACAGAAAATTGACTAAGTTCAGCTTCAGATTTTGAAGCAAAATAATTTAATGAAATACTTGAAAAAAATATCTTAATTCATTATATACAAATGAAAAATATATATAAACTTGAAAAATAAACAATATATAAATAATATATATATACTGTATATATAAATAAAAAAATATAAAATATAAAAAAACATATATAAATAAAATATATAAATAAAAAATATATACTGTAAATAAATAAAATATAATTAAATAAAAAAATATAAAATAAAATATATATTAATAAAAAATATATATAAATAAAATATATAAATAAAAATATATAAATAAAATATATAAAATAAAAAAAATAACTAAAAAACCTGAAAAAAAATAGCTAAAAATATGAAAAAATTGGCATTTTTTTATGAAAAAATGGCTAAAAATTGCAAAATTTGAGCAAAAAAATTGCCCCTTTTTTACCCTTAAGTGTTTTTTGAGTTTGCCATTGCCAGGACTAACGTTGAAAAAATTTGGTAAAAGATAATCGGAAGCGTCTCCGGAGGAAGGCCTTCAAATTATCATTCACCAATAATATAAAAAAATACAAGCATAATGGATTACCTGGCCGTGGGAAGAGTAACTCAGTAGGGGCCCAGTGAGTTACTCTCCCACGTCCAGGTAGTCCGTTATGCCTTATAATACACAGATGCCAAGCTGGAGCTCGTAAGAATGGCACAAATGTTTTACCTCTAAAACCACACAAAAATTTATTACTCAAAATATGCCCAGGAATAATTTTGGCCATTTTTGGACTTAGAATATTTTTAAACAATGAATTTTTGGACTTAGAATAAATTTTGGACTTAGAATACTTTAAACAATGAATTTTTGGACTTAGAATATTTTAAATGATGAATTTTTAGACTTAAATATTTTAAATGATGAATTTTTGGACTTAGAATATTTTTAACGATGAATTTTTGGACTTTCATTGAATAACTGAGTGGTTCAAAAAGTTGCCTTGGCTGTCATATACAATATTATATTTATAATTATTGTGCAAATATAAATAGTTATAAAATGTACTTACAATATTAAAGTAAATAATACAGTAATAAATAATGAGAGGTGAGATTGTAGATGATATTCCATAAGTGTAACGGCCACACTGGTAAATGAAGTAAAAACCCTCATTGGAGAAATATAAGATGAAATTTTGGAGCTGATTTGACTATAGTGCATTTTTTATCAGATGAGAAGAGATGCCCCGCCCCCTCCTCAAGAGTTACACCTGATTGGCTGTTGCAAATCTGTCCGATTTCCTCCTGAAGTAATGATGTATTTCTAAACGAGTTTATTCATAATGACCATTTCTGACTAGAAAGACATTTAGCTTAATTATTTAAAGATTCATACATTAATTATATCAAACATAAACATGTAGGAAGTTTATCAGAAATATTATACAAGAATTAACTGTTAAACTCTGGTGGCAAATTGACGCTTTCGGAGGACGCATTTAATATATACTTATTTTTACCCGCAATAATACACAAATTACGAATCTCTTCTCAGATGGGATAAAACACACTATAGGTCCCTCTTCTGCCAACTAACACAACAAAACAAGGGAGAAATACATAGAACAAAGGAAAAGTCTCCTGAGTTAGGTAGGTTGGGGATTAATCTTCTTGATGAGAGCAGTGGACCCCAGACCTGATCCTCAATACTATTACACTTTCTGAATATCATCCACATATTATCAGTTCACCTCACAATGTGCAGTAAGTCTTACAGTTATTTATTACTGTATTATTTACTTTATTATTACTGCCAGTACCAGTAATAAGATTTTTGCAGTCAAGAAGGACTGAGATGAGTTGGAGACGAGGAACACCAACAGAAAATTCAACAAACAATTGAACAAAAAGATTGAGAAAATATGAACCTTATTTTTCCTGCTGACTGTGATAAAAGAGATCATGCCACTAAATTAATGAAAACAATGACCAAACTAGTCTTAATATTTTGATATTACTCGACAAGTCCTAAATTTTTTGTGTTCAATTACTGTATTCATTTGTTTTCTGTTCAGATTGTTCCTCATCATTCCAACCAACAAACATACTCAGGTACTATAGTAGCACCGACATTTCTTTACAACCTATCCTCATGTCATTCTTTGCCTACCTGTAACTCCCCTCCCCTCCACATTCATTTGTGTATCTCTTGACCCAGTTAGTTTCCTCCTTTCTCTCCTGAACCATCTCAGTTTAGCCTCCAGGTACTGTACTTCTCTCTGTTGCCAACCATCTTCCACATCTCACACAATCTTCTTTTCTCTTTTTATCTCTCTTTCCACTTCATCATTCCCGCCATCAACCACACTCAACGGAACATCTTTTATTATGGCCCAGCGTCTTGGTACACTGCCCCTCACTGGCTGCTTCCTCGCCTCTCAACTCATAAGAAAATGCTTCTTTTACATTCAGTTCCTTCACAATTCCCACACTCTCCTTCTTGGAACATCCACCTTCTTCCTCTCCCTCCATCTTTAAGTAACACACACACACACAAGCAACCTGTTCTAATTTCCTGACCAAAATGTAGCCAATCTAGGTTTCTGTGCCACCTGCCTTAGGCCTACACGGTCAGCCTACTTGCCCTATTCTTAAACACATGTTACATACCATCCCCAAACTCAAGTGTTCTTTCACCTTCAGTATTCCTTATTCCAAAGCCTTTCCCACCACGCACACCTTCATAACCCAGCGCGACAAATTTGGACAATAAAAATAGTTTGTTTAAACGGAGATCACTACACAATAAACTGCATCTCCTAAAACAACATTAACTGCCACGACTATAACAGAATAATTGCCGCTCAAGTCACTCGACAGATTTTACGGCAACATTAAATGACGCCGAACTAATGAGATAGAATTCCTAAACGAACAATAAAATGTATTTATGGCTTAGTTTAACCTAAATGGTAAATATATGTAAAGTACCTGAACGGTTCAACAGTCTCACTAAATCACATTAATTCTAAAGTCCTTAAAAACAATTTTGTTCCTTAATTTCAAATCATATTGTGATGGAATTCTAAGTCCTGGTAAAATTAAAATATAAATTTAGCCAAATTATACCTGGATAAACAGTGATAAATAAAGGTGTTGTGGTTTATAATTAAAATAAGACAAATTGTTAATCTTCCAGAGCCACAGCTAAACACCTCAGTTTAATATTGACCTCCACCTCACACTACAACAGAGTAACACCTGTGATGAAACAACATTATCAGGGAAAAGATCAACATATTTACATACACTAGACTACTTTAGATAGATAGATATATAATTATTATGTAAACTTATCACATAAGCTTACAATTGGTTCAACCTGCATATAGACAATGTAGGTATACAGTTCAGCATGTATATAGCTAATACAGGTATACAGTTCACCATGTATATAGACAATACTGTATAGGTATACAGTTCAGTATATTGTATTAGCCTCTCACATTAATATTATATAAATATGAGCTAAGGACATATATTCATTATATACATTCTATCACCCAGACTATTGAGCATACAGCGACATAAACATGTGTTCTGTCACACCTCCTAGGGTGCACAGCCCACAAACATGTGTTCTGTCACACCTCCTAGGGTGCACAGCCCATAAACATTTCTTCTGTCACACCTCCTAGGGTGTACAGCCCATAAACATTTGTTCTGCCACACCTCCTAGGGTGTACAGCCCATAAACATTTGTTCTGCCACACCTCCTAGGGTGTACAGCCCATAAACATTTGTTCTGTCACACCTCCTAGGGTGTACAGCCCATAAACATTTGTTCTGTCACACCTCCTAGGGTGTACAGCCCATAAACATTTGTTCTGTCACACCTCCTAGGGTGCACAGCCCATAAACATTTGTTCTGTCACACCTCCTAGGGTGTACAGCCCATAAACATTTGTTCTGTCACATCTCCTAGGGTGTACAGCCCATAAACATTTGATCTGTCATACCTCCTAGGGTGTACAGCCCATAAACATTTGATGTCACACCTCCTAGGGTGTACAGCCCATAAACATTTCTTCTGTCACACCTCCTAGGGTGTACAGCCCATAAACATTTGTTCTGTCACACCTCCTAGGGTGTACAACCCATAAACATTTGATCTGTCACACCTCCTAGGGTTTACAGCCCATAAACATTTCTTCTGTCACACCTCCTAGGGTGTACAGCCCATTAAACTACAGACTCATCCCTCAGTGTGTGGTAGGCTGTTTAGTTAATGACCTGTTGAAGTGTGGTTACTGTCCAGTCACCAGACTCAAGAGAGTTCAGCCCAGTTCACAGCCGGACACGATGCCCTAAAGTGAGACCAGCTCTCCGGGCTGTACCTCTCTCTAATTATATCAGCTAATTACAAGCCAATAGCTAATCCTCATTAGTCTGTCAATACCAAATAATTGTACAGACATTACTACCCAATATAACTATTAAATCAGCATGTGTGATTACATTAAACCAAGGAACAACGAGTGAAGAGAACATTATCTGTGTGTCTTGCTTAACTTACAAGCGAAGATAATTACAAGTACAACTCAGGACAGCTGTGACAATTTAAACTATCTACGACTGTATCAAAGGTAACATGACGTGAGATGACCCTATATCTCACTCAGCTGTATCAAAGGTGAGATGACCCTATATCTCACTCAGCTGTATCAAAGGTGAGATGACCCTATATCTCACTCAGCTGTATCAAAGGTAACATGACGTGAGATGACCCTATATCTCACTCAGCTGCATCAAAGGTGACATGACGTGAGATGACTCTATATCTCACTCGGCTGCATCAAAGGTACCAGCGACTAACCTACACTCGTTCAGGCAAGTGTTAACAAGTGAGATAGTTTGGTATCTTACCACAGCTAAAACAATATAGACAACCCAGGTATACAGTTCACCATGTATATAGACAACACAGGTATACAGTTTAGTATATATTGTGGAAAATGTATAATTCCATGTAATAATTAAGAATTGTAAATAAAACCTGGTAACAATCTGCCCAGTGGAGCCTTGAAGCAACTATCCTCATTTACTCAGTGAGCATTATAAAGGAACAGTCCTTTGTGTTCCTGACCTGCATCTGATAATGGCTGAACCACATCATCAAGGTCAAAAGTAAGTAATAATAAATGGCTGTTATAAACCATCAAGTGCCGTTGAGGACGTCTGTGTTGTGACCTTCTGAATCCTGCCAAGTTAAACCTTTTAAGGAAGGTCTTCACTCCCTGCAGTAGTTTGTAACAGGTGGGTCAGACCTGCACAGTACCAGACTCACACCACCGACTTAACATCAAAATATTTATCATTGTCACCTCAGAGATCCACTACATCCTCACACAATAATATTTCTTGGCTTTTCCACAATAAAGGCCAGAAGGAAGATGGAGTGGCAAGAGAAGGCCGCCTTATAGTTGTGTGTGATCAAGACTCATTCATCGGTAGCATAAATGTTGAAGCTCGCTATGGCTGAGTCAGCATTATATTATGATTCACATTTGTATAAGTTAACGTAGCGACAACATAACTACCAGTAATGAGCCGTTTGGGCAGTTGGTCTGCTAAAACTGTACAGTATAGGAGGAAACTGTAGTTCTTGTACCTGCAGAAAACCTGCCATGTTTGGTAGTGAGGGTAACATCTGTCCCAGGCTGGGGAATGAACCCAGGACACAGTAATGCACCACTAAAGATATACAACTGATGTATCTGAGAGACAATCACCAGTGTTTTGGTATAAAAACAATAAACAACACTTTCATGGTTCTATATCACTAAAGTGGTCTAGTTGCTGAATATATTGGACATTTTCCTGCAAATATTTGTATTCCAGGTATTAATCACATGCATTGTCAACTGTCTATCATGGTTAGCACAGTAGTTCTGTCTACAGTACATATAAGACAGACATACTGTAGACAGATGGGCAGAAAGATGTAGAGAGATAGACTGAGAGATATACCATATTTCCCACCATATAAGACATATTTTTTATTACGTCGGCAGGAGTCAGCCCACGAGGGGGGAGCACACCCGTCTCCTACATCTTTAGTGAAACAATTGTCAAATGGCAAGGAAGTATTTTTTCCTCCCTTTTATTTATTATTATTATTTTTATTCGTTCCTCACATTGGCGAGGGTCAACTGTATGTACATGTTATGAACATTGCAATTCCTTTTATGAAAAGTCAAATAGTGAACTTTCTTGAGACTATAAACCTTTCATGCTATATCAGTGGTTGCCTTTAATATGGTGAGAAATACAGTACAGTAGTATAGATAGATAGACTGAAAGTTAGACAGAAAGATAAAACAGAATCATCATCACCATCCAAATCATACAGCCATTTTCCACACCATCTCTTGCAGTCTGTCTTGTCAGGTTCTAAGATCATTTCTTACAATCTCTCCCCATGTCATTCTTGGCCTACCTACCACTGGCTCTCCTCCTAACCACATTTATTGTAGAATCATGCACCACATAACCCAGCTGGTCTCATCCATTCTCTCCACAGGCCTGATCTCAGTCTACTTTTTCGTAAATCTTGGCCGATACTCTCAATACCCAGCCGTCCTCTTACCTCTGAGCGGGGATTCTTATCTTTCAGCGTCACAGTACACATCCACCTCACCATTCTCATTTCAGCTCACTCAAGACTGCATATGTCACCCTCTTTAACTGCCCATATTTTCACGGATAAATAACACCACACTTCTCACACTAGTTGTATACATTTTTCCTTTCATGTGATGGGAAAGTCCTCTTGCTGACAATAAAGACAACAGTTCCCTAATCTTCCTCCAGCCATTTCTGACTCTTAACAATGAACAGAACCCTCTCCAGCACTGATCTTGTCACCCAGGCAGCAGAACTCATCCATGACTCACAACACAGCAGCCTTCAGCACCCCCTCCAGCACTGATCATGTCACCCAGGCAGCAGAACCCATTCCATGACTCACAACACAGCAGCCTTCAGCACCCCCTCCAGCACTGATCATGTCACCCAGGCAGCAGAACTCATTCCATGACTCCAACACAGCAGTTTTCAGCACCCTCCAGCACTGATCATGTCACCCAGGCAGCAGAACTCATCCATGACTCATAAACACAGCAATCTTCTAGCACTTCTCCATGCACCTCGATCATAAGTCACCCAGGCAGCAGAACTCCATCCATGACTCATAACACAGCAACTTTCAGCACTCCCATCCAGCACTGATTATGTCAGTAGCAGAACCCATTCCATGACCACAACACAGCAGCCTTCAGCACCCCTCCAGCACTGGATCATGTCACCCAGGCAGCAGAACCCATTCCATGACTCACAACACAGCAGCCTTCAGCAGCACCTCCAGCACTGGATCATGTCACCCAGGCAGCAGAACCCATTCCATGACCTTCACAACACACAGCAGCCTTCAGCACCTCCAGCACTGATCTTGTCACCCAGGCAGCAGAACTCATCCATGACTCACAACACAGCAGCCTTCAGCACCCCCTCCAGCACTGATCATGTCACCCAGGCAGCAGAACCCATTCCATGACTCACAACACAGCAGCCTTCAGCACCCCCTCCAGCACTGATCATGTCACCCAGGCAGCAGAACTCATCCACACAGTCCACGGATAATCTTCAGTGTTGAGTTTCTTCAGTCTTGTCATGGACACATATTTACCTGCACATACATAACACTTACAGTCAGCAACATCCTGCAGTCTGCCATCCACTCCACTGTACATCTTGTGTACCCACCTTCCTCACTCACTGTACCTCTTGTGTACCCACCATCCTCATTCACTGTACCTCTTGTGTACCCACCTTCCTCACTCACTGTACCACTTGTGTACCCACCATCATTCACTGTACCTCTTGTGTATCCACCTTCCTCACTCAATGTCAATATCTTTCTTACTGATAGCATAGATATAGATAAGACAGATGCTTGTATATATAAAGACAGTCTGATAGATGATATAGATACCAAACAGACAGACATACAGGTATTGAAAGACTGATAGAAAGATATAGAAGCACAGATAGATAAAGATAGACAGTTAGACAGACATAAAGACATACTTGTAGCAGCAGAGTCTCCATGATCCAGTTGTTAATTTCTCAAGGGTTTAGTCGTTAACACATCTGGAACAAACAAACAAAAACAGTTAATATACACAACAGTTTATGATAAAAATATGTCCATAAATTAATAGTTATTCAGTACAGCAGTTGTTTGTTTTCCAATGTCGTATGTTTCCATTAGAACAGTATTGCTCACACCACATTCTAGTTTCTTAATTATTTCAAGTTTGTCACTCAATTTCAACGAGTTATTCTTTCTCTTCACACAACGAAGTTTATCACCTATAGGAGCCATTATCATGGGCTTGTACAGTACTCTGTAAATGGAAAGAGTAAGACTCAAAATAATGTTATGTTACACCGGTATTCTATTCATACTGTGCTTGATATAATGCATTCACGGAAATGTAATATTTTTGCTGAAATGGCGTACGTATCACAGTGGAAAGTTGGATAAAATCGTGACGAAAACAATGACTTAATCTTTCTTTCGTTCAAAAGATGTTACCGTAATCCCTTTTCGAATGGTTTTCAGTTAAAAAACTGTTGTATTACAATAATATTCTATCCTAATTGACTTGAATAAATTCTACGATACCATATTTCTGAATATTTTCATTAAAATCCATCAAAATCATTTTCCTTGTCATCGTCTGCAGCACCAAACAGCTTCTCCCAGTCCTCTCCTTGAACGGGGCTAGAGGGTACGTGTTTTTCGAATCGTTTTCAGTTAAAAAACTATTACATCACACGTATATTTTACTTAAACTGCGCCCGAATGAATATATTCTTGGAAATAAATAGTGTTGCTGAAACGTGATGTATTTCAATGTAAATTAGGATAAAAATACATGACGAAAACAAAAGACTTTACCTAAGCTTCCGATGTTCTTAAGATGTTACTCGTTTTTTTAATAGTTTTCTGATGAAATTCTGTTATATTACAATGATATTCTATTCATACTGTGCTTGATATAATACATGTAATAGTTTTTTAACTGAAAACGATTCGAAAAACACGTACCCTCTAGCCCTGTTCAAGGAGAAGACTGGGAGGAGCTCTTTGGTGCTTAAGACGATGACAATGAAATAGATTTTGATGGAATGAAAATATTCAGAAATATGGTATCGTAGTACTTATTTAAGTGAATTAGGATAGAATATTATTGTAATACAACAGTAGTGACGACGTGGAGGAGGCGGAGGCATAGAGCGGGGAGGTGCGGTGACTGGCGGCAGCAGGGACGAGTGGGGATGCCAGCCAGTACATTACGGATGTACAGTATTAATTGATTTTATAGCTCTTTTTGCATTTTAATATTAAATACCGTACATTACGTTTCAACAAAACTACTATTTATTTCTGAGAATATGGAAATGTAATATTTTTGCTGAAATGACGTACATATTACAGTGGAAAGTGGGATAAAATTGTGACGAAAACAATGACTTTCGCTTTCTTTCGTTCAAAACACGTTACCGTAATCACTTTTCGAATGGTTTTCAGTTGTGGGATTATGAGGCTAATGATAGGATAGAATATTATTGTAATACGGTACGGTACAACAGTTTTTTAACTCAAAACCATTCGAAATGCGATTACGGTAAAATCTTTCGAACAACGAAAGAAAGCGAAAGTCATTGTTTTCGTCATGATTTTATCCCACTTTCCACTGTAATATGTACGTCATTTCAGCCAAAATATTACATTTTCATATTTATTTCTGAGAATATATTCATTCAGTCACAGTTAAGGTAAAATATACTTGTGATGTAATATTTTAATGAGAATATGGTATAGTAGTTTTCTTTTGTTTCAAATTTAATTAACAAAGATTGATGTTTCAAATGTAATGAACAAAAATTTATGTACAGTATCTATAAATAAACTTTAAAAAATGAATACTTTGTTTTACATCGTCCTGTTGTACTGCGCACATCATTGTCATCCCTAAAAATCCCATCTAATTCATATTACGCTACATAACATTCAAATGCACAGCGCTTGTAGAACCCCAGAAAACGGGAAACATTGAGAAAGGACAACTCACCTACTCAAGGTTCCTAGACCCTGTGTTGTATTGTACCCAGGTATAGTTATATCATATCACGTGTATGTATTCATAGCATTAAGGATCACTCAGGGTAGGCATAAGATGAATGTTAAAGTCCAGTTGAGCCGGACTAGGGTACTGTAAGACTAAGTGTGGATCAGGGTTTGAAGGTCCTACTATTTACGTCTGTGAGCGTGGAGCGAACATAACTCCAACAGATATCATATGAAAATACATGAGAACAATGATCTGGAAAAAGGATAAATGTATCAGAACTATGTGAGCTGTTGACAGTGATCTAGAAACTATACTGGAAAGGAAATATCGTGTATGCGTCGGTATGAATTTAATACACCTCGTAGCCTCACGTGACATATACCCACGACAGGTACAGTGATCAGAGAATCTTATGTCTGTGTTCAAATAGTGCAATGTGTGAGAGGAGGATCCCTCATTACAGTTTTAAGTGAAGTTGATACACCCCCGCCATGTTCATTCGGCTTTTGTTTCAAGGCGCGCCATGTACCCGCCTCAGATGCCCCGTTGATATTAAAATCCCAGGCATTTAACCAAGCACTAGCAAACCAAGACCTGACCTTAGTGTGTAATTTAGGATTAATATATGTGTTTATAAGAAATGAGTGACAAGATACCGTGAAGTGTTCAGGTGAGAACCATAAGAAACAAAAGTGTAAATTGAGGATTGGAAACTGTAGGCCTATGTGACGAGAAGCGGCGGGAAGCCGGCCTTAGTCTTTCCCGTTCTGCCGTCACCACAGGTCAGTGTCCTAGCGGGCTATATCCCGCCCTACAAGCAAGGTTGATAAATAGCAGTTACTACAGTTTAAAGCTTTGCCGGATATATAAGTGTGATAGGGATGTGTTAAGGGGTGGGATAACCGCCCGTCAGGCATTATTGCTTAGTCTTTCCCGTTCTGCCGTCACCACAGGTGCCACGTGGTCGGGGTATCTTGCCGCCCGGCCGCCATTGTCTCCTTGAGCGCCACACCAGGTGGGGAATGACTCCCCACTATACCAGTCCACTATGAACCGGTGGATTCCCAGCGCAACACTCCACATGAATAGTCACAACTAAGGAGACCGTGAGAAACTGCGGTCGTCACTTGGAGCGACCTATAATACCAGGCGTAGAAATAGTGCTGGTATGTCTCTAGGTGAAGCCCTCGTCTTTACCCACCGAGGGCGGTGTGCGAACGAGGTGCCCGTTGTGTATACCTAAAAGTCACAAGGAGTCGCATACTTGCAGGTATGGAATGTAACAGGTGTGTTGAGATGGTGCTACTATGTATGATAACCGACGGTGCTACAATCCACACCCGTGGATCAGTCTGATGTGTTAAGGGATATTGTAAGAAGGAACGACCGAGATACGGCGTTCACCGATTGTTATGCAATAAGTGGGTGGATGACCCGCCAGTAATGTAGGAGTCTGGGGCCCAGCTGGGTAACCAAAATTCCGTTGTTCTTCTGAGAAGGCCAATTCATCAGGCTACATGCTGTCCAGAGGGGGTCTGGTGGCAGAGACCCTTAGACATTAAGATTAGAGTTAAATTATCCCCTTAGATTTAGTGACCCCCAGATCTAGCAGTATACTGTGTATACCATACCATGCATTTGGTTACTTTGGGCTTGCTATTATGATGTAAGAGATCTGCCCTGGCAGCTGTACCGACACTCACAGCCGGTGGTGCGTCGTTTCCATTGTTTACTGGTAGTTCCTGGTAAATATTTTTCAACCTAACGAAACTATTAGCCGTTTAGAGGTCAACCCCTAATTTTTTGCCAAATAATTTGGTCTTAAAAACTCGAACTACACACAGGTATACATGGTAAATAAGGACATGGGGGGGCCAGGGGTTTTTTAGGGGGGGGGGGGAGGCAAAAGTACATGGATTTTTAACATTCATGGGTATCTCTCTTACCTAACCCCCGTGTATGTTTAGGGCTGACTGTATGTATGCATGCATAAAACAAGTAGAGTATTAATAAACATGATGGTTCATGTGCTATAACAGGAACAGGTACTGCAGTAAGAGGTGTAGTATTACCTGGGCCTCGGCCATATCCTGCCAAACACTGTGCCTTTAACCTCTCCGAACCTCTTCGTTTTGACGATATAATCAAAGATAGCCGTTCTTTCCTCGTGGGAGTAGTATACATCTTTTCTGTAAAAGAAAACTTATGATAATATACTTTGTTTAATATTTGTTCACACAACTAAAAGGAATATCCTTCCTTCTTTAGGCATTTGCCTCCAGGTGTAATGTTAACCTACATCTATTGAGGATAAAATCTTTCACCTACAAATTGACAATAACACATTTGCTGTAATCAGACATATCTAGTTGCCTCAACCCCAACAATAACCGAATTTTTTCTCCCAAATTTTCTTATTATTGTGGACTAATACTGTAAAACAAGTTAATGATCACCAAAAACAGCACTCATCTTACACCCCCCTCATAAACCCCCCAAAATAAAATAATAATAAAAAACTCATTTGCCTATCAGTATTTATCTTTCCGTCCCTATTATTAGCCAGAGATTTATAATATTGCTAAGTATAATAGTGTGAAATAATAAGGAAACACCACTATAAAGGTGCTCCTCTACTTAAGAACGTTCAAGAAAATTCCAGATAAAACAAACATTACCTAAGAGAAGAGTGAGCCAGGTTTTAAGGCTGTATTAAAGGGTATAGCTGGGCTAAATATCCATCATCTTTTCAGTTTTTACAATAAGTTTGGTATCTACAGGAGTAAAGTTGGACTTACAAACAAGCCTCAAGAACGTAACTCTTTCGCAAGTAGAGGAGCATCTGTACTTAATTCTTTTCTCAGCTGAGAAAAGATGCCCCGCCCCATGACTGTATTGCTCTAATTTTATCCAAAATTTTATTATAACATGCATATTATCTCGATATTACTACATATTAATTCACAGAAATAAACAAACATGTTGTCAGTGAAGAAGAACACTCACCTCAACCCAAGAAACAGGAAGTTTGCAAGTGTAAGTCCTGGACCCACTCTCCAGAGGATTTTTTCAAAGCACACTAAGTCTCGGTAATTTCCAGGAAGGTCACCTGCAACAAGAAAGTCTCTCAGAAACAGGTAATTAAACACAATTGAAATCTTAACTATAAAGTAGAAGGAGTGACGACAACTTGTTTCAGTTGCTCTCCACCCATAGCAGGAAAAGGCTGATATCATCATAATCATCTCCAACATTTCATGTCCATTTCCCACAGTTGTGTGCATAGCCATGATTACCTGATGGCAGCTCTCTAAGCTGCATTATGTCTTTTAATAACATCATAAAGATTAAGTTGTAAATGTGTCCACCAAACTTTGAGGGCTTGGAACCCTTGGAAGCTCTAAACTAGAGTGATTAGGGCTAAACTGACCATCAGCCAACTTCCCCCTAACCATGTCCCATGATCAGATGTTTGACAAAGCAAGGTTGTCCATGGTGGCTTGGAAGGTATGGAAATCACTCTCAAGGTTTCACAGCACATGAGTTACCAATTATTTACTTGTCAGACTTTATCACTGAGCGGGAAGAAGAATCAACCCCACATAATCCACTGACCTCTTATGATAACATCAAAGGAGGAGGATGGGATCTCATTAATTCTTTTTAGGTTCTATTATCAAACAGGATTTCAGGATCTATCCTTTATAACTAGTTATCTGTCAAAAATAACTAATGAATGCTTAAGCTGTGCTGTACAAAGAGCACTCTCATGAAGAAGACCTGACCACAGTTGATACAAAACTGTACCACGTATGAAAATATGGAAGTTAAAGACACACGTAATGAAAATTGAAAATGCCCGAACTGCAAAGGACATCACCGCACTTTGGCAGCACGATGCCCAGTAAGGTAGGATATCATCAAAGACATGAAGGAAAAGGAAAAATCGAACAAACATATAGAAACTTACCCAACCAAAACCTATGCTGCAATAACAAAGTTGCAAGACACTACAGATGGCACGCACGCGCCATCTATCGGACAATCCCAGAACCAGAAATTTGACACGGACAGTCCCTCGCTTAATTCAGATTTCGTCCGATATCGGGATTAAAGGGGTCCGTTTTAACGAGGGTCTACCCTTCACCACACTAGCCACACCGATACATGCCCACATAATCAACGTGGCTAACACGGGAACATTCGGAAAAACTATCAGAGAAATGTTGGCAGCGAACAACCTACCACAGGTAAACTTCCCACACAATGCCCCATCAGCAGACATTTTCAAAATAATAACCAAAAACAGTCTAGGAATCACCAGCAAAGAAAGGGAAGATAAAATAACACAAGAAAATTGCACAGGAGCAGAGACTGCAATGGATACAACCCACTCCCAAATAACCACAAGACCCTAGAGAACACAACCAACCAATCAGCTAAGTCAACACCAGCAAGACCACGTAGAGAGAACCCCACCGGTCAACGGCCGGCCGACGTCGGAGACAGCATAGGAATCAGGTTTTACTCAGTCAACTCCCTGTAACAAATGAGAGATTGTTAAAAGATATTAAAGAAGGAACAACCAAATACACATATGAAGAGGGACTCATAGAAACACTAATACGTGGAGGAAAAATAAGCAGCAAATACAACAAAATCGAGAACGTAGACTTATCAAAATTCAAGAAAATAAGAACAGGACTGAAGGAGAAGAGAGAGAGACTCTCCCCCGGAGAGACCCGAGCAACCGAACAACACGCGTCAAGTTCATGCGACCCACGATTACGCAAAACAGAACACAGAAAATAATACAACACAACGTCCTGGCCTGGACACATACAAGAAAAATAGAACTGACAAACATATACAACAGCATAGACCCAGACATAATTCTCATAAACTCACACCGACGGAAAAACAGTGACAAAATAAAACTCTTCAACTATTACACACATCAACTGAACATACACTCATAGACAATTTCCAAACCTACTTCTTAGCAGTCGAAATCAACACAACTAAAGGCCCAATAACAATCGGAACAACATATTTACCTTGCCGATGACAAACATTCCCGACTGGTGACTTACTAAAACTAATGAGACGTAACACACCAGCATACAGTATTTTATAGGAAACTTAAATGCGACACACACCATACTCGGACACAGAACCAGAAACCCAAGGGGGAAGATTATACACGACCTATTAGAAAACGGCAACATCACACACCTGGGCCCAGATTTCGAAACCTACATAGCTGCAGGAAGCACCGGGAAGCCGGATATGGTTCTGACCAATAGAGACCACCATTTGAATTCACACATGAAACCTGGACCAACCATCACTAGCGATCACCTGCCCATAATTATCACTCTATCAACATCACCAATACAAATCCCCTCCATCCCTAGATTCTCTTTCAACAGAGTAAACTGGGAGGGTTTTAAGGCAGAACTCAACACAAACGAACAAATACATCAACATAAAAACACAGCAGACATTGACATAGCCCTGGAAACATGGTACTCTAAAGTCACCACAGCCATGGAAAATAACACCCCCAAAACAACTTACCGCACACTACCCCACGCACAATTAACACACGAACAGAAGATAATCCAGACAAGACTGAATAATATACTAGAACATACAAATACTCACGGCCGGAACCAAGAAACAATAACTCTCTTCAGAAACCTAAAGGAAGAGCTGAAAGAAATATGTAAACAATCACACAACGACAAATGGAACCAGATAATCACAACCACAGAGGCCGATTATCACAACCCAAAATTTTTCTGGAGTAAAATAAAAAACTAATGGGCACTAACTCCATAGATAACAGCCATCTTATAGACGACAACGGGGTAAAAGCTAGAGAATCTGTAGAAAAAGAACTGATCTTCAGAAATTTCTGGAGCAACATATATAAAATGACAGAAGAAGAAACAGAAACTATTGTAGAGTAACAGAACAGATGGTAACAACACACCTTACACTAAACACACAGAAATGGCAACCACCAAGAACAATAGACCTCAACATACTAATCAGTGCAGACACATTAACCTTGCCAATCACCACAAAGACATAAGAAACATAATAACCAGTTTTAAAAATAAAGCACCTGGACTAAGTCAGACAAACAAAACGGTCCTTCAAAACATACCCACAGATCTTTAACGCTTCACTAGCAACAGGACACTTCCCCAGACCTATATCCTTATTAGAAACACCAGGGAAAATACTAGAAAAAATAGTCAACAGCAGACTCAGAAACTATCTAGAACAGGAAAACAAATATAACCCCAGACAACACGGATTCCGAAAGAACCGAGGCACAAACACGGCTATTGCATTAATTTGAGAATCAATAGCTAACGCCGTCAGCAATAAAAACCAGTGCAATATTGTTCTCAGAGACGTATCAAAAGCTTTTGATAAAATGTGGCTCTAATTCCAGTGAATTTGATCGAGGGGGCAAAGTTGTTAAGTTGTGGCAGGAATGCTTTTAGGTCCTCATTACATGGCCAGAGACATAATACATCATCATCATATCTAAACCAGACTGCTGAAGGTGGTAAAATATTACTTAATTGTTTCTTTTCAACTGCCACAACTTAATAACTTAGCCCCCTTGCTCAAATTCACTGTGGATTTAGAGCATGACTGTAAATTGCCTTTACTAGACTGTCTGATCCACAGAATAGGTAACACCTTTAAGTTCAGTATTTATAGGAAACCTACTCATGTGTGTTCATACATTCATTATTATTCTGCCCACCATAATAGTCAAACAGTCAGTATTTTCATCATTGTTTTTACGTGCTTTGAGAATTTGCAGCCCGGAATTTATTGACGAGGAATATAAATATATCTATAATATTGGCTTGAACCTTCAGTACCCTAGATCTTTCATAGACAAATGCCTTATCATTACTAAGAAATCTTTCTATAGAACCAATCCCAAGCCCACCCATGACCATAAGAATCTCTTAGTATTACCATTTCACAAAAATTTTTCTCAAATTCCTTTACAACTAAAAACCTGGAACGTTCAATGTGGCAGCAAAATCGTTACCGAGTATGAGGTCCACTCTTTAGCAACAAGGAGACTTGACACGTACTAACACAGGCAGCTCGTGCTCACAGGCTACGTTTAGCTATACCTGAAAAACCAAAGGAGCTGCACCTTTACCCCAAAGGGCGCCCAAAACGACGTTTTGTCAGTCTTCCTCACCGCAACAACACCCTCTTTGATGAGAGTTTGGTGACAACCCGAGTCTCTCAAAATAGTGACTGGTGTTTCGACACCGTCAACTTCTACCGTGCCTTGTGACAAAAAGGGACGAAAGGTACCAACGTCTGGGTCCTTCCCAAAACTCTCCTGGAAAAGATCAAAGTCTCGTGAGGCGAGAACCGAAACTGCAACCTCTCGTGCTTCACCTTATTTGGCTCCGGCCTTGTCCAACAAAAATACGCCTTATGACCCGGCTTTCCACAGAAACTACAATTAAATTAGAAAATTAGGACACCCCATTAGGTGGCGAACGAGTCAAAATCTCCTCTTGTCATGTACAAAATTATTATGCACAAAATTACCATTGTTAGTCCTACCATGCCTCAAAACAAATCCATCAGCATGCTTAGAAAAAAATATCACAAGTGTCAAAAGATCGTTAGTGAATCCTGGCAAGGTCGCCAAAACTGTTACGCCGTCTCTTAATTAACTTAAATATCCAGCAGGTTCTAGGCGTAACCAAACAAAAAGTGAAGTAAATTAAAAGAGAATAAAAATAAATAAAGTAAACCTTTAAGAATTTAATTGATTAAATATTAACACAATAAAGAGCCTCGTCGGCTGTCACAACAAATTGATTCACCATCGAAACTTTTTGTTTCTCTATTTCCATCAATATTTATTATACATTAATTCAATAATAATACAGTGATAAAAAAATATAATTTAAGTGGTGGTGGAGGGTTACTGGGGGAGGGAGTCAGATGACAGCAGGTGATGGGGGAGCTTTCCGGATCTCAATGACTCGGGTGACGCTACTTTTTTTTTGTAAAGTAAGAAAGCAACGAGATACTCTGCCCGGTGCAATGGCATTCTTTTCAAAACCCTGCTATTCAAAAAAGCTTTGTGTTACAGTATTTTAAAAACAGGTATCAATTTAATACTTCAGTAGTGAGATTTCAAAAACCTTCAAATTAATCTGTGCAAATTGAAAGATGGCTGAGAGGGAGGAGTCGAGAAGGAACGGGGACAGGTGCACATGGGTTATACTCAGGGGGAGGGTAGTGGAAACAAGTGTGCCGACACAGGGCCAGGGGGCAGCAGTGCACCCTCCACCCACTCAACCCCCCACCCGGGAGGCGGCACCGGCTCAGCCTACCGGACAGGAGGGAACGAGCGCCGTGTAAACAATGAAATTTTTAACCACACCCTGCAAAATACAGTGTACTTAGCAAATGCTGCAGCTTCTGAGAATGTGGGTGGAGCGGGTTTATTACTAAGAGCAGAGACGTTACCGAGAACAAATTCTGGCTTGAATGTCATGTGCACTAATACTGACACGTTCCTTGATAAGAGAGAGGAGTTTGAAACACTACTAAGAGTACACCAACCAGATATTGTAGGAGTTGTAGAACTGTTGTACAAGAACAGGAGAATCGACCCAGAGGAATGTGAGTTCAGTATTGCTGGATATGACTCATTTACGAACCTAACTCAAGAATCCTGCAGGAGGGGTGTGGTTATCTACGCTAGGCAAGACCTTAGAGCCAGCCAGGCGAGGGTACAGGGAGAGGATGTCTTTGAAGAGTCCAAGTGGTGTAAAATTAAATTAAAGGGAGGGGACTTACTTATCGTCGGGTGTATCTACAGATCCCCGAACTGTGGCCCACTAAATCAAAGGAACTTAAGAACCTTAATAAACAATGCGGCGATGCTCAACCCCAGCCACCTCCTTATCATGGGGGGACTTTAACTATGGCGACATCGACTGGAGAAACGAGTCCACCCCGAATGACTTGAATAATCCTGCTACTCTTTTTGTAGAAACCCTGAGAGATAATTTTCTGTTCCAACATGTGAGAGACCCAACACATTACAGAGGGGAGCAAACACCCAAGCCACTTGACCTCATCATAACAAACGAGGAGGGTATGGTGGCCAAACTGGAACACCTTGCCCCAGTTGGCACCAGTCACCATACAGTGTTGTCATTCAGATTTAACTGTTACCTAGTTCAAGATAAGGCCAGGCCAAGGTGCAAATGTTACAAGGGAAATTACAATGGGATGAGGGAAGAGATGAGGGGTATCAACTGGCCTGACTTATTAAGGTACAAGAACGCAGACACTACGCCGAATATCATAACTAGTAAAATGACCCATTTGATCGATAAATATATACCCAAGACCAAACCCAGTGCTTCTAGGAATACGAGGGGATCCCTACACATGAACCATGCGGCGGTCAACAAAATTAAGAAGAAAACCCAGAAATTCAAGACGTGGGTTGGGTCAAACGATGAGCAAGACAGGAGGATGTATGCAAGAGCCAGAAACCAAGCAAAGATAGAGTGTAGGAGGGCTGAAAAGGAGTTTCAAAGGCTGGTTGCACGCGAGGTCAAGTCAAACCCAAAGGCGTTTTACCGCTATGCAAAGTCGAAATTGAAAACGCGAGTAGGAATATCAGACCTGAGGCTTGAAGATGGTAGTTACGCAGATTCTGACCAGGATAAAGCTGAGGCATTGAACAGCTTCTTTTCCTCAGTGTTCACAAGAGAGGATGCAACTAACCTTCCTGCGTTTGAGGACAGACGGTTCGACACAGCACTGACCCACATTGTGTTCACAGAAGAGGTTATTAGAAATAAACTGTCCAGGCTAAAGGTCCATAAGAGTCCTGGACCTGACATGGTGCATCCTAGAGTGCTAAGGGAGCTGTGCAACGAGCTTGCAGAGCCCCTGAAGATTCTGTTTTGTAAATGCCTGGATGAACAAATGGTCCCCAGTGAATGGAAAGTGGCTTATGTGAGTCCTATCTTCAAGAAGGGCGATAGGCACTCCACGAACAACTATAGACCGGTGAGCCTGACCAGCATAATATGTAAAGTGCTTGAGAGTATTATCAGAGATGCAGCGATGGAACATCTACTACGAAACAACCTTGTAAAAGATTGCCAACACGGTTTTATGCCGGGGCGCTCTTGCTTGACACAATTGCTCAAGGTATTGGATATTTGGACCCATATTCTAGAACAGGGTGGTAATATCGACAATATTTACCTAGATTTTGCCAAGGCTTTCGACAGTGTACCCCACGAAAGGCTGAAAATCAAACTGGAAGGGTACGGAATTCGGGGAAATGTCCTAGCGTGGATAGAAGACTTTCTACATGACCGCAAGCAATGTGTGGTGATTAATGGCACGAAATCGTCATCTGTACCTGTAACAAGTGGGGTACCGCAGGGTAGTGTATTGGGCCCGCTGTTGTTTGTTTGTTTCATAAATGATATACCTGACGTTGTACACTCCTCCATACAAATGTTTGCCGATGACGCCAAGTTATTTCAGGAAATTAAGAACCAAGCGGACTGTGAAGAGCTGCAGAAGGACCTCTGTGGGCTCCAGGAATGGTCGAAGGAATGGCTGCTGAGATTCAATGTCACGAAGTGTAAGAGGATGCACCTGGGGCGTATCAACGGTAAGGAGGCGTACCATATGTCCCAACGGGATGAAGAAAATGTACTAGTTGAGACTGTGTGTGAGAAGGACCTAGGTGTGTATGTTGACAATGAG
>NW_024748160.1:0-16760 GCF_018991925.1 Homarus americanus
GGTCACAATTATAAGATCGTGGGTTTGAATCCTGGTGGGGTGAGGTGTTGATTATATGTAGAAGTCCGAGTGCTTTATTGGGCTAATGAAATATATATGGATCCTCGTGTTTCGAAGCCGGATTTGGTAAAACGTTGCTCTGATCACCTAAGGGGCACGGGTGGTCCCCTATAGTGGTTCACAGCCCCATAAGCTCGTTGAACAGGCTTTGTGTTAAATTTAACAGAGTCTAGGACTGCTTATAGTGTCCTGGTGGCCCATAGGTAGCGTTCCTCGGTCACAATTATAAGATCGTGGTTTCGAATCCTGGTGGAATGAGGTGTTGATTATATGTAGAAGTCCGCGTGCTTTAGTGGGTTAATGAAATATATATGGATCCTCGTATTTCGAAGCCGGATTTGGTAAAACGTTGCTCTGATCACCTAAGCTGCACGGATGGTCCCCTTTAGAGGTTCACAGCGTCATAAGCTCGTTGAACAGGCTTTGTGTGAAATATAGCAGAGTCTAGGACTGCTTTTTTTGTCCTGGTGGCCCAGAGGTAGCGTTCCCCGGTCACAATTAGAAGATCGTGGTTTCGAATCCTGGTGGGGTGAGGTGTTGTTTATATGTAGAAGCCACGTGCTTTATTGGGCAAATTAAATATATATGGATCCTCGTGTTTTGAAGCCGCATTTGGTAAAACGTTGCTCTGATCACCTGGGCATCACGGGTGGTCTCCATTAGAGGTTTACAGCGCCATAAGCTCGTTGAACAGGCTTTGTGTGAAATATAGCAGAGCCTACGAATGCTTTTATTGTCCAGTTGGCCCAGAGGTAGCGTTCCCCGGTCAGAATTATAAGATTGTGGGTTTGAATCCTGGTGGGGTGAGGTGTTGATTATATGTAGAAGTCCGAGTGCTTTATTGGGCTAATGAAATATATATGGATCCTCGTGTTTCCAAGCCGGATTTGGTAAAGCGTTGCTCTGATCACCTAAGCGGCACGGATGGTCCCCATTAGAGGTTCACTGCGCCATAAGCTCGTTGAACAGGCTTTTTGTGAAATATAGCAGAGTCTAGGACTGCTTTTATTTTCCTGGTGGCCCAGAGGTAGCGTTCCCCGGTCACAATTAGAAGATCGTGGGTTCGAATCCTGGTGGGGTGAGGTGTTGATTATATGTAGAAGTCTGCGTGTTTTATTGGGCAAATGAAATTTATATGGATCCTAGTGTTTTGAAGCCGCATTTGGTAAAACGTTGCTCTGATCACCTAAGCGGCACGGGTGGTCCCCATTAGAGGTTCACGGCGCCAAAAGCTCGTTGAACAGTCTTTGTGTGAAATATAGCAGAATCTAGGACTGCTTTTAGTGTCCTGGTGCCCAGAGGTAGCATTCCCCGGTCACAATCATAAGATCGTGGGTTCAAATCCTGGTGGGGTGAGGTGTTGATTATATGTAGAAGTCCGAGTGCTTTATTGGGCTAATGAAATATATTTGGATCCTCGTTTTTCGAAGTCAAAGATTTGGTAAAACGTTGCTCTGATCACCTGCTACACAGGTGGTCCCCATTAGAGGTTCATGGCGCCATAAGGTCGTTGAACAGGCTTTGTGTGAAATATAGTAGAGTCTAGGACTGCTTATAGTGTCCTGGAAGCCCATAGGTAGCGTTCCTGGGTCACAATTATAAGATCGTGGGTCGAATCCTGGTGGAGTGAGGTGTTGATTATATGTAGAAGTCCGCGTGCTCTATTGGGCTAATGAGATATATATGGATCCTTGTGTTTCGAAGCTGGATTTGGTAAAACGTTGCTCTGATCACCTAAGTGGCACGGATGGTCCCCATTAGAGGTTCACGGCGCCATAAGCTCGTTGAACAGGCTTTGTGTGAAATATAGCAGAGTCTAGGACTGCTTTTACTATCCTGGTGGCCCAAAGGTAGCGTTCCCCGGTCACAATTATAAGATCGTGGGTTTAAATCCTGGTGGGGTGAGGTGTTGATTATATGTAGAAGTCCGCATGCTTTATTGGGCTAATGAAATATATATGGATCCTCGTGTTTCGAAGCCAGATTGGTAAACGTCGTCGATCACCCAAGGACACAGGTGGTCCTACCGAGAGGTTCACGGCGCCAAGTGCTCGTTGGAACAGGCTTTGTGTGAATATAGCAGAGTCTAGGACTGCTTTTATTGTCCTGGTGGCCCAGAGGTAGCATTCCCCGGTCATAATTATAAGATCGTGGCTTCAAATCCTGGTCGGGTGAGGCGTTGATTATATGTAGAAGTCCGCGTGTTTTATTGGGCTAATGAAATATATATGGATCCTCATGTTTCCAGCCGGATTTGGTAAAACGTTGCTCTGATCACCTAAGCGGTACGGTGGTCCCCATTAGAGGTTCATGGCGCCATAAGGTCGTTGAACAGGCTTTGTGTGAACTATAGTAGAGTCTAGGACTGCTTATAGTGTCCTGGTGGCCCATAGGTAGCGTTCCTCGGTCACAATTATAAGATCGTGGGTTCGAATCCTGGTGGAGTGAGGTGTTGATTATATGTAGAAGTCCGCGTGCTCTATTGGGCTAATGAGATATATATGGATCCTTGTGTTTCGAAGCCGGATTTGGTAAAACGTTGCTCTGATCACCTAAGTGGCACGGATGGTCCCCATTAGAGGTTCACGGCGCCATAAGCTCGTTGAACAGGCTTTGTGTGAAATATAGCAGAGTCTAGGACTGCTATTATTTTCCTAGTGGCCCAGAGGTAGCGTTCCCCGGTCACAATTATAAGATCGTTGGTTGAAATCCTGGTGGGGTGAGGTGTTGATTATATGTAGAAATCCGCGTGCTTTATTGGGCTAATGAAATATATATGCATCCTCGTGTTTCGAAGCCGCATTTGGTAAAACGTTGCTCTGATCACCTAAGCGACACAGGTGGTCCCCATTAGAGGTTCATGGCGCCATAAGGTCGTTGAACAGGCTTTGTGTGAAATATAGTAGAGTCTAGGACTGCTTTTATTGTCCTGGTTGCCCAGAGGTAGCGTTCCCCGGTCACAATTATAAGATCGTTGGTTCACATCCTGATGGGGTGAGGTGTTGATTATATGTAGAAGTCCGCGTGCTTTATTGGGCTAATGAAATATATATGGATCCTCGTGTTTCCAAGCCGGATTTGGTAAAACGTTGCTCTTATCACCTAAGCGGCACGGGTGGTCCCCTATAGTGGTTCACTGTGCCATAAGCTCATTGAACAGGCTTTGTGTGAAATATAACAGAGTCTAGGACTGCTTATAGTGTCCTCGTGGCCCATAGGTAGCATTCCTCGGTCACATTTATAAGATCGTGGGTTTAAATCCTGGTGGGGTGAGGTGTTGATTATATGTAGAAGTCTGCGTGCTTTATTGGGCTAATGAAATATATATGGATCCTCGTGTTTCGAAGCCGCATTTTGTAAAACGTTGCTCTGATCACCTAAGCGGCACAGGTGGTCCCAATGAGAGGTTCACGGCGCCATAAGCTCGTTGAACAGGCTTTGTGTGAAATATAGCAGAGTCTAGGACTGCTTTTATTGGGTTCCAGGCCCAGAGAAGTGTCTCTTGTCGCTACCTATAAGATCGTGGGTTCAAATCCTGCTGGGGTGAGGTGTTGATTATATGTAGAAATCCGCGTGCTTTATTGGCCTAATGAAATATATATGGATCCTCGTGTTTCGAAGCCGGATTTGGTAAAACGCTGCTCTGATCACCTAAGCGGCACGGGTGGTCCCCATTAGAGGTTCATGGCGCCATAAGGTCGTTGAACAGGCTTTGTGTGAAATATAGTAGAGTCTTGGACTGTTTTTATTGTCCTGGTGGCCCAGAGGTAGCATACCTCGGTCACAATTATAAGATCGTGGGTTTGAATCCTGGTGGGGTGAGGTGTTGATTATATGTATAAGTCCGAGTGCTTTATTGGGCTAATGAAATATATGAGAATACTCGTGTTTCGAAGCCGGATTTCGTAAAACATTGCTCTGATCACCTTAGCGGCACGGGTGATCCCCTTTAGAGGTTCATGGCGCCATAAGTTCATTCAACAGGCTTTGTGTGAAATATAACGGAGTGTAGGACTGCTTTTAGTGTTCTGGTGGTCCACAGGTAGCGTTCCCTGTTCACAATTATACGATCGTGGTTTAGAATCCTGGTGGGGGTGAGGTGTTGATTATATGTAGAAGTACGCGTGCTTTATTGGGCTAATGAAATATATATGGATCCTCGTGTTTCGAAGCCGGATTTGGTAAACCGTTGCTCTGAACACCTATGCGGCACTGGTGGTCCCCTATAGAGATTCACGGCGCCATAAGCCCGTTGAACAGGCTTTGTGTGAAATATAGCAGAGTCTAGAACTGCTTTTAGTGTCTTGGTGGTCCACAGGTAGCATTCTCGTCATACTCTGGTAAAGATCGCTGGTTGAACCTGGGGGGAGGGTTGATTATATGTAGAAGTTCGCGTGCTTTATTGGGCTAATGAAATATATATGGATCCTCCTGTTTCGAAGCCGCATTTGGTAAAACGTTGTTATGATCACCTAAGCGGCACGGGTGGTCCCCATTAGAGGTTCACAGTGCCATAAGCCCGTTGAACAGGCTTTGTGTGAAATATAGCAGAGTCTAGAATGCTTTTATTGTCCTGGTGGAGAGAGGTAGCGTCCCCCGCTCACAATTATAAGATCGTGGCTTCAAATCCTGGTGGGGTGAGGCGTTGATTATATGTAAAAGTCTGCGTGCTTTATTGGGCTAATGAAATATATATGGATCCTCGGGTTTCGAAGCCGCATTTCGTTAAACGTTGCTCTGTTCACCTAAGCGGCACGGGTGGTCCCCTATAGTGGTTCACAGCGCCATAAGCTCGTTGAACAGGCTTTGTGTGAAATATAGCAGAGTCTAGGACTGCTTTTATTGTCCTGGTGGCCCAAAGGTAGCATTCTCCGGTCATAAATATAAGATCGTGGCTTCAAATCCTGGTCGGGTGAGGCGTTGATTATATGTAGAAGTCCGCGTGCTTTATTGGGCTAATGAAATATATATGGATCCTCGTGTTTCCAGCCGGATTTGGTAAAACGTTGCTCTGATCACTGGTTGTACGTGGTCCCCATTAGAGGTTCATGGTTACAAGGTCGTTGAACAGGCTTTTGTGTGAAATATAGTAGAGTTCAGGATTGGGTTATAGTGTCCTGGTGGCTCCATAGGTAGTTCCCGGTCACAACAGTATGTGGGTTCAACCTGTGGGGTGAGGTGTTGATTATGTAGAAGTCGCATGCTTTATTGGGCTAATGGAAATACCATGGATCCTCGTGGTTTCAAGCCGGATTTGGTAAACGTTGCTCTTATCAATTGCCGCACGGTGGTCCTATTGTAGCTCATCGCATAAGGTCGTTGAACAGGCTTTGTGTGAAATATAGTAGAGTCTAGGACTGCTTTTATTGTCCTGGTTGCCCAGAGATAGCGTTCCCCGGTCACAATTATAAGATCGTTGGTTCACATCCTGGTGGGGTGAGGTGTTGATTATATGTAGAAGTCCGCGTGCTTTATTGGGCTAATGAAATATATATGGATCCTCGTGTTTCCAAGCCGGATTTGGTAAAACGTTGCTCTTATCACCTAAGCGGCACGGGTGGTCCCCTATAGTGGTTCACGGCGCCATAAGCTCATTGAACAGGCTTTGTGTGAAATATAACAGAGTCTAGGACTGCTTATAGTGTCCTCGTGGCCCATAGGTAGCATTCCTCGGTCACATTTATAAGATCGTGGGTTTAAATCCTGGTGGGGTGAGGTGTTGATTATATGTAGAAGTCCGCGTGCTTTATTGGGCTAATGAAATATATATGGATCCTCGTGTTTCGAAGCCGCATTTTGTAAAACGTTGCTCTGATCACCTAAGCGGCACAGGTGGTCCCCATTAGAGGTTCATGGCGCTATAAGGTCGTTGAACAGGCTTTGTGTGAAATATAGTAGAGTCTAGGACTGCTTGTATTGTCATGGTGGCACAGAGGTAGCGTCCCCCGGTCACAATTATAAGATTGTGGGTTCAAATCCTGGTCGGGTGAGGTGTTCATTATATGTAGAAGTCCGCGTGCTTTATTGGGTTAATGAAATATATATGGATCCTCGTGTTTCGAAGCCGCATTTGGTAAAACGTTGCTCTGATCACCTAAGCGGCACGGGTGGTCCCCATTAGAGGTTCATGGCGCTATAAGGTCGTTGAACAGGCTTTGTGTGAAATATAGTAGAGTCTAGGACTGCTTTTATTGTCCTGGTGGCCCAGAGGTAGCATACCCCGGTCACAATTATAAGATCGTGGGTTTGAATCCTGGTAGGGTGAGGTGTTGATTATATGAAGAAGTCCGAGTGATTTATTGGGCTAATGAAATATTTATGGATCCTCCTTGTTTCGAAGCCGCATTTGGTAAAACGTTGCTCTGATCACCTAAGCGGCACGGGTGGTCCCCATTAGAGGTTCACGGTGCCATAAGCAAGTTGAACAGGCTTTGTGAGAAATATAGCAGAGTCTAGGACTGCTTTTATTGTCCTAGTGGCCCAGAGGTAGCGTTTCCCGGTCACAATTATAAGATCGTGGGTTCAAATCCTGGTGGGGTGAGGTGTTGATTAAATGTAGAAGTCCGCGTGCTTAATTGGGATAATAAAATATATATGGATCCTTCTTGTTTCGAAGCCGCATTTGGTAAAATGTTGGTCTGATCACCTAAGCGGCACTCGTGGTCCCCATTAGAGGTTCACGGCGCCATAAGCTCGTTGAACAGGCTTTGTGTGAAATATAGCAGAGTCTAGGACTGCTTTTATTGTCCTGGTGGCCCAAAGGTAGCTTTCCCCGGTCACAATTATAAGATCGTGGGTTCAAATCCTGGTGGGGGTGAATGTTGATTAAATCAATGATCCGTTAACTGTTGAGTAAATATACATGGATCCTCGAGACAAAAACATTTGGTAAAATGTTGCTCTGATCACCTAAGCAGCACGGGTGGTCCCCATTAGAGGTTCACGGCGCCATAAGCTCGTTGAACAGGCTTTGTGTGAAATATAGCAGAGTCTAGGAATGCTTTTAGTGTCCTGGTGGCCCAGAGGTAGCGTTCCCCGTCACAATTAGAAGATCGTGGGTCCGAATCCTAGTGGGGTGAGGTGTTGATTATATGAAGTAGTCCGCGTGCTTTATTGGGCTAATGAAATATATATGGATCCTCGTGTTTTGAAGCTGCATTTGGTAAAACGTTGCTCTGATCACCCTAGCGGCACAGGTGGTCCCCGTGCAGAGGTTTACGGCACCCTGCAGCTCGTTAAGACAGGCTTTGTATGCAGAAATATAGCAGAGTCTGGGAATGCTTTTAGTGTCCTGTGGCCCCAGAGGGCAGCGTTCCGCCTGTCACAATTAGAAGATCGTGAGTTCAAATCCTGATGGGGTGAGGTGTTGATTATGTGTAAAAGTCCGCGTGCTTTATTGGGCTAATGAAATATATATGGATCCTCGTGTTTCGAAGCCGCATTTGGTAAAACGTTGCTCTGATCACCTAAGCGGCACGGGTGGTCCCCTATAGTGGTTCACAGAGCCATAAGCTCGTTGAAAAGGCTTTGTGTGAAATATAGCAGTGTCTAGGGCTGCTTTTATTGTCCTAGTGGCCCAGAGAACGTCCCCGGTCACAATTATAGATCGAGGTTTCAAATCCTGAGTGGGGTGAGTGTTAATTAAATACCAAAAGTCAGCGTGCTTTGATAGCGTAATAGAAAAATATATGGATCCTCATGTTTGGCTTCGCACATTTAGTTAAGCGTTATGATCACCTGGCGGCTTACAGGTGGTCCCCAATAGAGGTTCAAAACTACCAAGCTCGTTGACAGGCTTTGTGTGAAATATAGCAGAGTCTAGGACTGCTTTTATTGTCCTGGTGGCCCAGAGGTAGCATTCCCCGGCCACAATTATAAGATCGTGGGTTCAAATCCTGGTGGGGTGGGGTGTTGATTATATATAGAAGTCTGCGTGCTTTATTGGGCTAATGAAAATTATATGGATCCTCGGGTTTCGACGCCGCATTTGGCAAAACGTTGCTCTGATCACCTAGGCGGCACGGGTGGTTCCCATTAGAGGTTCACGGCGCCATAAGCTCGTTGAACATGCTTTGTGTGAAATATAGCAGAGTCTAGGAATGCTTTTAGTGTCCTGGTGGGCCAGAGGTAGCGTCCCCCCGTCACAATTATAAGTTCGTGGGTTCAAATCCTGGTGGGGTGGGGTGTTGATTATATGTAGAAGTCCGCGTGCTATATTGGGCTAATGAAATATATATGGATCCTCGTGTTTCGAAGCCGCATTCGGTAAAACGTTGCTCTGATCACCTAAGTGGCACGGGTGGTCCTCATTAGAGGTTCACGGCGCCATAAGCTCGTTGAACAGGCTTTGTGTGAAATATAGCAGAGTCTAGGACTGCTTTTATTGTCCTGGTGGCCCAGAGGTAGCGTTCCCCGGACACAATTATAAGATCGTGGTTTCAAATCCTGGTGGGGTGAGGTGTTGATTAAATGTAGAAGTCCGCGTGCTTTATTGGGATAATGAAATATATATGGATCCTTCTTGTTTCGAAGCCGCATTTGGTAAAATGTTGGTCTGATCACCTAAGCGGCACTCGTGGTCCCCATTAGAGGGTCACGGCGCCATAAGCTCGTTGAACACGCTTTGTGTGAAATATAGCAGAGTCTAGGACTGCTTTTATTTTCCTGGTGGCCCAGAGGTAGCGTTCGCTGGTCACAATTATAAGATCCTGGGTTCAAATCCTGGTGGGGTGAGGTGTTGATTAAATGTAGAAGTCCGCGTGCTTTATTGGGATAATGAAATATATAGGGATCCTTCTTGTTTCGAAGCCGCATTTGGTAAAATGTTGGTCTGATCACCTAAGCGGCACTCGTGGTCCCCATTAGAGGTTCACGGCGCCATAAGCTCGTTGAACAGGCTTTGTGTGAAATATAGCAGAGTCTAGGACTGCTTTTTATTATTTTCAATTGGCCCCAGGGTAGCATTCGGTCTGAAATTATAGATGTGGGTTCAAATCCTGGTGGGGTGAGGTGTTGATTATATGTAGAAGTCTGCGTGCTTTATTGGGCTAATGAAAATTATATGGATCCTCGGGTTTCGAAGCCGCATTTGGTAAAACGTTGCTCTGATCACCTAAGCGGCACGGGTGGTCCCCATAAGAGGTTCACGGCGCCATAAGCTCGTTGAACATGTTTTGTGGGAAATATAGCAGAGTCTAGGAATGCTTTTATTGTCCTGGTGGCCCAGAGGTAGCGTTCCCCGGTCACAAGTATAAGATCGTGGGTTCAAATCCTGGTGGGGTGAGGTGTTGATTAAATGTAGAAGTCCGCGTGCTTTATTGGGCTAATGAAATATATATGGATCCTTCTTGTTTCGAAGCCGCATTTGGTAAAACGTTGGTCTCATCACCTAAGCAGCACGGGTGGTCCCCATTAGAGGTTCACGGCGCCATAAGCTTGTTAAACAGGCTTTGTGTGAAATATAGCAGAGTCTAGGACTGCTTTTATTGTCCTAGTGGCCCAGAGGTAGCGTTCCCCGGTCACAATTATAAGATCGTGGGTTCAAATCCTGGTGGGGTGAGGTGTTGGTTATATGTAGAAGTCCGCGTGCTTTATTGGGCTAATGAAATATATATGGATCCTCGTGTTTCGAAGCCAAATTTGGTAAAACGTTGCCCTGATCACCTAAGCGGCACGGGTGGTCCCCATTAGAGGTTCATGGCGCCATAAGGTCATTGAACAGACTTTGTGTGAAATATAGTAGAGTCTAGGACTGCTTTTATTGTCCTGGTGGCCAGAGTATACCCGGTCCCGCGATTATAGATCGTGGGTTTTGAATGTAGTGGGGTGAATTATTTGATTATATAGCAAGAATCCGCCTGCTCTATTGGGCTAATGAAATAGAAATGGATCCTCGTGTTTCGAAGCCGGATTTAGTAAAACGTTGCTCTGATCACCTAAGCGGCACGGGTGGTCCCCATTAGAGGTTCACGGCGCCATAAGCTCGTTCAACAGGCTTTGGGTGAAATATAACAGCGTCTAGGACTGCTTTTATTGTCCTGGTGGCACAGAGGTAGCGTTCCCCGGTCACAATTATACGATCATGGGTTTGAATCCTGGTGGGGTGAGGTGTTGATTATATGTAAAATCCAGCGTGCTTTATTGGGCTAATAGAATATATGGATCCTCGTGTTTCGAAACCCGGATTTGGTAAAACGTTGCTCTGATCACCTAAGCGGCACGGTTGGTCCCCATTAGAGGTTCATGGCGCCATAAGGTCGTTGAACAGGCTTTGTGTGAAATATATTAGAGTCTAGGACTGCTTTTATTGTCCTGGTGGCCCAGAGGTAGCGTTCCCCGGTCACAATTATAAGATCGTGGCTTCAAATCCTGGTGGGGTGAGGCTTTGATTATATTTAGAAGTCTGCGTGCTTTATTGGACTAATGAAATATATATGGATCCTCGGGTTTCGAAGCCGCATTTGGTTAAACGTTGCTCTGATCACCTAAGCGGCACGGGTGGTCCCCTATAGTGGTTCACAGCGCCGTAAGCTCGTTGAACAGGCTTTGTGTGAAATATAGTAGAGTCTAGCACTGCTTTTAATGTCCTAGTGGCCCAGAGGTAGCATTCCCCGGTCACAATTATAAGATCGTGGGTTCAAATCCTGGTGGGGTGAGGTGTTAATTATATGTAGAAGTAAGCCTGCTTTATTGGGTTAATGAAATATATATGGATCCTCGTGTTTCGAAGCCGCATTTGGTAAAATGTTGGTCTGATCACCTAAGCAGCACGGGTGGTCCCCATTAGAGGTTCACGGCGCCATAAGCTCGTTGAACAGGCCTTGTGTGAAATATAGTAGAGTCTAGGACTGCTTTTATTGTCCTGGTTGCCCAGAGGTAGCATTCCCTGGTCACAATTATAAGATTTTGGGTTTGAATCCTGGTGGGGTGAGGTGGTGATTATATGTAGAAGTCAGCGTGCTTTATTGGGCTAATGAAATATATATGGATCCTGGCGTTTCCAAGCCGGATTTGGTAAAACGTTGTTCTTATCACCTAAAAGCACTTTCGTGGTCGCCATTAGAGTTCACAGCGCCATAAACTCGTTGAACAAGCATTGTGAAATATAGCAGAGTCTGGGACTGCTTTTATTGTCCTAGTGGCCCAGAGTAGCGTTCCGGTCTGGTGTGATGCGTGGGTTTAAATCCTGGTAGGGTGAGTGTTGATTATATGTAAAGTCCGCGTGCTTTATTGGGATAATGAAATATATAGGGATCCTTCTTGTTTCGAAGCCGCATTTGGTAAAATGTTGGTCTGATCACCTAAGCGGCACTCGTGGTCCCCATTAGAGGTTCACGGCGCCATAAGCTCGTTGAACAGGCTTTGTGTGAAATATAGCAGAGTCTAGGACTGCTTTTATTGTCCTGGTGGCCCAGAGGTAGCATTCCCCGGTCACAATTATAAGATCGCAGGTTCAAATCCTGGTGGGGTGAGGTGTTGATTATATGTAGAAGTCTGCGTGCTTTATTGGGCTAATGAAAATTATATGGATCCTCGGGTTTCGAAGCCGCATTTGGTAAAACGTTGCTCTGATCACCCTAGCGAATTCGGGTCATAAGAGGTTCACGGCGCCATAAGCTCGTTGAACATGCTTTGTGTGAAATATAGCAGAGTCTAGGGAATGCTTTTATTGTCCTGGTGGCCCAGAGGTAGCGTTCCCCAGTCCTGATTATAGATCGTGGGTTCAAATCCTGAGTAGGGTAGTGTTGATTAAATGTAAGTCCGCGTGCTTTATTGGGCTAATGAAATATATGGATCCTCGGGTTTCGAAGCCGCATTTGGTAAAACGTTGCTCTCATCACCTAAGCGGCACGGGTGGTCCCCTATAGTGGTTCACAGCGCCATAAACTCGTTGAACAGGCTTTGTGTGAAATATAGCAGAGTCTAGGACTGCTTTTATTGTCCTAGTGGCCCAGAGGTAGCGTTCCCCGGTCACAATTATAAGATCGTGGGTTCAAATCCTGGTGGGGTGAGGTGTTGGTTATATGTAGAAGTCCGCTTGCTTTATTGGGCTAATGAAATATATATGGATCCTCGTGTTTCGAAGCCAGATTTGGTAAAACGTTGCCCTGATCACCTAAACGGCACGGGTGGTCCCCATTAGAGGTTCATGGCGCCATAAGGTCGTTGAACAAGCTTTGTGTGAAATATAGTAGAGTCTAGGACTGCTTTTATTGTCCTGGTGGCCCAGAGGTAGCATACCCCGGTCACAATTATAAGATCGTGGGTTTGAATGCTGGTAGGGTGAGGTGTTGATTATATGTAGAAATCCGCTATATATTGGGCTAATGGGGGCTATATGGATCGTGTTCCGAAGCCGCATTGATTAAAACGTTGCTCCTGATCACCTAAATTAGCGTTGGTCCCCATTAGAGGTTCACGGCGCCATAAGGTCGTTGAACAGGCTTTGTGTAAAATATAGCAGAGTCTAGGAATGGTTTTATTGTCCTGGTGGCCCAGAGGTAGCGTCCCCCGTTCACAATTATAAGATAGTGGGTTCAAATCCTGGTAAGGGTGAGGTGTTGATTATATGTAAAAGTCAGCGTGCTTTATTGGGCTAATGAAATTTATATGGATCCTCGTGTTTCGAAGCCGCATTCGGTAAAACGTTGCTCTGATCACCTAAGTGGCACGGGTGGTCCCCATTAGAGGTTCATGGCGCCATAAGGTCGTTGAACAGGCTTTGTGTGAAATATATTAGAGTCTAGGACTGCTTTTATTGTCCTGGTGGCCCAGAGGTAGCGTTCCCCAGTCACAATTATAAGATCGTGGCTTCAAATCCTGGTGGGGTGAGGTGTTGATTATATGTAGAAGTCCGCCTGCTATATTGGGCTAATGAAATTTATATGGATCCTCGTGTTTCGAAGCCGCATTCGGTAAAACGTTGCTCTGATCACCTAAGTGGCACGGGTGGTCCCCTATAGTGGTTCACAGCGCCGTAAGCTCGTTGAACAGGCTTTGTGTGAAATATAGTAGAGTCTAGCACTGCTTTTATTGTCCTAGTGGCCCAGAGGTAGCATTCCCCGGTCACAATTATAAGATCGTGGGTTCAAATCCTGGTGGGGTGAGGTGTTAATTATATGTAGAAGTAAGCGTGCTTTATTGGGCTAATGAAATATATATGGATCCTCCTTGTTTCGAAGCCGGATTTGGTAAAACGTTGCTCTGATCACCTAAGCGGCACTGGTGGTCCCCTATAGTGGTTCACAGCGCGATAAACTCGTTGAACAGGCTTTGTGTGAAATATAGCCGAGTCTAGGACTGCTTTTATTGTCCTGGTGGCCCAGAGGTAGCATTCCCCGGTCACAATTATAAGATCGTGGGTTCAAGTCCTGGTGGGGTGAGGTGTTGATTAAATGTAGAAGTCCGCGTGCTTTATTGGGATAATAAAATATATAAGGATCCTTCTTGTTTCGAAGCCGCATTTGGTAAAATGTTGGTCTGATCACCTAAGCGGCACTCGTGGTCGCCATTAGAGGTTCACGGCGCCATAAGCTCGTTGAACAAGCTTTGTGTGAAATATAGCAGAGTCTAGGACTGCTTTTATTGTCCTAGTGGCCCAGAGGTAGCGTTTCCCGGTCACAATTATATGATCGTGGGTTCAAATCCTGGTAGGGTGAGGTGTTGATTATATGTTAAAGTCCGCGTGCTTTATTGGGCTATTGAAATTTATATGGATCCTCTTGTTTCGAAACCGGATTTGGTAAAACGTTGCACTGATCACCTAAGCGGAACGGGTGGTCCCCATTAGAGGTTCATGGCGCCATAAGGTCGTTGAACAGGCTTTGTGTGAAATATAGTAGAGTCTAGGACTGCTTTTATTGTCCTGGTGGCCCAGAGGTAGCGTTCCCCGGTCACAATTATAAGATCGTGGCTTCAAATCCTGGTGGGGTGAGGCTTTGATTATATGTAGAAGTCTGCGTGCCTTATTGGACTAATGAAATATATATGGATCCTCGGGTTTCGAAGCCGCATTTGGTTAAACGTTGCTCTGATCACCTAAGCGGCACGGGTGGTCCCCTATAGTGGTTCACAGCGCCGTAAGCTCGTTGAACAGGCTTTGTGTTAAATATAGTAGAGTCTAGCACTGCTTTTATTGTCCTAGTGGCCCAGAGGTAGCATTCCCCGGTCACAATTATAAGATCGTGGGTTCAAATCCTGGTGGGGTGAGGTGTTAATTATATGTAGAAGTAAGCGTGTTTTATTGGGCTAATGAAATATATATGTTTCGAAGCGGATTGTAAAACGTTGCTCGATCACCTGGCGGCTTACGGTGGTCCCCATTAGAGAGTTCAGAATTGCCATGGCAAGTTGAACAGGCTTTGTGTGAAATATAGCAGAGTCTAGGAATGCTTTTATTGTCCTAGTGGCCCAGAGGTAGCGTCCCGGTCACAATTAAGATCGTGAGTTTAAATCTGGTGGGGTGAGGTGTTGATTCATCGTGTAGAATCGCGTGCTTTATTGGGCTAATAAATATATGGATCCTTCTTGTTTGACGCATTTGGTAAAATGTTGGTCTGATCACCTAAACAGCATGGGTGGTCCCCATTAGAGGTTCACGGCGCCATAAGCTCGTTGAACAGGCTTTGTGTGAAATATAGCAGAGTCTAGGACTGCTTTTATTGTCCTGGTGGCCCAGAGGTAGAGTCCCCCGGTCACAATTATAAGATTGTGGGTTCAAATCCTGGTGGGGTGAGGTGTTGATTATATGTAGAAGTCCGCCTGCTTTATTGGGTTAATGAAATATATATGGATCCTCGTGTTTCGAAGCCGCATTTGGTAAAACGTTGCTCTGATCACCTAAGCGGCACGGGTGGTCCCCTATAGTGGTTCACAGCGCCATAAACTCGTTGAACAGGCTTTGTGTGAATTATAGCCGAGTCTAGGACTGCTTTTATTGTCCTGGTGGCCCAGAGGTAGCATTCCCCGGTCACAATTATAAGATCGTGGGTTCAAGTCCTGGTGGGGTGAGGTGTTGATTAAATGTAGAAGTCCGCGTGCTTTATTGGGATAATAAAATATATATGGATCCTCGGGTTTCGAAGCCGCATTTGGTAAAATGTTGCTCTAATCACCTAAGCAGCATGGGTGGTCCCCATTAGAGGTTCACGGCGCCATAAGCTCGTTGAACAAGCTTTGTGTGAAATATAGCAGAGTCTAGGAATGCTTTTAGTGTCCTGGTGGCCCAGAGGTAGCGTTCCCCGGTCACAATTAGTAGACAGAGGGTTCGAATCCTGGTGGGGTGAGGTGTTGATTATATGAAAAAGTCCGCATGCTGTATTGGGCTAATGAAATATATATGGATCCTCGTGTTTCGAAGCTGCATTTGGTAAAACGTTGCTCTGATCACCTAAGCGGCACGGGTGGTCCCCATTTGAGGTTCACGGCGCCATAAGCTCGTTGAACAGGCTTTGTGTGAAATATAGCAGAGTCTAGGACTGCGTTTATTGTCCTGGTGGCCCAGAGGTAGCGTTCCCCGGTCACAATTATAAGATCGTGGGTTCAAATCCTGGTGGGGTGAGGTGTTGACTAAATGTAGAAGTCCGCGTGCTTTATTGGGATAATGAAATATATATGGGTCCTTCTTGTTTCGAAGCCGCATTTGGTAAAATGTTGGTCTGATCACCTAAGCGGCACTCGTGGTCCCCATTAGAGGTTCACGGCGCCATAAGCTCGTTGAACAGGCTTTGTGTGAAATATAGCAGAGTCTAAGACTGCTTTTATTGTCCTGGTGGCCCAGAGGTACCATTCCCCGTTCACAATTATAAGATCGTGGGTTCAAATCCTGGTGGGGTGAGGTGTTGATCAAATGTAGAAGTCCACGTGCTTTATTGGGCTAATGAAATATACATCGATCCTCGGGTTTCGAAGCCGCATTTGGTAAAATGTTGCTCTGATCACCTAAGCGGCACGGGTGGTCCCCATTAGAAGTTCACGGCGCCATAAACTCGTTGAACAGGCTTTGTGTGAAATATAGCAGAGTCTAGGACTGCTTTTATTGTCCTGGTGGCCCAGAGGTAGCGTCCCCCGGTCACAATTATAAGACTGTGGGTTCAAATCCTGGTGGGGTGAGGTGTTGATTATATGTAGAAGTCTGCATGCTTTATTGGGTTAATGAAATATATATGGATCCTCGTGTTTCGAAGCCGCATTTGGTAAAAAGTTGCTCTGATCACCTAAGCAGCATGGGTGGTCCCCATTAGAGGTTCACTGCGCCATAAGCTCGTTGAACAGGCTTTGTGTGAAATATAGCAGAGTCTAGGACTGCTTTTATTGTCCTGGTGGCCCAGAGGTAGCGTCCCCCGGTCACAATTATAAGATTGTGGGTTCAAATCCTGGTGGGGTGAAGTGTTGATTATATGTAGAAGTCCGCTTGCTTTATTGGGTTAATGAAATATATATGGATCCTCGTGTTTCGAAGCCGCATTTGGTAAAACGTTGCTCTGATCACCTAAGTGGCACGGGTGGTCCCCATTAGAGGTTCACGGCGCCATAAGCTCGTTGAACAGGCTTTGTGTGAAATATAGCAGAGTCTAGGACTGCTTTTATTGTCCTAGTGGCCCAGAGGTAGCGTTTCCCGGTCACAATTATAAGATCGTGGTTTCAAATCCTGGTAGGGTGAGGTGTTGATTATATGTAAAAGTCCGCGAGCTTTATTGGGC
>NW_024748161.1:0-18360 GCF_018991925.1 Homarus americanus
GGTGACTGAATGGGATGAGAGATGGGTAGGTGGGTGAATCGGTGGATGGATAAACAGCTAACTGGATGAATGGACATATGGACTTGGATGGCATATTTGGATGTAAAACCCTACGATATGAAGAACATTTTGGACGTATAAACCCATGACAATTAACACCATTTTGGACTTACATCACAGGAAACAGGTAAAACATTTCTGTGATCGTCCTTCAATAATTCCATACGCCAACCTTACCTGCATTTCTCTCAATTACACTATAAAATTTCAGTGTTAATTTCAGCATCGGAATCAATCAATCAATCTCTCTCTCTCTCTCTCTCTCTCTCTCTCTCTCTCTCTCTCTCTCTCTCTCTCTCTCTCTCTCAAGATGGAAAATTTCATGACGTAAAATCCGATGAAAACTCGACCCTGTTTATACGTGTTACTTCGAGGTTTTGTTTTCACGTTAACCTCATGTTTCGTTTCGATAAATGACACATATCACAGGAGGTGAACTACAAACTGAACTTTGACCTGACACCAACGACCGACCGACGGAAGATGGGGCTTCGGTTTAGTCGTATCCCATTTGAGAGTTTTATGAATGTGAAGCCCCGAATTAGTCAACAAACCCTACAGCTCAATTTGGATTCGAACTTGTGCATCTTGTTCTTGAATCAGAACCTTATCTCACACATATATAGGGGTTAGGTTAGGTTGGGTTGGGTTAGGTTGGGTTGGGTTAGGTTAGATTGGGTTAGGTTAGGTGAGCCGTGTCCATCACAACCAGACAATTATCCCCGTCCACCAGATCTTCCCTTTAACAAATCAGGCCGCACCTCGATTATGCGGTTCAGTTCTGGTGCCCCTATTATAGAATGGATATAAATTCACTAGAGTCGGTGCAGCGAAGAATGACAAAAATGATTCCGGGAATTAGAAACCTTCCATATCAGGATAGGTTACAGAAACTTAACTTGCATTCCCTAGAAAGACGAAGAGTGCGGGGAGATATGATAGAAGTATTTAAGTGGGTGAAAGGAATCAATAAAGGGGATATAGATAAAGTTCTTATAATATCCGAGCAGGATAGGACTCGTAGCAACGGATTCAAGTTGGATAAGTTTAGGTTTAGGAGGGAGATAGGAAGAAACTGGTTTACAAATAGGGTGGTGGACGAGTGGAACAAGCTTAGCAACTTTGTAGTAAGTGCGGGAACTCTGGAAAGTTTCAAAAGGAGGCTAGATAGATTCATGGATGATAGAGAGTGGTATTAACTCTCGACAGGAGCTGTCATGCACAGGCCAACCGGCCTATTGCAGACTCCTTATTTTCTTATGTTCTTATGTTCTTAAATCCTCAACATAAAAGACAAATTCACCTCCATGTGTTAAAATCTTACTACACTACATTACCGTCACCACTATACCAAACCTGTGTAATATTAACACACTAATACACTATTAAGACATCACCAAATCCATCAATAAACAGTACATCTTCCTTTACACTTGATTAGAAAGAAAAACAGGAAAATATGCCCAGAATCTCAATTTCATTCACTAACATTACGAAAAATTACAAGAGTTAAGAGTCAAAGCAAGATATGTGCTTTACGCAATGTTGATGTTATTTTGTTCGCCATCATTGTGTCCTAAAGTTAATCTGTTTTGTGAAGTATATCCTCGGACTTGGGAACAAATCATCATGTGTACCTTTGAGTATTAAGGTCTTGATCCATTTCCTTGATGTCTACCGTTTGGAACAGGTAACACCACCACAATTGTTTTAACCAAGACGAAAACGGACGAAAAAAAAAAGCTTCTACAAATATCAAGTATTAATTTTCTCTCTTTACAGGATCTAATACTCTTGGAAATGTGTTTAAATTAATCTGATTTGTTTTCATTTATTGTCGATCCTTTATAAGAGGACTCGTGGATCCCCGAGCCTAGCCGGCCATTTTGTTTACATTTTTCGGTCGCTCTAAAATACCATTAAAACAATATTGAGTATAAACGTTTGGCTCAACTGATGATCTCAAACATGTCCCAACATTTTTTGCCTCAACTCCACATTCTGTAACTCATTTAGGTAGATGTCCCTCACTACACATACACTGGACTATGTGTAATGTTGCAGCTAATGTGTTATCAAGATATTGCACATTATAAGTTCATGTGTGGTCATTATTATATCAAACGGAGGAATTTTAAAGAGCTATTACACCACCTGTATCATTAGTTGTCGCCAGGTGAAGGAATATTTAGGTAGATCATATTTTATTTACTGTAATTAAAGTTTCAATACCTAAGACGTTCCACTATAAGAGTCTTTCAACCTCAGGTAAGATCTTAAGACTTTCTACTCTAGGTCTTACACCCTGGAGTAGCTGTATCGTCCACTTAGGTAATTTACTCCACAAGGAACTACAAGTTACACCTTGATGTAATACTTCATTTACTGCCAAACTTTATAGGGAAATATTTTTTCACAAAAAATTTCAAGTTACAATTTCACATAATAAGTCACATTACAAACGTTCCTTCGGCTTACAGTTAAACTTTGCAATGTCAAGATATTTTTTTCACTGCAGAGGAAAGTATCCGTCATCATCATCATCACCACACACACACACACACACACACACACACGCGCGCGCAAAGACAAAACTCCTGTATCCAGATTCTCCAAAGTTTATAAATTAAATTCTTCCCTAAAATTAAACAGACAATACATCTATTAATCATAGAGTATGTGAACAATATCGACGCCATATTGGTTACCATCTTTGAGTCATATAATTAGTTAGCTACATAGTGTTAATTATTTAGTTAAATAGGAAAAAATAATCTACTAGCGTGTGTTGTGACCAAAATAAATCAACATTGTATTTACTTTCTCCTCCAGGGGGCACTAAGTCTAGAAAAATGACACAATTGACATCTACATAAAGTGACTGACCAAGGGTAGATATTGGCTACCTTTTGTGTTACTTTGAGGTCGTAAGAACACACAGAGCTGCTCTTAAGGATGTTTACCACAATACACCTCAACCAGTTTCTCATTCACAAAAGTCAAACAATAAATCTGGTTCAAAAGATACACCGTAAATTTTATTAGAATGCAATAATCAATTACTGTATTATTGCATTGAGGCGAATAGTCTTATGGTGTTAAGATGTGTTCTTAAGCCACGAAGGTAAACAAAAGGTATTCAATATCTGCCTTGGTTGACGATGATCTGTAGCCGTTAGCAAGTCCTCCTCCTCCTGCTCTCGAGTAAGGTAAAGAAGGCCTCACCTGACCAAAATTGTTAATTAAGATAGATTACATGAAGATTAACCCTCCCAGCTTATTTCAACTAATGATTAACCTAACGCTACATGGGAAGTTAAGTTAGGTTAGATTAAGTTAGGTTAGGTTAGGGTAGGGTAGGGTGGGGTAGGGTAGGGTAGGGTAGGGTAGGTCAGGTCAGGTCAGGTCAGGTCAGGTCAGGTCAGGTCAGGTCAGGTCAGGTCAGGTCAGGCAGTGCCAGTGTAGTTAATCTTGAGGTTAAATAAACTAGAGGCTAATCTTCACATGAGCCACTAAGACACTTTGACGGAGGCGGTTACGTACAACAGGAAAGCTCTGATAACATATAATGTACAGTATATACCGTTTAAGTTGCGTCAGCAGCTCTATACACCACTTATTGACCTACTCATTCACTGCCGTAGACATATTTACTTCTAACAGGTTTCTATAGGGTTCCCAGTCATTATAATACGACCTTGTAAAATCAAATGATCTAAATTAAACTAAACTTATCCAAATTAAACTTATTAGCTAACAAATCCTTCTAAAACACGATATATGCAAATCAAAAGTTCTAAATTCAACTTAACTTATCGTAATATAACTAAACCATTTTAATTAAGCCTAACCTAAACACCTCAAGTGCCACAAACAGAAGGAAAAAACACCTTTAATATTATCGTGTAAGAGGCCCCTGTAACCCACTAACTCCAGGTAATGCATCTATATCAATCTACCTGCGTCGGAAGCTCTATACGTGACTATGATCGTTACCCACTGCTGGAGAACATTTGTACTTCTATAATTACCCCTGGAGAAACAATGCACCAATTTACGATTTATTTATTTTATTTTTCATTTATTTTTTATTCTTGGTCCATACTGTAAACACCGCCCGCTTGTGAGTCCCGTCAGCCATTTTGTTCTAACTTTCGGGGATTCTAAAATAAACTATAAATAAATAAATAAATAAAACAAGCATCTTTTGTTTTCTAACCCATGAGCTGTGAGTCTTCATTATATACTTCAACATTACTGTAAACTAAGGCTAGAGAGGGTGTGTACAGTACTAGTGGAGCCAAGACGAGAAGGTATTTCAAATCCCTAAAGGGTTTTACAAGTGGAGAGTCTTACAAGTGGAGAGTCTTACAGGTGGAGGGTCTTACAAGTGGATGGTCTTACAGGTGGAGGATTTTAATAAGGATAAATACAGCAAGTCTTACAGTTGAATCAGCCAAGTCGAGGAAAACTCTTAAGAGTCATGTAACTTCTACCTGATGTTACCTGTAATCAAGCTAAGGTATATGTAAGAAGAATATTATCTCGTTACTATCCATTCCTCTTCCACTATCCTGCGAGGTGGTGTATTAATTGGCACAGATACTCATGATAAAGAAGGAATAAAGAGAGAGACGCAAGATACCTATAAAATGCGACAGAATATACCTACACATGCGTAATCCTAACCCATCCCAACCCAACCCAACCCTATCCTACCCTCAGCTTCACCACAGTACGCAAAGTCATTCTTGGTATCAGAGTGACGCATAAACACCCTGTATCGCCTAAGACACATTTGAATCGGATGGTTCGTTGGCGGTTTTATTTCTTCGGTATAAACCAGTGAAGCAATTAGTTCGTGGGAACAGCGAGTCAAAATACTTTACATCAGCTTCGTTTACGACCTCCAGCTGATATTTACTTCTGTTGTCTATATCAATCACATTTTATAATGAAAACAAAAATATGGTTAGTTACTTATAAATGAAAATAAATCATACTTAGATACTTAGGAGTGGGGAAAAAAGATACTTAAGATACTTAAAAATGAAAACACTCTTTGATACTTAAATTAGGACAAAATAAACGGACATGAAGATTTAACTATGAGCGGTGGATATTACGACATGTACCGGCTATCAATACAGAGGCGCTATTTAGCCGTGAAGTTCTCTCAGAAACCCAACAAGACAATATGTGGTCACTTAAAAATTTCAGGTTAATTTTAACACCATCCGTCATTTTAAACCTTGGCACCTGTAGATTAAGAAAATATATGGTGATATTTTTTCTGATGGGATAAAGGTCGTATTTGTCCAGAGAAGTAAGAGAGGAAAAAAATCACTTCAGAGGCATGACGCACAGAGTGTCTAACGTGATAAAAGATCATATACTACCATTTGGGTTTTCAAATTAAGTTCATTACATAAAATATCAAACTCATAAAGATTACAAAAGAACAGAATACCATGAGCTCTCTACAGCTATTGTCAGCTGTCAATATGCTGATGTACAGAAGCTACACAATGTTATTGGTGACTGTAATCCCAGGAAAATGATGCTCTTATAAACTTGGTAACTGGAGCTGTAATGCCAGAAAATGCCAAATATGACAATCTATGTGCATATGAAGTTGGAAGACAAATTATGAAAATTTTGTCAAGGAACGTATTGTTGGTCCATTGAGCATCTGGGAAAAGCTGTCCAAGGTTAATCTACTGTCGTGGAAAGCAGCAAATAAGACTTCAACCATCAAATTGCTATCACAAGTTATAGAACTTAAGCAGGACATACAGTATATGCATCACAGAAGGGCAGCACTGTACATATCAAGTCACAAGACACTGATGTGTTTGGCATATTAAAGCAGCCTCAACTTGGAGAAAATACAAGTATGATAACAGGAACTGGTGAGCGACGACACATTGGGCAGAGAGCCTTACAGGTTTCCATGCCTTCACAGGATCTGACTGCATTGGAAAATTTGTTGGCAAAGGAAAGAAAGCATGTTGGAGCACTTTGATGAAATCTAACACAAAAGTCCTAGATACATTCAAGATGCTGAGTAGACCAAATGCCCTCCAGCAGACATGTACAGTATATTGGTCTAGAGGAATTTGTATTTAAGCTCTACTGCAGCAACTCTAAAGTATCATATATTGAGAGGAAGGTATCAAGCTCTTCTGTGGTCTTGTGATGCAGACAGTGAAATGCTTTCACAATTAGAGCATGGCTGGAAGATTGACAATGACTGTTTCATACTAGTAATATCAGACCAACCACCAGCTCCAGAAGCAATCACAGAACTTGTTAAATGTGGATGTGGCGTCAGGAAATGTGGATCATTGTCATGTTCATACAGAAAGAATCAGAAAGAATAGCATGACATGCACCGATATGTGTAACTGTCAAGCAGATGATGAGAAATGCCTAAATAAGGTGAAGGAATCTGTTGTACACAGAAGACTCTGAAGACGAGGACTGAAGCAATGTCGTAAATAATAACTTGTGACTTGTATACACATGATGTATAACACTACAAACTTTTAATAAATATAAAACGGTGGTTCTAAGCTTTTCAGATAATGCTAATAAGTATATGTTTAATTTCCAGTATTTGTCTTTAGCAATTAATTTTACTTACTGCAATCTCTTCTTTGCTAAAGACAGGATGGCGTATATGAGCAGCCATGGTTGTAACACACTTAAGATATTATAACAGCATTCATAATATATTATGTTAAATTGTAATCATATAATACTACATGTTCATAGGTTATTAGTCATGTTTTAAGTTACTTAGGACTTAATGGTAATACGTCTGTGGTTCATTACGCCGCTCTTTGATAAAACTTCTTTAATGGCATAAAACTTATAATAAACCGTTCAGAAAAAATTACACCACAGTTCCATAATATAGTTTATAAGGATTATTACGATGTATGGTGTCAAAAATTAACATGAAATTTTTACGGGATTACTTAAGCTCCTACACTAAAACCTGCCGACCTAACCTAACCTTTTTTACCCACCTCCACCTACTTACCTAACCTGACATAATCTAACCAAACCTGACATAATCTTACCTAACCTGACATTATCTAACCTAACCTGATATAATCTAACCTAACCTGACATAATCTAACCTAACCTGACGTAATCTAACCTAACCTGACGTAATCTACCCTAACCTGACATAATCTAACCTAACCTGACATAATCTAACCTAACCTGACATAATCTAACCTAACCTGACATAATCTAACCTAACCTGACGTAATCTAACCTAACCTGACATAATCGAACCTAACCTGACATAATCGAACCTAACCTCCCGTCTGACATAAGCTAACCTAATCAAACCTAACTTTCCCACCTACCGACCGTAACCTATCTACTTATTACCTACCTAACCTAACTTAACTTAATCCAACCTGACGTAATCTAACCTAACCTATTGAAACTTAACTTAACCACCTACCTCACCTAACACCACTTTGTAATCTCTTTGCACTACCGCTCACAGGATGAGTATGGGGGGCACAATAAACTAGCCTCTAACTGGCAAAATTAACAAAACTAACCTAACCTAACCCAACCTGACTTTACCTAACCTGATCTGATCTATCCAACTTAAACACCTTAGAATATATAATAAAGCAGCTAGGTTAATTTAGGCTAAATATGGTTGATTCATATTTCGTTTTGACAGAAATTCCCGGCAAAATAACGTATCTATATTGAGAACCACCGCCATGTTGGTTCCACGTTAACAAGACACGGATACACAACAGAATAACCCGCGTTCGTTTAACCTCAATTACTACAGTTTACTTAATAATCTTACTTCACAATCTTCACTACATCTCACTTCACAATCTTCACTACATCTCACTCCACAATCTTCACTACATCTCACTTCACAATCTTCACTACATCTCACTTCACAATCTTCACTACATCTCACTTCACATTCTTCACTACATCTCACTTCACAATCTTCACTACATCTCACTTCACAATCTTTACCACATCTTACTTCACAATCTTTACCACTTCTTACTTCACAATCTTCACGACATCTCACTTCACAATCTTCACTACATCTCACTTCATAATCTTCACCACATCTCACTTCACAATCTTCACTACATCTCACTTCACAATCTTCACTACATCTCACTTCACAATCTTCACCACATCTCACTTCTCAATCTTCACTACATCTTACTTCACAATCTTCACTACATCTCACTTCACAATCTTTACCACATCTGAATTCACAATCTTCACTACATCTCCCTTCACAATCTTCACTACATCTCACTTCACAATCTTCACTACATCTCACTTTACAATTTTCACATCTCACTTCACAATCTTCACTGTCTCATACAATCTTCTACACATCTCACTTCACAATCTTCACTACGTCTTATACAATCTTCACATCTCACTTCACAATCTTCACCACATCTCACTTCACAATCTTCACTACATCTCACTTCACAATCTTCACGACATCTCACTTCATAATCTTCACTACATCTCACTTCACAATCTTCACTACATCTCTTCACAATCTTCACTACATCTCACTTCACAATCTTCACTACATCTCACTTCACAATCTTCACTACATCCCACTTCACAATCTTCACTACATCTCACTTCACAATCTTCACTACATCTCACTTCACAATTTTCACTACATCTCACTTCACAATCTTCACTACATCTCACTTCACAATCTTTACCACATCTTACTTCACAATCTTCACTACATCTCCCTTCACAATCTTCACTACATCTCACTTCACAATCTTTACCACATCTTACTTCACAATCTTCACTACATCTCACTTCACAATCTTTACCACATCTTAATTCACAATCTTCACTACATCTCCCTTCACAATCTTCACTACATCTCACTTCACAATCTTCACTACATCTCACTTCACAATCTTCACTACATCTCACTTCACAATCTTCACTACATGTCACTTCACAATCTTCACTACATGTCACTTCACAATCTTCACTACATGTCACTTCACAATCTTCACTACATCTCACTTCACAATCTTCACTACATCTCACTTCACAATCTTCACTACATCTCACTTCACAATCTTCACCACATCTCACTTCACAATCTGCACTACATCTCACTTCACAATCTTCACTACACCTCACTTTACAATCTTCACTACCTCTCACTTCACAATCTTCACTAACACCATCCTTCATCACTACATATAACAACATCCATCATCACTACTTATAACACCATCCATCATCATCACTACATATAACACTATCCATCATCACTACATATAACACGATCCATCATCACTACATATAACACCATCCACCATCACTCCATATAGAACCATCCATCACGACATATAACACCGTCCAACATCACTACATATAACACCAACCATCATCACTACATATAATATCATCCATCATCACTACATATAACTCCATCCATCATCACTACATATGACACCATCCAGCATCACTACATATAACACCACCCATCATCACTACATATAACATCATGCATCATCAGTACATATAACACCATCCATCAACACTACATATAAAACCAACCTATCATCACTACATATAATATCATCCATCATCACTACATATAACACCATCCAACATCACTACAAATAACACCACCCATCATCACTACATATTACATCATCCATCACTACATATAACTCTATCCATCATCACTACATATAACACCATCCAGCATCACTACATATAACACCAACCATCATCACTGCATATAACATCATGCATCATCACTACATATAACACCATCCATCATCACTACATATAAAACCATCCTATCATCACTACATATAACATCATGCATCATCACTACATATAACACCATCCATCACTTCATATGGAACCATCCTATCATCACTACATATAATATCATCCATCATCACTACATATAACACCATCCAACATCACTACATATAACACCACCCATCATCACTACATATAACATCATCCATCATCACCACATATAACTCTATCCATCATCACTACATATAACACCATCCAGCATCACTACATATAACACCAACCATCATCACTACATATATCATCATGCATCATCACTATATATAACAACCATCCATCATCACTACATATATTACCCTCCTATCATCACTACATATAACACCATCCATCATTACTACATATAACGCCATCCTTCATCACTACATATAACACCATCCATCATCACTACATATATTACCCTCTTATCATCACTACATATAACACCATCCATCATTACTACATATAATGCCATCCTTCATTACTACATATAACACCATCCATCATCACTACATATTATAACACCATCCATCATCTCTACAAACACCAGTCCTCAACACTATAGTGATAAACAGAGCTTCATTTTGTTGTCAATTTCTTTAAATTCCAACCTTATTAAACCGTAATTCTTTCTGTATGATCAAATTTTGATTTGACCTCAGTGAGAGAGCTGTTAGTGTCAGTAAATCACAATGGTGTTCCGACGCACTGTAACAAAAGTTTCAAAGGTTGAGGTGAAGCCTTGCCAGGTGAAGGAGAAGGGCCCCCGATCTAACAAACTGCAGACCACAAAGCACACTAAACCTCAAAACAACAAGAAGAAGAAGGAAACTACCACTTTCTGCCATGTACAAAAGGACCAGTACCTGCCATGGGGAGACTACATCTTCACTGGGAAAAAGACAAAGAACAACAAGAAGCGTTGACCCAACATTTCTGATATTTAAAAATAATAAAAAACATATTAATTGATTTTGTTTGTATTATTTATGCTTTTATTATTTTCAACTGTAAACGTGCTGTTTTGGGAATATATTTTGAGTTACATAATATTTAGGTACAGCAGTTTATTTCACTGTATCTCCTTGTGTGAGTGTGTGGGTAGTGTGTGGATAGTGTGTGGGTACTATGGGTGTGTGGGCATTATGGAGAATGAGTCATGGCTAACTGTGACCCTATATACGGGTTACATCGGCCTTAACGCCCTTGTCTCAGCGCTATCTCATATATCCAAATTTCACATATTTGAAAGTATTAGATAACCAAAATATCTGGAAAATATTTAGTTAAAAATACAAATAATAAAACAAAATCGAAAACAGAAAGAAAAAACAATACCCGTGAAAGTGGAAATAAGGAGGAGGCAGAGCAGACGATACACAGGAAGGCAGTAATCATCATCCCCATGTGAACCAGCCAGAGAAGAACTCATTCGCCTCACCGTCCACCCGCGTACGATCAGCTGAGTGAAGTTGCCTCGTGTTGCAGTAAACTTTATCTCTAAAAGGACAATTTACTTTTACTTTTATTGTTTATCTTACTGTTTATAACTGTTTATTTTCTCTTACATAATGTACACTAAGTATGGGAGTGTACAGTAAGTTATACCGGATGGCAACAAATTCATATTCGTCTTGCAAATATTAAAACATTACCCTAACAACAGTATTGTATAACAACACGAGCTAAAGTGATGTGTAAAAAGGTCGGTTGCAAAAAGAAATATTATTCTTTTAAGTCTTTTTCAGTTTGTTCAGTGTTAACAACATTATAGGTCATATTTCATGCAGTATGCATATACAATGTTTGCTGAAGGTTTAATACCTTTCTGTTTACTGATGATGTAAAACCCTCGTTAAAATACTTTAGAGTCGTTTACAAAATATTTGGTGCATTTTCCGGAGCATTGTATGTTTTTACAGCATGCGAGGCGGCAGGTATGTGGAGTTTTAAGAGCACTTCACGCTATAGCTCAGTTGGCCACGGATTAGCGAATTACGAACTGAAAATGTTTGGATCGTCATCTGTTTCGTGTAAGCTGTGTCGGACATTTTGTGCTACATTAAAGTCCAGCGATCTGTGGCAGCTGTCGGGCTCCTGCCTGACCACCCTTTGCCTAAGAAGAGCGATTGTCTGAAGGTGTTCGAGTAGTTACTCAATTGTGAAAAAGTGATAGTGAGTCCCATAGACATGGCTGCCAGTTAGGGACAGTGTGGATACGGCACACTACATAGCATGTCTTCGGAAAGTAAAGGAGGCCGTGTAGCCAAGACTGCACTCAACCGCCTTCACTTCCCCAATTACAGCTAGGTGGACTGAGAGCGCCTCGGGATTATCATATCTATAATGCCAGACGGTAACACCATCCCCTTGACACCTCGAAGACTATACAGTACTGTGTTCGGGGCGTGTTTGTGGGTCTCTACTGCCGCCTCCCTATCGTTGAGTTGCTCCCCACTTACCGTAACCAGTCGAGGTCACTGTGGGAGGCCATGTACTGTACAGTACAGTACAGAGTCACGCCCCCCTCAACAACGTCCGCACCTCGCCTGCTGAATACAGTATTTGCAAATGTGACCATAAACCCCAACAATTGTAGCAAGTTACAAGTCCCGGGATTTGCCCCTGGTATTAACACAGTGACAAGCGTCCCATTCCTGGTAAGTAGCAGGTGGCCGGAGGTAGTGCAATCCTCTCCCAGACTACACGGAGATGAGAGAGAGCTGGCTGACCATCATGGTAAGGACGCGTCACTATTTGGACCCCAGGGAGGCCATTATCGTAAGTTAAGTGAAAGGCATTTGGAATACTGGACGACTAGACGCTATATGAATTTCTTTACCCTAGTTTTCCCACCGATAATAATGAGTACAAGGGAGGTAGTCTCATCTGCGTTCATCAACACCATAGCCGTCTCAGTTACCTATTGCTCGTACAAGGTTTTTGAATGAAATAGTTTTACTAATATCAGGAACTTTCAAACTACTACAGGAAATAATATATATATATATATATATATATATATATATATATATATATATATATATATATATATATATATATATATATATATATATATATATAATTATTTCACATTCAGAGTACAGGACTAGTCTGTACTACCCTGAAGATGTGAATTACACGAAAGTGAACTTGTTTTCTTTTCAGGTTATAGTATATACCTAGATCATTTATTTATATATATATATATATATATATATATATATATATATATATATATATATATATATATATATATATATATATATATATATATATATATATAACAATAAATTATAACAAAAAGTGTTTGTATGTCATTCCGGACGAGAGTAATGTATCGCCCCTGCGTTTTTTCGACGAATTTTGCTTCACTAACTGAAAAAATCAATTACGAGCAGCTTGTACAACGATGTGCCGGAAAATGCCATTACGAGAGCGAAAATGGTGTTGCTGGCACTTTGTTCCATTTAGTCAAAGAAGATGACATTGAATTAATTTAATACAATGCGTATGTGGTGAACGAGCCAAGTGAAAATATGACATATTGAGCTACTTAATGAGAGAGAGAGAGAGAGAGAGAGAGAGAGAGAGAAGGTTAATAGACTCTAGATGAGAGACAATTCCTCAACCACACCATTAAGCACCAACAAAAAATTTCACCGCTATACCATAAATCCGAGCGTTAGTAGACATTATCAGCACCTACCTGTCTACCCACCATTATTGGCTCTTAAATTATGGTGCAATATGGTGCAATAGGGTTGATTTTATGGTGCTGATGTGCCCTTCCCCATGTTATAGACGCGAGAGAAGGTTTGTTTACATTGGGATGCCGTCATAGTCCTCTCTGGTGGCGAGAGTACTGACTGAGGGTATAGGGGAGGAAGAGGAGGAGGAGGATAAACAGGAGGGGGAGGAAAAGATGGAGAAAAAGGTGAGAGAGAGAGCGAATAAGAAGAACACCAGCACAACATCAAAAACCCAACCAATACTAAAATAATATAACGAAATTAGAGACGAAAAATATAACAAACTATATAAAAAAATGAGCAGGAATGAACACCAAGGTCAGAAAAAGAGCAGGAATGAACACCAAGGTCAGAAAAAGAGCATGAATGAACACCAAGGTCAGAAAAAGAGCAGGAATGAACACCAAGGTCAGAAAAAGAGTAGGAATGAACACCAAGGTCAGAAAAAGAGCAGGAATGAACACCAAGGTCAGAAAAAGAGCAGGAATGAACACCAAGGTCAGAAAAAGAGCAGGAATGAACACCAAGGTCAGAAAAAGAGCAGGAATGAACACCAAGGTCAGAAAAAGAGCAGGAATGAACACCAAGGTCAGAAAAAGAGCAGGAATGAACACCAAGGTCAGAAAAAGAGCAGGAATGAACACCAAGGTCAGAAAAAGAGCAGGAATGAACACCAAGGTCAGAAAAAGAGTAGGAATGAACACCAAGATCAGAAAAAGAGCAGGAATGAACACCAAAGTCAGAAAAAGAGCAGGAATGAACACCAAGGTCAGAAAAAGAGTAGGAATGAACACCAAGGTCAGAAAAAGAGCAGGAATGAACACCAAGGTCAGAAAAAGATGCAAACACTGATTAGAAGAGAAATATAAACATTGTGAACAAAATATAAAACGCAGAATGTGAAATGAATAAGAAACGTCAAGTGTTTTATATTCAAGAGACAATAAACGGATCAAGGTACAAAAAGTAAAGGTAAATAGATAAAAAAAAATACAAAGTGAAGAAATTAGATTCTCCTCTTCGTAAATTGAGAGCAGCAGCAGGAGGGGGGGTGGGGGGGAGGGCATGAAATGGTCAATTATGTTCCATAAATCAGAGGAGATGTCGCAGAATCGGAGCAGCTGAGCCAATATTTGACCTCTGGTTTGCATAATTCGAAGCGCCAAATTTTTCACCAGCGTAGAGTTAAGGCAGCTCGGTGTAGGACGGGGAAATACCTCATACATTTTGACTTAGTGAGCCGCCGTCACCCACCTGGCCAGGTACGGTACACAGTCAGGTTAAATCATCAACTCATCTTTTTTTTTTTCAATTGGGAGGAGTATTTAATCATCATGAAAAAGACGAATAAAGCTCAAATTACACACACACACACACTGTAAATTGACTTATTCACGATATTCGGTCGCTTATGAGAGAGAGAGAGAGAGAGAGAGAGAGAGAGAGATTAATTAAGAGCGTGACGTGCACAAGTCAGTAGGATTAATAATAAACTTTTGTTTTCCGGAACTGAGAACTCTAACAAACTCTCTTTTTCTCCCTTTCCTATGACTTGAAATTACGATGGTGTCAGTGTGTGTATGTGTGTGTGTGTGTGTGTTGAAGAGGAACATGAATGATAAAGTCTTCTGAACTAAATGTTATCTCCTGGAACCACCGCGTGATGCCTAGATAAGGAGTGTAAGGAGGAACTTATGTTTCTTTAGCTCTGGGTCTGGTGAAGTTATACAAACAACTGTTTATGGCAACTTGGGTCCTTTACAGACTCTCCCTGTATAATATAGTATATGTTTATGAAGGGGAAGATGCAGAGAGACATTTTTGTAGGCATGTTTGTCGGGAAGAGCCCAATGTCATGAATGGAATGCCTGTCGTTTGATATAGTGAAGAATAAATGTACAGTTTATCTGACTGCACAACGCTAGAGACGCTCTCTCATACAAGGAATACCAACAAGACCATTAATGACGACGCTACACTGAAACACAACTTTTAGGGTTGGTAACAAAAATAATTCGAGGAAAGTAACATCTGGTGAACCGGAAAGTTTGATTAAAATTTTTTAAATATGACAGTTTTTCGCTCTAGTTTGTGTAACGTGGATTATAAAATACACAAACTTATTAAGCTGAGGAGCAACGAATATGAAACAAACACACACACACACACACAGACTTAACATTTTCATGAACGTAGGCAAAAGTATTTACATTTCCAGACTTTTCTTACAAAACAATCATCTTAATCACAACATTTTAATCATTCGTCATTTTTTAAACTTAAGTTCCACCAAATGATAAGCAACACTTCCTAAAAAAAAATCGTTACTACGTATTTTTACATTTTCCGCCATAGGAGTGAGCCGAGTCAAACTAAAACACGATAATCATTACACAATACACCAGTAATCATCACAGTTCAGTAAAAGAGACACAACACTAAACTCGTTACGTGTTCCCTCGCTAACACTACTGACAACGACTGATTGAAACATATTTGTTGAAGGACGCCAGGCTGCAATGGTCAATGCAAAATCTAAATGCGAAATACATGATCAAGGCAACAATGGTGTTTTGTCTGTCCTGTCTGACCTTTGTTGCCGAGTTTAAAGGAAATACACTCACTGACTCACACAGTTATTTTGAGAGAGAGAGAGAGAGAGAGAGAGAGAGAGAGAGAGAGAGAGAGAGAGAGAGAGAGAGAGAGAGAGAGAGAGAGAGAGAATGTGTGTTTGTGTGTGTGTCCATTCAAAACAGGTATGTTTTTAATTAGTGGGAGTGTCTGTCGTAACACTAAACAAAAGATTCCTAGTAGTGTCTTTGTTCTTCAAATGTTTTAAATAAGACGACAGCTTTTGGTGGAAACTATGCTGGTAGTATTAGTGTAAGAAGCTGACAGTCTCAAACTTCCTTGTTATCTTAATAAACAAACAATGCATCAGTTTAATACAATAAAAAAATAGCTTGAAGAATGGCGCTGGTTATGATGGTTATCATTAATTACCCTCAATATACAGCACAGTACATGGAGGTATTGTCCAATATTTCCTAACACCATCATGTTAAGACCTGAAGCAACACATCACCATTTAAAGCTAAAATCACCGAGTGTTTTATTCAAAGAATTGATCAACTGCCCGAATGGCTAATAAGCTATTAAGTGGCATCATAAATTGAGTATATTGTTTTTCTCCTTGAGTACGATAATTTAGTCCTATGAGTATAATAACTGGTCCTCTGAGTGCCGTTACATAACAACTTGAAGAATATCCTGAGTACGATAATTTAGGTGTTTTTTTAATATTATTTAACCCTATTAGTAAATTACTTAAACCTTTGAGTACGATTACTTAACCTTCTTGAGTATACTATTAAACAATCCCATGAGTACAATGACTTAATCCCTTGAGTACGATATCCTAAGACCTAATCCCTTGAGTTTTAAAGACTTAATCCCTTGAGTAAGATAACGTAACCCATTGAGTACGATAATATCCACCAGAACAGTGAATTATCTTGATGAAACGATAACATAACCTGTCAAATGCAAATGTTCACAGTGCATATGGCAACAGGTTACCAGTTTAAGATTCCCCTGTTGTGTATACAGGATATGACAAGAGTGTGACCTGTATATAATAAGACTCATGTTACCTTACATTGAGAGTCGATTGGCTTTTGAAGATATTTGTATAGTTTTGTATTTTTTTTAATGTAAGGTCAGGTCAGGTTAAGTCAGGTTACATAGCGAGATATGAATAGTCTATTGGTAGTAAGAAAATATATTTATTTGAATATTGGTTAAGGTGTCACTTTTATGGTGTTGAAACCACATGGAAATTTCTGTACCTCTACTGTATACCTAAATCTGTACCTGTAATGTATATCTATACCTGTACCTGTACTGTATACCTGTACCTGTACTGTAAAGTGTTCCTGGTTGCCGTTGATTCATCTTAAGAATGTTTTATTTTATTTTAAAATTTTGTTTTTTGTCGATAAGTGAGAGATTTGATATATGTTACAGATGATTACAATAAATAAAACCAAGAGGAGTGGGTGTGAGAAGGTGTAGTGATGCATCAGGTGTGTTAGAGGTAACAAACAAAAGCCTTACACTTAACCGAGGCTCCGTACCCGGTGCTTCATCACATAATGGAACTCTGAATCATCCAGGTATTTTAAACACAAACTACTAAGTAATCCCCCAAACATTCGATGATCCGAAGCGTCGATACCAAATACTGCTTCGTCACACAATGGGACTATGAATCATCAAACCACTTCAACACACACACACACACAAGACGATAATTAACTCCCAAACACTCTCGATGATCCGAAGCTTAAGGCCCCAAGTACTTCATGAGACACTGGGACTTTAATCCTCCCACTTATAATTTATCCCAGGTATTAGAACCATTACAGACCACGATGATTCTGGCGCAGCTGGCGATAGGGGGTAGGACTGCAATCCTCTCTGAGCGATTTAATACAAGCTGGATATAATTTACGAGAATGCTAACTCAGAAAATAACGAGTGGGGAGAGTTAAAAGCTACCGCAATTAAATAAAGTGTATAAACAATATCAACAATTTCCTTGTGGCCCCGTGCGTGGAATGTCTCAGCGCCAGGCCAGGCCAGGCCAATTAAAACAAATGTACACACTAACACA
>NW_024748162.1:0-11423 GCF_018991925.1 Homarus americanus
CCTCTAACTACTTGATGTTATACAAGAATAATAATTGAGTATCGTTGTAAATAAGTGAAGAGAAAATGGATGGCTGTCGCAGGATGACACTCGGTGAGAATCTTGACGAGTGGTCCAGTACAAGATTTGTCTGGGCCGGGATTTCACGGTTAAGGTCCTCAGTGAGACGTAAAAAATGCTTGGCCCTAACTAGACCTTGACCTGTACAGTATAACTTGTAAATAGATTCTACATCCGTTTATTGTCATCTAGTTTTAAATTAGTCGAAAATTATGAAGGAAAAACTGGACGTTGCAGTGGAAATATTAGAACAGATGAGAGGTAAACAGGGGTCAAATTCCTAGTTGTATCATTAGTTATTAACTGACGTAGACGTGAGTGAGCGTCGTTGATGTTTCCACTTTACAGTGAGTTGCTTATAGAGCTTCTGATGAATTAGCGTCTTGTTTGTGTTAGTCCTCTAACTGTAGACCCTGCTGTCATATGGCATCACGAAAATTTTGACCAAATCCCACTTTGCTGATCTGACTTTCTGCCTCATTTACACACAATTGCAGGGTCCCAATTGTTTCTCTTACTATTGACAACACAACATACATATATTGTTTCTCACTTTTGATCTATTTTTCATTTTTGTATTTCTTTATGGTTCTTTAATATTATTATTATTATTATTATTATTATTATTATTATTATTATTATTATTATTATTATTATTATTATTATTATTATTATTATTATTATTTTCAAATTTGTATTTATTTATTCAGTGTAATTACTATGAATTATTATATTATAATTATTGTTATTATTATTATTATTATTATTATTATTATTATTATTATTATTATTATTATTATTATTATTATTATTATTATTATTATTATTATTATTATTATTATTATTATTATTATTATTATTAGTATTTTTGTTGGTGTTGTTGTTGTTGTTATTTGTTATTATTGTTATTGTTATTGTTATTGTTATTATTATTATTATTATTATTATTAATTATTATTATTATTATTTTATTATTATTATTAGTGTTATTATTATTATCATTATTATTTTATTATTTTATTTTCAAATTTGTATTATTTATTAAAATTGTAGTATACTATGAATTATTATTATTATTATTATTATTATTATTATTATTATTATTATTATTATTATTATTATTATTATTATTATTATTATTATTATTATTATTATTGTTATTATTATTATTATTATTATTATTATTATTATTATTATTATTATTATTATTATTATTATTATATTTTCGCCCCCAGGCCTGATGTGGGTCACTGACCTGTGCCAGGTGGGCTGATGTAAACACTTATTTTGGAGTTTCTTTATTCCTACAAATCTATATACACAGGTACTGAGTTTGGTTGAGAGTATATTATGCCTTCTCTACCAGGGGAAGTGTCTTTACTGCACCTATATATGAGAACACTAAAGTGAGGTGTTCACACCTTAGTGAGTGGTAATAATCTGACCTCTCTCCTGTCTCTATGACAAGAGAGAGATGGGGAGCAGGCCAGGCCTGTTATGACTTGGTTGACCTCGTCTGACCTCAAGAGTGTGGGAAAGAAAACACGTCAGATATACTGTTGTGCTAACAAGAGCTGACCTCAGCCTGACCTCGCTCACTCCCTGAAGGAACTACAACCTCAGCCATGTATAATGTCAACAGCTGAGGCACAGTTGAATAACTTGGTGAATAATTTGGTATTATACATTTGGGCAAATATTTATACAATGCAAAAGGTGCTGTTACATGTTTACGAATTGTTATGACATGATTTCTTTTTCTTTTTAATGAAGTGTTATTATGTCTCGCTTATTATTCGATATTAAGTTGAGAGAGTAAGTTAGAGATGATTACCTGTATTACCTGAGGCTGTGTTACCTGAAGCTGTGTTACCTGACGCTGTGTTACCTGAAGCTGTGTTACCTGAGGCTGTGTTACCTGAGGCTGTGTTACCTGAGGACGTGGTACCTGAGGCTGTGTTACCTGAAGCTGTGTTACCTGAGGCTGTGTTACCTGAGGCGGTGGTACCTGAGGCTGTGTTACCTGAAGCTGTGTTACCTGAGCTGTGTTACCTGAGGCTGTTTGCCTGAAGCTGTGTTACCTGAAGCTGTGTGTTACCTGAGGCTGTGTCCTGAGGCTGTGTTACCTTAGGCTGTGTTACCTGAAGGCTGTTTTACCTGAGCTGTGTTACCTTAGGCTGTGTTACCTGAGGCTGTGTTACCTGAGGCTGTGGTACCTGAGGCTGTGTTACCTGAAGCTGTGTTACCTGAGGCTGTGTTACCTGAGGCGGGTGTTACCTGAGGCTGCAGTGTTACCTGAGGCTGTGTTACCTGAGGCTGTGTTACCTGAGGCTGTGTTACATGAGGCTGTGTTACATGAGGCTGTGTTACCTGAGGCTGTGTTAACTGAGGCTGTGTTACATGAGGCTGTGTTACATGAGGCTGTGTTACCTGAGACTGAATGACGCTTTCATCTCTCACCGCCTTAGGCCATTGCGGTTGGTGCCCTGAGCTGACCCGGGATACTGGCTTCTTTATTATCACCTGATGACAGTACAGAATAAATAAATAAAAGGTGACAATAATAATGATAATAATAATAATATATGAAAGTTGGGTAAAATTAGTAGTTGGGGTCAGCGGTAGTGAGACTGTAATGTATTTTAATGACATATAAGTGTGTCGTTTACTGATCTCACCACCGTCGACTGTCTGTCCCCCGGAGAGTGCCAAGTGATGTTGTCCAATGCAGTGAGAGGGTTGTGTCTTGACTCGAGGTCCAGGAGAGGGTTAGTTTGGGGCGTAACTTGGGAAAGCAGGTGGGAGTTGAGGCAACGCCAAACAAAACTACCAAAATGAAGACAGAAGCAGACACCTCTCTACCTGGTGTCTATAGCGTACTTTAACAGAGGCAGATAACAACTTAATACAGTTTGTAAATATAATCTGCCATATATATATATATATATATATATATATATATATATATATATATATATATATATACTTATATAATAACAACAACTATATATATATATATATATATATATATATATATATATATATATATATATATATATATATATATAAACCTTCGTTAGATTAAGCCAGTTAATTCCTCTTACAGTTTGCTACAGTTGTTGTGCAGTCAAACAACACACACCCGAAGAATGTCCGAGATCACCTGAATAGTGTTCCTTGTGTCCAGGGGAAGTCATCTAGCTCAGATCAACGTTAATATGTCAACTACCACGAACTACTGTACACACCGCCAGCCATGAGATATAAAGTAATGAGAGCAGCCATCTAATCAGAGTATGTAAACCTCAACACCAGCAGAACTCGCACTGACAAAGTAAACAGAAGCCCTCATCAACAACCACCCGAGGCGGAACAACCAACACCTTGTGCAACAAATGCAAATTACGACGGCTTAGCTGATGACATACGCTCTATTAGATAACAGGTCAAACACAGCCAGTTATTACGTAGTGCTAACGAACCTCCTACACGAGAGAGAATAACATACCTGGGTTTACTGTTGACCGTGAGAATTACCAAATGTTCTCACCTCTATTACAACAACACCTTCCAACCAACACATTAAGGAGGCAACAACCGGACCCACCAACCCTGATCACAAATGAGGCCGATAATGGACTCTTTTAGGGTGACTCCGCCGCCTCACCTCCCAGGAATAAGAACATTACTAGGCAAGGTCAGACACCGAGGAGTAAACACAACCTTTCAGCATTGCATGGACGTCTATAAAAAAAAAGGGGGGGGTTGACAGTAATTTGTTTCCTTGACAACAACGAAAAGTAACAAGACACTGTAATAAGAATATTTAATCAGACAAAACATATTTCTGTATATTTAAATTAATGTTCACAGAAAACGTTACAATATTAAAAATTAACACAATGACCTACTCTGAGGATTTAGTGGTAAGTGTAAGTGTTGTCAGTGATGCAGTAAATGTCATTGTGGTGTTGTCAGTAGAGCATCAGATATACTGTAAGTGTGATAAACGTTTGTTATACAGCAAAGGTTAAAGGGAAAGACACAAGATTCCATGGTTCATGCAACTATTATTTACTGCCCCCATAAAAAGTATCTCCACACATGTTATTCAATAAGGAAATAAACTACAGGTATGTTACTATATTTTCCCGAGATTTTTAGTTTTAGTTAATTCGTCTTCTTTTTTTCAGGGACGCTGGACAGACAATGGACGGATTACAAGGTAAGTTGAACTTGAAAAATATGTTAACATTCTTGACGTAGTGAAGTGTGTGCTAGAAGACAACACTGGACGCTGTACTAACGATATATACTGGTACTGTAACACGTATTAAGCGATCTGTTGTTTCAATTATCGTCCGGTTTATAAATGTTTCACAATTATTTATCATTATTTTGTTTATCTGCCACGGTCGAGCATCACCTGTAATTATGCCCCAGGTGAACGGTTAATATTGACGCTGATGTAAACAGAAGTAGTAATAACTATATTCCTGTATTTGTTTAAGGAAGTGAAGTTTGTTTCAAATAGAAGTAGATTGTATTATTATAATCAATGTGTTGACTTTACCTGCCGTTCAACCTAAACACACGGCCGGTGATGACTTACAGTGTATCTCAGACACAACTTACACTGTGTTACCATGAGTCATGTTGTTACTGTCTCTGCCTCGTGTCTTCATTACAGATGGGAAGTTGTTAAATGGTGTACAGTATTATATCGGTTAACTGAAGGAGCTGGAGTTCAAAAATATAATACGCAAAATAGATTATCAAAGACCAGGTAATAAGCCTCTCTCTGTGACCAGTATAATACTTAGAATAGATTATCACAGGTGGTGCAGGTAATCAGCCTTCCTATAACGTGTACAAGGATTATTACAGTTTACCATCACGTGATACTCAACTCAAGACCATGGGGTTCAGTTCGGGATAATTTGTCATCCAGAAATGGAAGCTTTTTTGTGTGTTTAAACCCAGACATGATATACAACGTTGATTCGTGATACTAGATATTTACCTTTTTTACACGACAAGTTGACTGTTGGGGTCCATCGTGGGTCACTGGTGGTTATAAGACATTGTTCACTCATTATAATTCAGAGATTAGTAATTTGCTTCACCTGAGTTTCTTTACATACGGATACAGCTCACTTAGTGTTACATAAAGATGCACCTGCTTAGTGTTACCTATAAATACACTTCACTTAGTGTTACATATAGATACAGCTCACTTAGTGTTACATATAGATACAGCTCGTTTAGTGTTACACCCTTTAGGTAATCTATCAGGTGGACTGAGTACCACCTGTCACAGTCATCATGCCTAACGTGACGTGTATTTAGTAAACCTTTCCGGAATTATTTAAAGCCATGAATTTGTAACATTACTGTTGTTCACGTGGGGCTGCACTAACACTGTCTAGCACTATCAACTATAAACATCTGTCTCCTTCCCCTAAATGTGGGGTAATGTTGTTAAGCCACATTTATGGCAGCTATCAAGCCACCGTTGACCAGCAAGACGATGTATTTCCATTATTATAAAATAAATTAAACTAATCTCAAGCTTCTGTTATGAAAGTAATTCAACAAAACGATACAATATTCGTGTTAAAATAAAATGATCGATGAGACATTTCGGACAAATATACGTTTAATGATATATATCTTTATTTAATGGACCGACAGTCTACCTCAGCGTCGTGTCTCCCGGAATTTGATGTTTTTCATTCATTTAAAGCCGAGTTGCCACAGGCCCGACCAGTTCTCAGTTCCATTCATCCTGAGGACTTGAGACTGAGGGTTTTAGTGTCACTTCTGCAGTTAATCGTTTTATAATTAAAGACATTTTAATCTTATTTCGTGGATCCCAGAGGCTGTAACATGATGTGGTTGGGGGGAGGGAGGGGGGATTTGGGAGGGGAGGGTGGGAGGGAGGGTGCAGGGAAAGAAGGGGATGATGGAAGAGGAAGGAGGTAGAAGGAATGGGGAGGTGGACACCATATCTACAGTGTAACACGGGTCATCCATCTCGTGAACATAACACTGAGGACAGAATCTTCAGTGTACATTACATTACCACCAATCATTCGTGAGTAATTATACATCTCCTCAACATAAAGGTATAATGAACACGTGTCTTTTTTATTTGATTAAAACTTGTGAAGGACAGAATTTGTTCCGTCTACTAAAATATTCTTATGGTTGTTTTTCCGTACAGTTTTATATGTGATATTTGTTTGTGTTTTGACGTTCTTACACAAGACTGTTTTTGTTTGTATGTAAGTGAATGTGTATTGACTTGTGTATTGTAGAATTTTATAGTTTCTCCTGGAGGTTAAGGGGGAGGTTGACACATGAAAGAACCATACATAGACACATGAAAGAACCATACATAGGCACATGAAAGAACCATACATAGACACATGAAAGAACCATACATAGACGCATGAAAGAACCATACATAGACACATGAAAGTAACATACATAGACACATGAAAGAACCATACATAGGCACATGAAAGAACCATACATAGACACATGAAAGAACCATACATAGACACATGAAAGAACCATACATAGACACATGAAAGTAACATACATAGACACATGAAAGAACCATACATAGGCACATGAAAGAACCATACATAGACACATGAAAGAACCATACATAGACACATGAAAGAACCATACATAGACACATGAAAGAACCATACATAGACACATGAAAGAACCACACATAGACACATGAAAGAACCATACATAGACACATGAAAGATCCATACATAGACACATGAAAGTAACATACATAGACACATGAAAGAACCATACATAGACACATGAAAGAACCACACATAGACACATGAAAGAACCATACATAGACACATGAAAGTAACATACATAGACACATGAAAGAACCATACATAGACACATGAAAGATCCATACATAGACACATGAAAGTAACATACATAGACACATGAAAGAACCATACATAGACACATGAAAGAACCATACATAGACACATGAAAGTAACATACATAGACACATGAAAGAACCATACATAGACACATGAAAGAACCATGCACAGACACATGAAAGAACCATACAGAGACACAAGAAAGAACCATACATAGACACATGAAAGAACCATACATAGACACATGAAAGAACCATACATAGACACATGAAAGTAACATACATAGACACATGAAAGAAACATACATAGACACATGAAAGAACCATACATAGACACATGAAAGAACCATACATAGACACATGAAAGAACCATACATAGACACATGAAAGAACCATACATAGACACATGAAAGAACCATACATAGACCCATTAAAGAACGACATAAACTCATATCCAGTATATACTGTAATTAGTTGTGCTGTAATATTCTCTCAAACTCATTCAATGATTCATAAAGGCTATTATACAGTAATATACTGTCATTAAACACATGTAATTAATTTCTCTATATTGTTTTTAAATCCCAATAATACCAGGATGCAGCGGGTAATTACCAATCTGTATTATATTGGAGCAGTTATGTGAGTATTGCAGCAGCGTCCCGGGTTACTGCAGCTGTGCAATACTCGGTGACGGGTTACCAGGAGTTAGTTGTTCATGAGGACTCGTTCGTCTCTTTTGCGCTTTTGTACCGTCAACTTTTATATAGTTTATAATTTGTATATGACTATTTTCTCTTAATTTTAGAAACTCAAAATTTCGTTTATTGTGAATGGATCTGAAAATTATATGGAAATATATAAAAAGTTGTTCAGGTTTATTGTAAGGACATTCGCTAATCTGCCTATACTTAGTTGAGGCTTCACACTCACTCACACCAATGTTATGACATTTGTTCCTGAGCAACGAAAGTTGTTGTCGTAGCAGTACAAGATTTTCACCACAGGGTTGTGGCCTGATGATACGGGTAAAGTCTGCGTGAGGACTACTGGAAGGGTTCGACTCTTAATACAGAGTTAGTTAGTGAAAAGGAGAAACAAGTGGGAATGGCGGGTGTGTAAACGAGAAACAAACTGTGTTATATTCCTTCAGTATAACATAAGGCATTAGTATTACGTCATTTATAGGACAGACAGAACTCGACCAGTTTACTCCCTTTGCCCGGGTGTTTGGTGTAATTATAGTTGAACCTGATTTTCTTGTTTAACTCCTAAGCATGATGAATTAACCCCTTGATACGGTGTTATCATACTCTATGGGTTAAGTCATGGTACTAAAGGGGGTAATTTAAATATTCTAAATATGTGTTAAATTTTACTGTTGTGGTTTCAGAATACAGTTTCCATTAATTCTGTTTTCTTTCTTTTTTTAACTATTAGTAAATAATGTCTCACATCTCAGAACGCAATAGACTATACCAAGTTTATCTAAAAATAAAACTATGTAGTTCTGGGCGACCTTGACCAAAAGAGTTTATAAAGAACACATAATAAGTCTTTACTATATAACGTGTAAGACAACAAGAGTAATGTGATAACACTCAAGTTTCTAGTCATTAGTTATTCCCAGTTTATTACAGCAGGTGACTAATGTTTGAGGGAATGAAGTAAAGTTAATATTAAGGTATTGTTGACAAAGAACAACAGTGACAGGTAACTTTAAGAAGCCATAATAAAGGAAGACATAGAGGGAGGAGAGAGCAGCACCAGGTTTAGTGCACTTCCTCATTCTCTTGTTGGTGTCTTAATAATGTTCTTGGTAATTAACTGCTTCATTAGTGGAGACAGTAATGCCACTATCAAATTAAGGTGTCCGTTTTAGGGCCTCTGGTTATAATGTTCATCGTATAATGTTGTTTAACTGGAGGAGAGGAGTCAGGTGAAGAGAGTAGAAAATAATAACGGGATTTTGGGTGAAGATATCAGATTTTGCATATGATTACAGTACATTCAGATATCAGACTCCACAGTTTTCCCAGGATTGGATTTCTTTTTTAATTAATATTGAAAACAGTCAAGATGGGGTGTGAGGGATTTAGTCACTTCCGGAGTTGGGGAAAAACAACAACAACAACAGAGAAGTCTTTGAGATGTACCACAAAAAATCCTTAAAACTAACACAAAACAGCTGACGATATGTGACATTGACGCCTGTGTGGGTGATTTAATTCCCTAACTTACTCCAGATCAAGAGATGATGTATCGTCTGTCCACCATATTAACTCCTCAAGAATCGTGGGTAAACAGATTAACCAGAAACTTGCTCATCAACACACACACTTAGTCTCAGCCTGAGGAGAAATATGACTTAAGATTTTATGAACGACCAACTTTCTCCAAGACAAACAATACTCCCTCACTTAACAGCCAACTCACCTGGATGAAACAAGAGGAAATTAAATGAAATGATTTACCTGGTTCCTCGTACCTGTGAGAACAAGAGTAAGAATGGCTAATAAGCTACACCATCGCTTGCTGGTCATAATATTTGTTCATGAGTCAATAGTTTATACTTACAGATGATGACTCAGTTTAAAGACAACGCTGGAAATACAAAGGATCATTGTTCTACCAACTGTATATACTATAGCTTGGCCATATAGGGACTCACATGCCAGGTGTTGTAGTGTTGAGGACTCACAGCCAGGTGTTGAGGACTCACAGCCAGGTGTTGAGGGGATAATGACAGGTACTGTGGCAAGAGGAACATTTTTCGTACCAGCTCGGCACCAGCACACGGCGGTCGTCACATTAATATCCCAGGCGCTGCTCGCTCACATTTGCATCAGTGTGGAGAAATGCTTTATCCTGAAATGCATTTATTTTGTATATGACGTTGATAAACCGGTGAAATATTTTCCCTCCTTTAAGCTCCTTTTAATGCATACACCGTTTTCTTCTGGTGAATATCATTAATAATGAAAATTATATGAAACTTTGACGGTAATATTATTCCTTAAAAGTAATTATTTAGTTCTCAGAGAATTTGATATGAATTACTAACATCAGTCAGGAGGTGTCCCTGTGTGTGGTGCTTGTTGACAGTGTTAACATGGTGGTGTCCCCCCACCCCTCTGTGTTCTACCTCTCCTCTCTCTCTCGTCTTCTGCTCCTCGCTTCCCTCCTCCTCTCAGTCCCCTTCCAAACGTCCATTTATATCATGTCCCTTCATGGCCATTTCCCCCCTCTCTACACTGTCATATACACAACTTTTAGGTGTGGGGGGAGGGTTATTCCCAAATTTAGTTGTGTTTTGGGGGGAGTAGGGACGGGGCCCATTTGAAAATTCCACCTTCGGGACACTTCTGGGGGTTCACAAATTGCGCGCACACACACACACACACACACACACACACACACACACACACACACACACACACACACACACACACACACACACACATACATACACACACACACACACACACACACACACACACACACACACACACACACACACATATATATATTGTCCTTTATACATACAGATGGCTCTAAAACGGGACTAAAGACTCTAACAGGGCAGATAGTGAGCCAAGTAGTAAAAGGGACAGACATATCAAAGGCCACTGGTGTTCTCTGGCGATTATTTCAAGCTGACTAAAAATTATATTGTTAAGGTGAGGGAGACCTTTAAGGCGTCTTTGTTAATGTGATATGTAAATAAATATCCTTTAGAGAGTTTGATATATAAGAACAGATTTAACCTGTGAGTGAAAGTGGAATGGTAATAAATCTATAATTAACTAATTTTAACCTTACCTTTAACCGATATACCTGGTGACTTAACCATCTGTTGCTTACATTAACTATAAGTTTATTGTCAAGATTTATGGTCATTAATTTTATAGTTTATCTTCAAACTTATATTCTAAATTCACTTCTACATTTTTGTTTTCGTTTTCTCTCTCTTTGTCCGCTGACTCATTACCAGGGAGGGCCGTCGGCTACCGCTCACAGTCAACAGTATAAATGGAGCCTTGTGGACCGTGGTGTGTGCCCAGTCTGATCGTCAGTACTCCTTCTAAAACAACACATTGTGTTTTACCTTTACTCTCGCGTTTTCATCGTTTTTGTTCTAATTTTTTATGCACATTATTTTCCCCACTTTGAAACTTGAGTTTTTTGTAGTTATGTGTTTTGTCGCATGAATTTTTTTTTGTAAGTTTGACAATTAATTTTATTCGATAAACTGGTCTTATTTACATGACTGAGTATTGTTTCGAAATATATCTTATTAACTTGACCCTTTGACTGGATGACAGGTGTTCTTAGATAGAGGAAAATTAATGAAATATTATCGGTCATATGAGTAACCTCACCTAGGACAGCCAAACTATCTTATATTGTAAACAGGAGGAAGGAAACATGAGTGATAATC
>NW_024748163.1:0-6810 GCF_018991925.1 Homarus americanus
TTCAATCAAGTCTTTGTACCTCCAATCAAGCCTTTGTGGCCTAAACGTAAGTCTTTGTACTTCAATAAAGTCTTTGTATTTCAATCAATCCTTTGTACTTCAATCAACTTTGTACTTCAATCAAGTCTTCTACTTCCAATCGTCTTTGTACTTCAATCAAGTCTTTGTAATTCTTCAATCAAATCTTTTGTAAAATTTCACCAAACCTTTGTACTTCACCAATCCTTTGTACTTCAATCGCTTCCTTGGTGACTTTCTAACTCGCGCCTTGTACTCTCTCAATCAAGTTCCTTTTTGTACTTCAATCAAGTCTTTGTACTTCACTAATCCTTTGTACTTCAATCAAGTCTTTGTACTTCAATCAAGTCTTTTAGAATTTTAATCAAGTCTTTGTAATTTTCACCAAATCTCTTGTACTTCAATTAATCCTTGTACTTCAATCAGCTCCTTGTACTTCAAGTCTTTTGTACTTCCAATCAAGTCTTTGTAATCAAGTCTTTTGTACTCAATCAAGCCTTTTGTACTTCACCAATCCTTTTCGGTACTCAATCAAGTCTTTGTACTTCAATCAAGTCTTGTACTTCAATCAAGTCTTTGTACTTCAATCAAGTCTTTGTACTTCAATCAAGTCTCGTACTTCAATCAAGTCTTTGTACTTCAATTAACTTTGTACTTCAATCAAGTCTTTGTAATTTCCTAATCAAGTCTTTGTACTTCAATCAAGTCTTTGTACTTCAATCAAGTCTTTGTACTCTTCAATCAAGTCTTTGTAATTTCCAATTAATCCTTTGTACTTCAATCAAGTCTTTGTACTTCAATCAAGTCTTTGTACTTCAATCAAGTCTTTGTGTACTTCAATTAATCCTTTTGTACTTCAATCAAGTCTTTGTACTTCAATCAAGTCTTTGTACTTCCAATCAAGTCTTTTGTACTCAATTAATCCCTTTGTACTCCTCAATCAATGTCTTTGTACTCTTCACCAAGTCTTGTACATCAATCAAGTCTTTTGTACTTCAATCAAAGTCTTTGTATCTCCACCAAGTCTTTTGTACTTCAATCAAGTCTTTGTACTTCAATCAAGTCTTTGTACTTCAATCAAGCTCCTTGTACTTCAATCGTCTTTTGTACTTCAATCAAGTCTTTGTACTTCAATTAATCCTTTGTACTCCTCTAACTTCAAGTCTTTTGTACTTCAATCAAGTTCGGTACTTCAATCAAGTTTTGTACTTCAATCAAAGTTTCGTACTAACTGCTCTGTACTTCAATCAAGTCTTTGTACTTCAATCAAGTCTTTGTACTTCCAATTAACTTTGTACTTCCAATCAAGCTCCGGTATCACTTCAATCAAGTCTTTGTACTTCAATCAAGTCTTTGTAATTCTCCAATCAAGTCTTCTTTGTACTTCAATTAATCTTGTACTTCAATCAAGTCTTTGTACTTCAATCAAGTCTTTGTACTTCAATCAAGTCTTTGTACTTCAATCAAATCTTTGTAATTTCCAATTAACTTCTTTGTACTTCCAATCAAGTCTTTCTTTGTACTTCAATCAAGTCTTTTGTACTTCAATCAAGTCTTTGTACTTCAATCAAGTCTTTGTACTTCAATCAAATCATTGTACTTCAATTAACTCTTTGTACTTCAATCAAGTCTTTGTACTTCAATCAAGTCTTTGTACTTCAATCAAGTCTTTGTAATTTCAATTAACTTCGTATCAATCAAGTCTTTGTACTTCAATCAAGTCTTGTACTTCAATCAAGTCTTTGTACTTCAATTAATCCTTTGTACTTCACAATCAAGTCTTTGTACTTCAATCAAGTCTTTGAAATAAATCAAGTCTTTGTACTTCAATTAATCCTTTGTACTTCAATCAAGTCTTTGTACTTCAATCAAGTCTTTGTACTTCAATCAAGTTCTTTGTACTTCAATCAAGTCTTTTGTACTTCCACCAAATCTTTGTACTTCAATTAACTTTGTACTTCAATCAAGCCTTTGTACTAATCAAGTCTTTTGTACTTCAGTCAAGTCTTGTACTTCAATCAAGTCTTTGTACTTCAATCAAATCATTGTACTTCAATTAACTCTTGTAATTCTCCAATCAAGTCTTTTGTACTTCAATCAAGTCTTTGTACTTCCACCAATCCTTTGTACTTCCAACAAGTCTTTGTACTTCAATCAAGTCTTTGTACTTCAATCCAAGTCTTTGTACTTCAATCAATCCCTTGGTACTTCAATCAGGTCTTTGTACTTCAATCAACTTTTGTACTCAATCAAGCCTTTTGTACTTTCTCAAACCAAGTTTCTGTACTTCAACCAAGTGTTTGTACTTCAACCAAGTATTTGTAATTCAATCAAGTCTTTGTACCAACCAAGCCTTGTAATGCAACCTCAAGCCTTGTACCAAAATCAAAGCCTTGTACTTCAACTGCTCTTTTGTACTTCAACTGCCTTTGTAATAGGTATTTTCACAGACTTGCAGTAGATTTTACATCACAGTAAACATATTCTACAGCATACCATTACACGCCAGACGTCGTGATTGGGTTAGTTTTAATTCATAAGTGCCTTACTTCATATATATATTACTGTCGTATTTATATCAAAGTATTTTCACTTCTACTCATTTACTTAAATTTAATTCATATACTGTAAAGGATGGGCAAAGTTATTATTGAGTATAATCTTGTATGATTGAATTATCATTTATGGATGCTTTTAATTTCATTTATCTTATCCAGATATGTTGCTAAATAGTAGACAGAGTACAATAGTAATTTGAACGCAGTTCTCCCTATTGGAGCTGGCATTGTTACTGGTACGCATGGGAGAAATGCATGGAACATAAATTTATCTACAGCAAAACACTTCCATCGAGAATAGTGAACACTCCTTAATCGATCAATGGATTTTTAGCAATTCTTGGCACCGTACCTAACTTAGGTCAGGTCGTACATACGACACCATCTCAGTACGGGTCTGTTCACTCTCCCTCCCACCAATCCCCAGTGTCAGGACAGTATACTCTTTACCTCCCTACATCCTCTATTCCTCCATATAATGTTGTCTAACACCCAACTAACAATGGTTAAAGCTACCATAAGTATGTTTGTTTAACACTACCATTGCATCTTCAAAGTGTTGCCACAGAATGACCAGACCACGAGTTCACAACAGAAGATGATTATCACGTAGTTACATTCTTTTCGTGAGGATAAGCAGTAGAAACATTGAAACAACGGATGAGGAACACATGACGCAATCTATATCATTAGGAGCGGTTTTCACCATTGTTGAAATTGCGACTGTTGCATTATGTTTACGGGATCCTGCGTACAGCCCAAGCTAAGACTGATGATTATGCCCAGTCTAATACAATACTTTCTTACGCACCAAAAGGTCCCACTTAAGGTGCTAATGCGCACCTTACTGACCTGTAGTTACGTTCTCGTGGCGCTGGTTCATCACAAGGTTCCTGAGGATGCTTGCATGAAACCTAAAATGTAGCACCGTTGGGCAAACACTGTAACACTAATGGTCGTTGTTGACTATTGTTACCAGCTCCAGCAAGGTGGTAACGTACCCAAACACCACACAACCCGTACAGCAAATTCAAAACCACGAGACCCACCTCCGTCCCATTCCGCAGTTGTTCTCAGACCAAGTAATATGTAGTGTATATTACATGACTGCCTACATAATTCCCAGGATTTTGTAATTCTACAAAGGTGTAAGGATTCGAGGTATGATAGACAGCCACAATGGCCATTGCCATGCTCTGTAGTCGGGGAAAAAACCACCGTCTTGTTCAACAAGACGTGGATATACACAGCCGCAACAACACAAACTAACACTTCTAGTGCAGTTTCATTAACAAAACAGAAGTGCTGTCTCTTCCGGTGTGAGAGCAAGCACCAACGCACTTTCCTTAAATATATAGATAAGGGTGCGTCTGAAGTGTACCTAATTAGCGTCCTATCATCAAGAATTACAGCGACGTTCACCTCACCAAGGATTTTCGTTCGACCTAGTGACCGATCTGTGAATTTTCTAAGTTCCGCTGACATTACGGGAAAGTGCGTAACACTACTTATTTTAAAAGACGTGGTAAACCATTTCCGGCAGTATGTTATATAGTCAAGGACTCTTAACTTACCCGCTTGATGGATTAATTGGTCTTCCAACGCTTAAACACAACATGATAGATGCCCAGCCGTCAACATACTATCACGGTTGGTGGTGTTACCTATCGCGCCATGCACAATTCCGGTACCATTGTTCATCGCCCGGTGAATGTTTACCCAACTCTCCCACTACGTGTCCCAGTCCCTACCGGCTCATTTAATTCGAGTGGGTGAGCATGAGGTGGGTGTTATCCAGCATGTGAATCCAGATCTTGCCTACTACTTTCTCCATTGTCAGGTCTGTTTTGTCTTGTGCAAACATCTCTTCTCAAACACGCCCAAGCGCCTGCCTGGGTCAAGTGTAGACCTGAATTAAAAAGGTGTAAGTCAGCGCCTTGGGAATAAATACACGTACATGCATTTTCTTTGAATGAATTACTTCAAGGAATTTTACATTTGTATCCTATAATTGAAACATTAGTTTTGGATACATATATATCTGAAAATTTTAAATATACTACAGTACACTGAACTTATTTAATATAAAAATAATGTTAATATAAAAATTAAATTACGCATCTCTTGAGAAAAACCATCAATGCTCTAGAATTCTGAGGAAAGTAACAGTTAATATTTTTGCCCTAAGCCGTAATTTGAGCCAAGTTGTATACCCCGTAACGTGAAAAATCGACGCTAGACTTGTGACATAAACGGAGCTGAGAAGAAATGGAATTATGAGGAAGGAATTCTGAAGAATGAGTTGTTGCCAGTCTCAACATTGACCCACCACTCATTTATTCATCCAGCACACTTACCATTAACATGAAAAATTTATTATAGTTCCAGTTACTTCAGAATAATGGTGAGAACCTCGATTATTAAACACCTGAGTAAAGTAGTAGAGAACATAATGGTGTGGTGCTCTCTTTTGTTCAACTCTGTCCAGTCATTTTTCTATTTCATGTAACAGTAAGTCGAGTTACCGCAATGTTTTAATAATCGCCTCATATCTAATGAGTGGAAAAATCCTTAGTAATTTTGGAACCACTGGGTTATATATATAGGTCAAGATTATTTTTGCTAGAATTTTGGTTTCTGAACCATAACTTGATTTTTCATGCAGTGATGATCACAGCCATGCACAAGTACTGTGCCTCACATAAGTAGCGCGATAAATGTTCCTATTGACACGAAAAAGTATCGCGATATAAGTAAATACTCGTATAATTATATAAATTTCTGTTATATATTAGAATAGCAAGTTGCATATAACCTTATAATCCTATTTATTTTGATGAGTTAACAAAATATGTTTAAATAATATGCCGCCCAAAAAATGGTTATGAAAAATAGAAATGTACCAAGCGGGAAGTGAAATTTATAATCAAATTTATTGAAAACCTGTTTCATAATGAAATAACAAAATAACGAAATATGAATTGTAATTTCTAGTTTGGGATATAAGTCAAATTCTACCGAGACATTTCCCGTGAAATATAGCCGAGTAGCGACAATGGCGATGGCGTCAGTGTTGTGGGTATGAGATGTTTGGTTCTCACCAGGATGGAATGGAGAAAGGAAACTCACGATGTGCTTTCTATATACATGTTGCATTGGATGTACAATGCAGCATGGTGCTGGAAGGCATGGTTACAAGCGTGATGTAGAGAGAGCTGGTTGGTGAGGACGCTCAGGAGACAGCTTGTGGGTCGCCATGCTCGCCGAAGCGAGAGAGGGACCGCCAGGCAGGCGGAGGAGGGAGCGAGGCCGCCAGGCAGCGCGGAGGAGGAGGTGTTGCTGGCTGCGCTGTAGGTAGAAAGAGGGCAGATCACCACGAGGTCAGGTCTGGGTCAGTGGGGGTAGGCGTGGCTTAGCAGTTGAGCCCCGCCTCCGGGTGTATGGCGGCGCTTTTGTGACCTGGACCACGAGGCATACACTGGGAATTGGTGGGGTCGGCTAGGTAGCGACAAACAGCGTTTGTAGGGAGAATTCACTACAATACCCCCTCTTCCAGCTGTAGGTAGGAGACTCCTGTTGTCTGCAGCATAGCACATGTGAGGCAGAACGGGCGGTGCGTGCCTCATGTGAGACAACGGCGATGGCGTGGATGAGCCGGTCGCTGGGGGACAACTGTCTAGATACACAACATCTGTGGGAGCAGAGAGGGAGAATAAGGGTGTGTGGAGGCGATGAATGCTGTGCTTCCTCACGGCAGGTACAGAGTCGTCAGATGCGCTTGATGGGGTGTGTGGGCTTGGTCAGGAGCAGGCTGGGCACAGCAGAAGCGGATGAGGGGCTCGTGACAGCAGCTGGGTCCACGACAGCAGCAGGGTGCAGGACATTAGCAGGGAGTACCTGGGGAGAAAGAGGTGTCTGTGTCTGCACTCAGGGAACAGAGGCCGCATCAAGGGCGGCAGGGGTTACTGCTGGCCGTCATGTCTGAGGCAGGACGGGTGTGCTGGGGTCGGAGACGTGGTGCTTGGGGGCAGAAGAGGAGCTGGTGTCTGTTTAGAGTAGCAGAGCGTTTCAGGGTGTCTAACCTGCGGTAGAGACAGTAGCTGTAGAGCCGATGAGAGCTAAGCCGTGGATAAGCCAGTCTTCCATGTTGCTTAAAGACTGGGAGCGTGATCGTTTCTCTCCATCCTGTGTGAGTGCGAATCTCCGGAGTCAAATACTTGTGGGGTATGGATTG
>NW_024748164.1:0-9133 GCF_018991925.1 Homarus americanus
ACGCACACACGAGGATAATCGCTGGGAGGGTGGGCTTGCCTGTCCGGAATGAACAATAACAGCCCGTCCGCTCGGACCGAAACCTTACAACACTGTCCGAGTGTAATGAATATTCGTTCACTGAGTGCGCGGGCTGGCTCGTCGCAAACAAACACTCATAACCCTGTACGCTTGAACCGAAACTTTATGACAACTCCTCAGATATTTGAACACTTCACTCAAACACTGTCTCTTGTGCTGACGTTATGACGATCTACGCTGTCCCACGCTGAAACTCCCGGCGTTGGTGGTTCCTTTGTTCCTCATGGTAGTTCAGAATTCCCTTCGATGCCCCTCCCCCCTCGTACTTGTTTTGACTGTAAACGCCTTAGTTAAGGACGTTCAGGTTACGGGCAAGTCGAAGGGAATGATTGAAACTCGTCTTTTGACGCATTCAATATTTATTGGTGTGATTAAAACCTGCAGAGGAGAAGGCGTTCATAATATTACAAGGTGATCCATCTGATACATAATTAGTTAGTCTCACACAATTTTATCTTAATTACAATTTATTAAACATACTGGCATAACACAAAGTTCATAACTCTATTAATCTTAGCTTCGCTTCATTCTGCATTGTCTTATTACTCCAGGTTAGGCAGAAACGAGTAGGCGTAATTAGTCAACAATATTTCAGTACCGAGGGGTATGTCATCACTTAGGCTGTACTTACAAGTGCGGGTCAATGCAGATCAGTATGGTGTTCCAAGAGAAAACAGTATTGCGTAAATCGTCCCAGCACAAATTCTCGGACAGGAGAAGGCTGATCTTCACAGTATCACTAGAGAGGGCGATCTGTCTCATGGAGGGGCGGGCAACCACCGCCACCAGTCTAAGACAGTCCACTCAGCAGAACCAGGACTTGTCTGTAAACACTTCTACATCTGGCGAGGTCACAGGTCGAAAGATTTAATGGCATCACACGCCAGCACTGTAGCTGAAGCCAGCGGCGATAACAGAATGTGTTCAGGACGGTGGAAAGGCTGGCATGGGGCAGCAGCCTTGAATGCAGAAACCGCCTGATGTAGTGTTTGTAATTGGTCGTGATGGGCAGCAGGAGTGAAGTGGTCAAGATCAGAAGTAAGGCGTGTGATGTGCTGCTTGACAGTGGCGGAGGTTATAGCGCCCACCAGTCTCCGTCGATGTTGCTTAACCGTGTAGTTGCAGGGAGCCTCACAGCGTCTAGCTTTAGTGCCAAAACGTTGATGGTACCAACAGAAGGTAGGTACATGGTGGAGGCAGAGGTAGCTTGGGTCGACGACGAGCTTATGGAAAGTGAGGAAGTCAAAGCCAAGGATGGGTTGAAAGACGTCTGCCACCACGAACGACCAGCGCAGAGTCTTGGGAAGACCGAGGTCAAAGGCGAGGGTGCGTGCGCCGTAGGAGGCGATGGGGGTACCGTTGACGGCGAACAAGTCGTAAGAGGGTTGCCTTAACAATTCTTGTCGTGAGGGAGGGATGATACTGACCAATTAGGGTGTCATACGGAGGCGATTTTTTTTTTTTTGAGTTTGAAAAATCGGCCCATGGTATTAATGATGTAGTTCTATGTGCAGAATCGTGTGATATCTTCAGATTTGAAAAGTTTTCAATTTTTACTAGGTAAATTTTAACTTGAAATCTTATGAAAATTCAGTATTCCCACCCTTTTACCAACACCACTAAATAGCTTATTTAAAGTAAAGTAAATGTATCAGGTTAATTTATTAGGATGAAAATGATCCAGAATAGTGAAACGAATGATCTTGACACATTTATTAAATTTAATATTCCTTTAGAAAACAAAATCTTCAAATACAAAAACCGGTTTTACTACTACGACCCGGTGTTGCTGCACACCATAGAGAACATGTCTTTCTTGCTTTTGTTTCTACTCATCACCTCCCTGCTGACCACCTGAGCTCGGATGTAGCCTTCCCTCCTCTCCTGGCTGTACACGTGACTGCTGGCCTCGCTCACTTGCTGTACACAACGCTCTATACTCTGGGTGTGCGAGGGCCAGGCAGGGACATGCATGGGGTTGTCCAGGAAAGCTCTGACTTGAACATTGGTGAGGCTGCAGGTAAGAGGGGGCTCACTGCCAGCCTGGATGTTATCCAGATCTATGAGATCAGTGAGGGTCTTGGCACCTAGATTGACTTCGGGAGTCTTCCTGACCCTGAAGGAATCGTCACCAACTGATTCGTCATGCCCAGATCCTCTCATAAGTCTCATATCCAAGATCTTTTTGACTGCCACTCTTCTCTCCTCCTCATCCTTACTGCAGAGCATTGTCTGCAGAACTGCCTCAGGATGAGCATACCAGGAAGATCTCCTCACAGTCTGCTCCACAATCTGAACAACCTTCCTTGGCTGACTCTCACAGGCTCAAGCTGAAGGGCATACCTCGGACCTTGGTACTATTGAAGCTTGACAGCAGTGTTGGAACCAATTTGGCAAGTAGACACTCACGATAGATGGGACAATAAATGCTCAGGTTGTGAAGCTGGTTTCCCTTTCAGTTTATGATGAGACCCCAAATTCTGCAGAACCTGAGAGCCGTTGTGAGCCACCTAGAATGTGAGAGACTGGACCTATCTGCAGGTAAGCAAGTCTATCAGGCATGACCCCCAGTTTTTACGATGGCACAAATCATGCCATAGCTGGTCAGTACTCAGGTCGTCAATGACAGTATGTGCAAGCTCAACGAGTAGAGGGCCAACTGTGATTTTTTCAAAGCTCGGATATATTTCTAACTCAGTGGCAGAGTCCAGCATCTTGCCAAGAGGACCAGACCATCTGTTGTTTGAAAGAGTCTTGCCATCCAGCTCCTGGATCAGATGTCTGAGTGGCAACTCGTTGGTGTGGAGGTCACAAACAATCCAGACCAACTTCCTCCCAATCTTCCGCTCTATCCACTGTGACCCCTTGCCCACCTGTGTTCGTGTGTTGGTGCTGTCCCCTCCAATGGCCTGCAGGGTCTGGTCTACGTTCCTCTCTCTGAGCCAGTTCACAATGTTATCTGCCACTATCTCAGCTGGTTTCCTGATGTCATCCTTCTCTGGAGTGAAATGCCACAAATACTTCCCTCCTGGTTCACTGCAGCAGGAGTAGTGTTCCTCCTTCACCATGGCAGGGAACAACTTGTCAGAATCTCAAACTTTCATGAACACTTTAGTGTCATCCCTTCTCCCATCAAAGAACAAACAATTGATTCCATTTTCTCTTATCCCCTTATCAAACTCCTCTTCTAGGTTACTGACAAGTTTCTCCTGGAAAGCTCTCCTTGCTGTTATGATCTATCGTGCCAAATTGAAAAAAGACATCATCAGGTGTTATCAAACCACCATCAATCCAGGCAGCTGTTGCTATCTCTGCAGTTTCTCTGAGACCAGTGTGGTGTCGCATGCTGGCCAGAGCTATGCTCGGGATATCTTTCCTATTTCGAATCTTATGCTTGGAAGGTTTGGGATCACTATTTTCTGGGTTAGGGACAAAGTCACCATTCTCCTGGTCAGCACTCGGATCAGCCATGGGGAAGTCATTAAACTCTGAATCAGCTTGACTCCAATCATCTGCCTTTTTTACCTCACCCTGGGCCTTCTCAAGTCTCTTTCCTCAACAGCTCCTTCTCTCTCATGACAGCCCTTGGGACTCAAGATGACCCCTATACTGCCAGTCTTCTCTCTCTGTGCTTTGACAAATGCCAGTTCGATCACAGGAATCTTCAGTTCACGCTTGCAAATACAGGAGATGTGGGCCTCGGATTTACAGTCACGATCGCATCCAAACTCAGGACAGACAACAATTGGGCACTTGCAAGTAATTATGTCAAATAACTGGTCCAGTTGCTTGGCAAAGCTGTCCTTAACTGCAAGTTTTCCTCTCCCAAGAGAGATATCTCTTGCCTTTTCCCAACTGGCTAGCAGTCTCTCACTAATCTTCTTCTGACTTGTTATGACTGGAGGCTTGAACTGAGCATTAGCCAGAGTGTACTGTGCCAAGACAGCTTTGGTCATATCACTGGCAATGTCTTTGTTTGTGTAAGTTCTTTGGTTCTTTTTCACTGATTTACTGATTAAAACACCGTATCTCAAAGCATCTCTGAATGGCAAACAACTCCGACTTCAAGACTCTCTCCCCAGACCCAAGATAGTGACTGAGATGGCTGGATTTTTGGTTCCTCGTCCTGACACAAGCAGCCATCATAAACATCAACCTTACTCATTCATCAGAATCTGAAACAGAAAAAAAAATATTATTGATTGGGTTGTTAAAAGAATAGAAATCAGAAAAGCAATGTTCACTATTTAATTGTAATACTATAATGCAGCTGTCGTTGAATTTTCGATATTTCACGCTAAAATTTACCTAGCAAAAGGTTGCAAAATATTGAAACTGAAGTATTTTTCTGTTTTATATACACTAAAATCTACCAAAAAAGTGATGGGCCATTAGTTTTTTAGCTGATCTTCCACCTCCTATATTTTACCCTATTATGAGGGTGTTGTTAGGGAAGGAAAACGCCAGGCGGAGATTGACTGCCTTTGCTGGCGCTGATTTTATGATACGAGTTAATGACACGTGAGAGAGAGAGAGAGAGATATATATTCTTCCTCCCTGACGTCAACATACACATACACAGGTAGGCCTACACACACACACACACACACCCCCACCCCACCCTCCACCCACACACACGTTAACAATGATCACGCGTCTCTCTTATGCCCGCCCGTCAGTTTTCGCGTCGCGTGCCATCGATTTACTGTCAGCATGTTTGTGGCGCACCTCAGTGAGCAAAGTGGCGCACAAGTGGTCCTTAGGGGGGGAGAATGAGTTTTTTTTTTATATTTGACGTTAAAGAAAATACTACAGAGAAATTGTAGAAATGATTAAGTGAAGATTTGGTGCTGCCATAGACACAGGTAACATGACCCTTTTGTGATATCTGCAGCCATAAATACAAGGTCCCGTACACACACACACACACACACACACACACACACACACACACGCAAACCTACACACACACACATACGGAAGTTCAAGGAGCGGCATCGAGTTACCTTTTGAACACATTACACGGCCTCGTTCACAAGGCTTATTGTACTCGACATGAAAGAAAATACAGCAGAGGATTTTCCCAGTGTGGTCTTAGGAAGGAAGGTAAAGAGAGGGAGAATAAATAGTGATATCTTCTCTCTTCTCAGCCTCTTAAGTGCAGCATAAACGGTGCTTGAGATCTTTTCCGCACAGGTGATAGGAAAAAAGCACTGCTGAGGACACTGCTAAAGGACACTGATAAAGGACACTGCTGAGGACACTGATAAAGGACACTGCTAAGGACATTGCTAAAGGACACTGCTAAAGGACACTGCTAAAGGACACTACTAAAGACAAGACCAGGATCGTTCAGGAGTTAAGAGTACAGGTGAGAGACATTACCTCCATCATATACACTGGAGGGATAAGTAGAGACGGGGAAGGGAGAGGTAGGAGAGGGATAGGCAAGGGAGGGAGAGGCAGGGGAGGGAGAGGCAGGGGAGGGAGAGGCAGGGGAGGGAGAGGCAAGGGAGGGAGAGGCAGGGGAGGGAAAGGCAGGGGAGGGAGGAGAGGAGGTGGGACGTTTGTACATAAAAGAGGCATAGAGAAGGTCATTCACGCGTTACAGCACAAAGAAGGCGTGAGAGTGAGAGCGTATTCCTTGCATTCTCTCCCCAGTATAAGAGAGAGAGGGGGGGGAGGAGTGGGGAGGGGCATTTAACCGTATTATTCGGGGAGTATAGTATAAATGGAGCTATTTCCTGTGTAATCTGGTGAGAGAGAGAGAGAGAGAGAGAGAGAGAGAGAGAGAGAGAGAGAAATACCTCATCATCATTTCTTTTATTACATCCAGTGAGAAAACACACTCGGGGTATTTCCTGGATTATATATTAAAAAAAAGCAAAAAAAAAATGAAAGTTAAAAGCGGGGGGAAATTTCCTGTGTATACTGGGAAGAAAGCACACAGAGGGTCATCTCTTGCTTGGTGTCACTAGGAAGGAGGAGAGGGAGGTGGAGGTTCCATTGCCCCTGGAATAGAGCACAAGAGGAGAATGTTCCCTGTAACGCACCACTGCAGTTTAGATAAAAACATTTTCCCCTTTCCACAGTAATTCCTTCAGTTATCATCGTCCTGTTGTAAATCAGGTGATGTTTGTCTCTCAAGAAATATTTCCAAGTCAAGAATAGCGACAAAACAAAAAAAGTATATATTCATAAAACGAAAGAATTTACCGGCACGCACACACACGCACACACACGGCTGAAAGTAAAAACCAATCAATGTCTTGTAATAGCAGGTAAGTGGTCAAGGTTTCAGCACCTGACTAAAGTTCGTGTTCTAAAATAAACTTAATTATTTCCTATTTTTCATTCATGTTACAAGATAGCGTCCATTCTCGAGCCAACCTTATATTAATTATATTTAAACAATGAACAACTATATCCTCATCCCTAATATTCCTCATTAAAGTCTACATACAGTATAAGGGTTTATTATATTACTCTACCTCGACCACCAAATACTTCGACCTGACGATGATATAATAACCCAGCGGCAGAAACACATTAATAAACCTGTAATATAACCTGAGATGTTTATTTTATCACATAGACCAGAGAGCTGTATAAAGTTTTAATATTGATGATGTCTTATGAATGATATAGCTTTGATAAAGCTTAAAGACCTTGAATGTTAAGACGCAGTTATGTCACCATCTTCGTAAATACAGATATTGAAGTTTAAAAAAGAGATCTGGTTCGCATGTTTTTTTCTCTAATGATAATACATAATTTTTCAAGTTTTTTATAATTTTGTTTCAACGTGGTTCATTTTAATTCAATCTGTTCAATAGGTCGTGATTCTTCATAGTAATATATAAAGAGATAATTTCACTACGTCGGTGAGGCACAAAAATGCTTCCTTGCCTGAACGCGTCTTTCTGTGGCTGTAGGGAGAACACACTGAGGGCCCTCCTGGTGCGTCAGTCTCCGGGCAAGTTTATCATCATCGTCCCTCTCATATCACCCAGCGACCCTAAAACTCCTCAGGTCACCCCGAAGGGAAGGTCGTGTGAGACAAGGGATCATTTTGTTGAGGTAGTTGTCTCAGCAGTCCTCGTGTCAAGAAGTGCACTCCTCTCTTGGTTTGAGAGAGGAGAGGGTGTGAGGGAAGGAGGGAAGGTGTGGCTGTGTGTATAAATAACACCAAAATAGCTTTGCTAGTGAAGGACATAACTAGATGTTAAGTGGACAGTTTCTAGTACAATTTAAGGATAATGAAGAGGAAAGAAACACACATTATTTTGAAGGTCCTGAAGGTGTTAGGTGCTTAGCTTAAAGTACTGGAGTCTGAAGTACATAGCTAGTAATTAAGGAGAAAATTACACAGATGATTTTTAAGTTAAGGCAGGTATGAGCATTCACTTTAGGTGCTGGAAAGGCTAGCAATACTCTGAAGACCAATGCGCAGTGGGTCAACGGGTTCATCACCGCCAACTCCTACCAACTACCGTAAAACTTTGGTGGGAAATTCAAGGCGTATATATCCACTCCTCGTTCCTAAAATAAATTAACGTTTGGAAATAAATTTTAACCTCTTTTGAGCGTGAATTGAGTAAAGGAAGAAAACACTTAATAATGAGAAGTCAATAAAGTGTCTGACAAGGAAGATGAAAAAAAAATACTTTGTGGTCTGAGGTCTAGGTTGTATGTATAGTGAATGTGAGTATACACAGACTCGCATGTATACACAGCTTTAAGAAACGTGTGTGTGTGGATGTTGTTGTGTGTGCTGTGGTTATAAGACCATAGTGACTATCTGCTACGTGGTTGGCAGTAAGTACTGTACTGCATCGAGTTGGACAGAGATGGAGACCAAGTTAATCAGTGAGTGACGTAGGTACCAACTGTTGTCGTGGGTATGTTGTGATCACGTAGTTATACCTATATATGTTCTCTGTGACGTAGTTAATCGTGGCATTTGGTCGAGGTGCGCAATTCCAGAGGTCATGTATGTCCTTATGAAAAGTGCATAAACACACATGGGTATACATAGGGCTCTGTGTGTGTGTGTGTGTGTGTGTGTGTGTGTGTGTGTGTGTGTGTGTGTGTGTGTGTGTGTGTGTGCGCGCGTGTGTGTGTTTCACCAATAGCAGTAGCTACATTGATAAAAACTAGTCAGGCGTAAAGGTTCTGAAAAAGGTCTGTCAAAAACTAACGAAATATCTTAAACATTTCTCCCATTTCGAGAAATTTCCTGACTGCATCGAAAAAATCTCTCTCCCTCTCTCTAGTAAGATTGAAGAAGCTGCATCTTTTATGAGGGATGACCGTAAATGAAGCTTCGATCTGGAGAAGCCAGATTACCCACCTTAAAAGTGAAGCTCTCTAGTGGAAAGAAAAAAATATATATTCCCGATGCTGGCTAAGTAATCAAGGATTTTTTGAAGAGGTATTTTTTTTTCTCGCTTGAAATTGTTGAATAGATAACAAAAATGTTTTAAGGAGGGAGTAAATTATTTCCAGGTTAGTTTCGTAAAGAGAATATGCTTATTAAACACGCACAGAAAAACAATAAAAGCGCGCACGCACACACACACACACACACCGACATAGAAGAAATATTACTTCTCCTGGCAAGTCTTATATTAATATCCAACTCCGCTAGAGAGACACAAACACTGGGGCACATCTCACACTACCTTCCGAGTGAGTCTACAAAAGGAAACAGACGTGTCCTTTTTTTTTTCCACCACTTTTTATGGAAAGTTTTCACCCTCGTCAAACTTAATGGCCGAGGTAGGAGAAAGTATGCAGCCTCAGGGCCTCTTAAAATTAAAATTCCCTCCTCAAACTTGTTCTCCCACTTTACCAGGTTCTCCTCCTTCCCTTGGCTGGTGTCGCAGGAGTCCAACATAGATTATTATTCATTCAATGATTCTTGGACACGGTTCAATGATAGAGTGAGAGACAAGTTTCCTCACAACTCCGATATTTGTTTTCTCACTTATTTGTTGTTCTTAAGAAAGGAGGGGTGGGGGAAGGAGGGGTGGGGGAAGGAGAGGTGGGG
>NW_024748165.1:0-10052 GCF_018991925.1 Homarus americanus
TGTGAGCACTGGGGTTATAGCGGGTACTGGAAGTATGTGGGTACTGGGTATGGGGTACTGGGTATGTGGAGGTACTGGGTATGTGAGATACTGGGGTATAGCAGGTACTGGAGTGCGGTGCTGGAATTATAGCAGGTGCTGGGGTACTGGTATAGCAGGTACTGTATGGTATTTAGCAGGTGCTGGGTATAGCAGGTGCTGGGTGCTGGTGCTGGGTTATAGCAGGTGCTGGGTATAGCAGGTGCTGGGTATGTGGTGCTGGGGTATAGCAGGTACTGGGGTATAGCAGGTACTGGGGTATAGCAGGTGCTGGGGTGCAGGTGCTGGGAGTATGCGGGTACTGGGATTATGGTGCTGGGGATATGGGTGCTGGGTATGGCAGGTACTGGGAGTATGTAGTGCTGGGTATGCGGTGCTGGATATATGTAGTGCTGGGATTGTGAGCAGGTGCTGGGTATGGCAGGTACTGGGATAGCAGGTACTGGGTATAGCAGGTGCTGGGTATAGCAGGTGTAGTGCAGGTACTGGGTATGGCAGGTGCTGGGTGTACAGGTACTGGGTATGTGGAGTACTGGGTATAGCAGGTGCTGGGTATGTAGGTGCTGGTATAGCAGGTGCTGGGTGTGGTGCTGGGGTATGTGGTGCTGCTGGGTATTATGTGGTGCTGGAATTATGTGGTGCTGGGTATGGTGCTGGATATTGGGTATGTGGGTACTGGGATTATAGCAGGTGCTGGGGTATAGCAGGTGCTGGATTATAGCGGGTGCTATGGCAGGTGCTGGGGGTATGTGGTGCTGGGGTTATAGCAGGTACTGGGTATAGCAGGTACTGGGAATTATAGCGGAGTGCTGGGATGTGGTACTGGGAGTATAGCAGGTACTGGGTATAGCAGGTACTGGGAATATGCTTGGTGCTGGGGTATATGGTGCTGGGGTATAGCAGGTGCTGGGTATAGCAGGTTGGGGTATAGCAGGTACTGGGGGTGCTTGGTGCTGGGTATAGCAGGTGCTGGGATTATAGCAGGTACTGGGAGTATGGAGTGCTGGGGATTATGGCAGGTGCTGGGTATAGCAGGTGCACTGGGTATAGCAGGTGGGGATATAGCAGGTGCTGGGATTATAGCAGGTGCTGGGAGTATGGGAGTGCTGGGTGTAGCAGGTGCGGGTGTGTGGTGCTGGGTATAGCAGGTGCTAGTTATGGGTACTGGGGATATGTAGTGCTGGAATTATAGCAGGTACTGGGATTATGGGAGTGCACTGGGTATAGCAGGTGCTGGTTGGTGTAGATTAGGTGCTGGGGTATGTGGGTGCTGGGGTATGGGGTGCTGGGTGCTTGATTTGCTGGGTGTAGCAGGTGCTGGAGTATGTTGCTGAATTATGTGGTGCTGGGATTATGTGGTGGGTTATGGTGCTGGGAATAGCAGGTGGAGTTATGTGGTGCTGGAATTATGTGGTGCTGGGTGCAGGTGCTGGGGTATAGCAGGTGCTGGGTATGGCAGGTGCTGGGGTATGGCTGGTGCTGGGATTGTGGTGCTGGGTTATGTGGTGCTGGGTGTGTGGTGCTGGGGTGTGTGGGTGCTGGGTGTAGCAGGTGCTGGAGTATGGTGCTGGATTATGTGGTGCTGGTATGGTGCACTGGGTATAGCAGGTGCTGGAGTGTGTGGTGCTGGTTATAGCAGGTGCTGGGTATAGCAGCTGGGTTATAGCAGGTACTGGGGTATAGCAGGTGCTGGGTGTATGAGTGCTAGATATGTGGGTGCATGGGTGCTGGAGTATAGCAGTGCTGGGGTATATGGTGCTGGGTGTGGTGCTGGGGTATAGCAGGTGCTGGAATTATGGTGCTGGGGTTATGTGGTGCTGGGGTGTGGCGGTGCTGGGTGTGGCATGGTGCTGGGTATAGCAGGTGCTGGGGATGTGCTTGGGTGCTGGGATTATGTGGGTGCTGGGTGTGAGGTGCTGGGTATAGCAGGTGCTGGGAATGTGGTGCTGGGGTGTAGCAGGTGCTGGGGTGTGGTGCTGGTTATAGCAGGTACTGGGATATAGCAGGTACTGGGTATAGCAGGTGCTGGGTATAGCAGGTGCTGGGTATAGCAGGTGCTGGGTTATAGCATGGGTACTGGGTTATAGCAGGTGCTGGGGATATGGTACTGGGTATAGATTGAATTATGTGGTACTGGGAGTATAGCAGGTACTGGGTATAGCAGGTGCTGGGGTATGTGGTGCTGGGGTGTAGCAGGTGCTGGGTATGGCAGGTACTGGGATATGGCAGGTGCTGGGAGTATGTGGTGCTGGGTATGTGGTGCTGGAGTATAGCAGTGCTGGGTATAGCAGGTGCTGGAATTATGGTGCTAGGTATGTAGGTACTGGGATATAGCAGTTACTGGGTATATGGGTACTGGGTATAGCAGGTACTGGGTATAGCAGGTACTGGGTATAGCAGGTACTGGGAGTATAGCAGGTACTGGGTATGGTACTGGGATATAGCAGGTACTGTGGTGCTGGAGGTACTGGGTATAGCAGGTACTGGGTATAGCAGGTACTGGGTATAGCAGGTACTGGGTATAGCAGGTACTGGGTATAGCAGGTACTGGGTATAGCAGGTACTGGGTATAGGAGGTACTGGGTATAGCAGTGCTGGGGAATGCCCAGGTGCTGGGTATGGTGCTGGGGAGTATACTTGGTGCTGGGGACATACCCACCCCTACCATAGTGCCCTAGCTCACCCAGTAGGTCGTCTCATCGCAGTTTAGGTTCGCCTGTACATGTTTCCGCCCCGTCCAGCCCGCCCTACCCGCCCCACTTCGCCCCGCTCTGCCTCACCCCATCCTATCCTTACCCTCCCCCACCCTATCATGCCCTCCCCACCCTGGCCTCCCACTTCCATCTCTCTCCCCACATCCCCCTCTCTTGCTCGTTCCTGAGTGCCCCGCCTCACCCCATCTTCCCGTCTTCCCTCCTTCCCCCCACCCCTGCACCCCTCCTCCCCATCCTTACCCCTTGTAGTACCCGCAGAACGCTCACTGGCTCAGTGGCCTTGTTAGCCAGCAGCCTCTTGGAATGTTAAGCTTGTGCACCTTGTCACAGGTATTGGAGGGAGAATAGTCAGTGAGAGTGAGCTGGGTGATGTGGTTGTGGTTGTGGTAGGGAAGCTGTGGGGAGACTATTGGGTGGTGGTGGTAGGAAGCTGTAGGGGGTGTGGGTAGTGGTGGTAGGAAGCTGGGTGATAATAGTTGTGGTTGTGGTAGGAAGCTGTAGGGGTGTGGGTAGTGGTGGTAGGAAGCTGAGGGGGTAATAGTTGTGGTTGTGGTGGAGATAATGGTAGTAGGGAGCTAGGGTGGTAATAGTGGTAGGTGTGTAATAGTTGTGATTGTGGTAGTAAGTTAGAAATAGTAGTAGTGGTGATTGTTGTAAAATATCACCACCATCAATTACACATACAAACAAACTAACAAACATTCACAACAACAACAACAATTAAAACAAATAAACAACAACAACACGCATATTGACGTTGGTAATGACAGTGATCACATAACATAAACACAGTGATGTCATACACGAAATTATCCCAGGCTAGAGAGAGAGAGAGAGAGAGAGAGAGAGAGAGAGAGGCAATATAATGTTATATACCCCCCACGACCAACAGTCCACAAAGTCGAAAATCACCGTCTTATCCTCCTCACCTAAGCCCCTCTAGGACTAAGGAAGGAGAGAGGAAGGAATAATATTAATTTATAACCTGATAATAACAGCTTATGTTTGTAGGTAAAGATGGCCGGCAGGTATTAATATCACCTGTAATTAAGGGGCAAAGGTATATAGGTCGTGACGTCATCCAGGTGTCGCGGTGATGGCTCTGTATATATACCCGTATGAGCTATAATATGCGGTATATAAGCTATAATATGCGGTGTATAAGCTATAATATGCGGTATATAAGCTATAATATAACTTCTAGCTTTATATATGGCTTGTGTAGTGTCGTGTAAATTTATTCTTTACAAAAAATAATTGTATTAAAAATGTAGTTGGAGAATTTTCGTCTATTTTAAAGGAATTGTATTTTGTGCGAGATAGATAGATAGATAGATAGATAGATAGATAGACTGGTGGAGAACAGGATCGAGGATGTACTGGAGAACGACCAATAACAACAGAGAACAAAGATAACACACGAGTTGACAGAACAGAACAGAACACACACACACACACACACACACACACACACACGCACACGCAAACACACGTTGGTTTTTCTCTGTTTTTTTTTATTTTCCTGTATCTTATTCTACCCTCCCCTACCCCTCCTCTTCCCCTCCCTCCTCCCTCCCCCTTCCCCCCTTCCCTCCCCCGGCCCATCGATCAACAAGGCTCACTGTGTAAATTAGTGGCCAGCAAACATTAGTAATTATAAGCTAATAGCCCGGTGTAACGTCCTGCCACCACCCCTGCCACCACTACTACCACCCTACCACCATCCACCACCCTACCGCCACCCCTACCATCACCCACTCCCTACCACCTGCTACCACTACCACCACCTGCCTGCCACCACCCATCACCACACCACCCCACTGCCACCCACCACCCCTGCTACCACTACTACCACCCCTGCCACCACTACCACCACCCCTGCTACCACTACCACCACCCCTGCTGCTACCACCTGCTACCACCACCACCACCCTCCCTGCTACCATTACCACCACCCTCACCTGCCTCACCACTACTACCACCCCTGCCACCACTACTACCACCTGCCACCACCCACCACCCTGCCACCACCACCTACCTACTACCACCCCTGCTACCACCACCTGCCACCACCACCACCACACCACTACCTACCACCCTACTACCACCTGCTACCGCCACTACCACCCCTGCCACCACTACCCCCCTGCCACCACTGCTACCACCCACCCCTGCCACCACCACCACCACCACCCTTATGACAGCAGAATATAGTGACCAATATAGCCTCACCTCTACCCCAAGGTACTTTTTCTATACACACATGTTTTTGTTGATAACTTGTGGAGGCAAAGAAAATGAATTGAGTAAATGTGTTTTTTTTCTGGTGTTTTTTTTGCAAGTTTGTTTTTCTTGTCGGTGAAGTTAATTAGTGAGTGTGTTTGTTTGTTTGTTTGCTTTTGTTTGTTTTTGTATGATAGAGACATAACAGGAATCTATTTTATGTATTATTTTCGTGTTTTTTTTCTTTAATTCTTATTTTGTTTTAGTAGATAACATTGTAGTTGGTTAGGTTAGGTCAGGTCAAACCAGGTCAGGTCAAACCAGGTGAATTTGTGGCAAAATGTGACGCGTGTTATGGAGGAGAGACAGACACTGACAGACACAGACAGACACAGACACTGACCTTGCTGGAAGTAGTTGCTCTTCCTGACGTAGACACAGACAAGAGCCATGAGCTGAAGCTGTGAGAGACGTTGACGGGTGGAGGGAGGGAGAGGCAGGAGGTCCCTCAGCTGACAGATCTCTGCATTTAAGAGGTCCCGACGCATCTTGGAGGCGCCCTTAGTCGACTTGGTGCCCTCGAAGCTGAAGCACAAGAACGGGGAGGGGGAATAAGTCTGACGTCAATCAATACGTAATACATGATATATTTATTCTGGGGTTAATAGCCACACCTTCACCACCTTTTTATTACCTTAATATTAAATATCCTGGTACATAAGTAGCTACCCTGGCTGTGTTGAGTTAGTTGAGCCACAGGTCTATGCGGCATTCAGTGACTGTTGCCTCATAGTCAATATCTGTTGTCGGCTTTGGGGCCGATGGTCTCGTTCCCCTGAGGCAAAGCAAGGCAGACCTAAGGAGAGAGAAGGACAGTCGACATCTCATCCAGGCTGTAACATAACTTCTGGGCTGCTGCTTCTGTTCAGATAACAACTCGGCCAATCTTGCGTGAAAGCGTCTTACACTTGGTCAGAGGTTGAGAACACCAGAGGAGATTTTCACCGTCTAATGGAAGGAGGGGCGGTCCCACCATGACGTCGTGACAGATTTCCTTCAGTATATTTGCCATGGGATCCCTTACTTCGTCATGCCTCATACTACTACTACTACTACTACTACTACTACTACAGAGTACAGTCTTCATATCTGAGGGTTGGCGACCACAGTCCTCCACTCTAACGTTCTCGGGCTGTTTTTACCAATCTTGTAAGGTTTTGTATCTCTCTGGGGACACAGGTTATAATTTCATTCATCCATCCCATCAACTTTCTCCATTAATACCTGTTATTATTCCCTCATCCCTAATTATATGACCAAAGTATCTTATTATTTTTATTTACATTTCAATTATTTCTCTTGAAGTTTTGTTTATCTTAGTAGTTCTTCATTTGTGTCCCTGTCAGTGTGGTTTATTACTGACATTCACCCATAACACAAGGCCCCCTCCTGTCTGGTGTCTGCTGAAAGTGTCCCTGCTTCTGACCCATACATCGGTCCCCTCTCATTAGGTGTTTTGGATTATTAAACCACCATAGCTAATGTTACTTTCCAGATACCTCCCTCCTGACACCCCCTTACCTTCCTCCTGACACCATCTTATCCCCCTCCTGACACCTGATACCCCCTTACCTTCTTCCTGGCGACTAACACCCCTTTACCCTCCTCCTGACTCCTTATCCCTCTCCTGACACCCCCTTACCCCCTCCTAACACCCCCTTGCCCCCTCCTCACACCCCCTTACCTCCCTCCTGACACCCCTTTACCCCCTCCTAACACCCACCTCCCTCCCTGACACCCCTTACCTCCCTCCTGACAACCCCTTACCTCCCTCCTAACACCCCCCTATACGGACACCTCACCTCCCCTCCTGGCACCCCTGCCCCTCCTAACACCTCCCCTACCGGACACCCCCCTACCTCCCTCCTGACACCCCTTACCTCCCTCCTGGCACCCCCCTTACCCCTCCTACCACCCCCTTACCCTCCTAACACCCCTTACCGACCTCCCTTTACCTCCTCCTGACACCTGATATCAGCAATCTGATCTATAATATTGACAATGTTAAAATATTGAGTGCAATTATGTTCGGCTCTTAACCACGTTGCATCGAGATTCCCGAACGCTTTGCTCAGCCTCTGGGGTCCGTTGCCGCTGCCGGGGACCCTGCAGGTGCATCACGGTGTAATTGGCTCAGACAACCTGGACATGGCGGGCTGAAACACGCACTAATAGTATATACATACCCAGTTTGTTTACCTATCCTTGCCAGATGTGTGCCGCCCCCCCACCCCCCAGCTACCTACCTGCAGTGCCCACCTACCTACCTGCAGTGCCCACCCACCATGTGCAGTGCCACCACCTACCTGCCCAGTGCACACCTGCCTACCTGCCCAGTGCCCACCTACTGCCAGTGCCTACCCACCATGTACAGTGCCCACCCACCTACCTGCCCAGTGCCCACCTACCTACCTGCCCAGTGCCCACCTGCCTACCTATCCACCTGCCCATCTACCTTCTCCCACCTGCCTGCCCACACCCAGTGCCCACCTACCTACCTGCCCGCCGCCCACCTGCCCAGTACCCACCCTACCCCTGACCAGTGCCCACCTACCTACCTGCCTGCCTGCCCCCTACCTGCCCACCTACCTGCCTGCCCGCCCCACCTACCTGCCTGCCTGCCTCTCCCCCACCTGCCCACCACCACCGACCAGCCCACCCACCTACCTCCCACCCACCTACCTACAATCTGCCCACCCACCGACAGAGCCTACCCCACCCCTGCATGCCTGTACCCCACCTACCTGGCTGGTGTGTGATATGTCTGTCCGCCAGACTTCAGTACAAAGTGATATGTCATGCTGTAGGTAGTGGGGTGAGGTGAAGTGGTGGTGAAGGAAGTGGTGAGGTGAGTGAGGTAGTGAGGTGAGTGAGTGGTGAGGTGTGAGTGGGTGGTGAGATCAGGTGGTGAGGTTAAGGGAGGTGAGGTGATCATGAGTAGCTTTTTATGTTTTTCACGTTCAGCTGTTTTGGTTTACCGGTATTATTGTTATTGTTTTTGTTAAGTGTCATCTGTCATCATCATCATCATCATCACGTGTAAGGTCATCAGTTACCACGGATTCATTATACTGGGTCCTTGTCTCAAGCACAGCTAAAAGGTTGACGAAATATCTGAAAAGTTATTGTTATTTGTTGTGAGCAGACGGTTTTATCGGGTGGCCGCTTGAAGGATTTTATCCTTATATAGAAATAGGCAAAATATTAATCTTTTAAACAGAGCATTTGGCAGACGCTTCCTCGTGTGGACTTGTACCCGCTGCTGTCATGTGCAGAGAGACAATAGGTATGCAGGTGTAAACTGGGTAGGAAGGTGTGCCAATAATAACAGTATCATAACAATAGCACTATAATAATAATAACACCATCTATAACAATAATAACACCATCTATAACAATAATAACAACACCTATAACACTAATTTCTTTACCATCTATAACGTCTATAACTCTAATGTCCTTTCTATAACACTGCTCCTATAACAAGTTTCTTCCTGTGAGAGACATAGGTAAGGGTGAAAGGTTTACAAGTACGAAAAAATGCGACTATAAAAAAAGCACAAGGAAAGGAGGTTAAGGCGCCATCGATGAGAGTCCCCCTTGGCGTTCTGGTGTCCTCGCACTCCCAAATCAGGGCCAGTCCTCTCTCACAGGGCCCCTCGGCTTGCTCCTTGGCCCCAGGAAAACAACCAAACTCCTCAATACAAACGAGCCACAAAAAGCTATGGGCCTATCGCCTTGTTATGGAGGGCCCTTGGCAGTCACTTGACCAAGTCGACGGTCTGCAATGTTTACCCCGTGGATTAACCTCTCTCCTAGTCACCACGCTTAAACTCCTCCTCTCCGCCTGGCGTAGAGAGGAGACGAGCACGAGGATAAAGTGAAGACGAGGGGAGGAGGTTTAGGCGCGGACCAGGATTGGCGAGGTGCCGAGACCGTCGACAGGCTGCCAGGAGGTGGTTGCAGTGAGAGTGAGATGGTGTGGTGTTGTGTGTGTGTGTATGGAGGTAGGCTGCAGGCCAGGCGGGAAGTGGTGAGTGGAGCTGTCGTGAGCTGAGCAGGTGGGCAGGCTGGAGGCAGGCTGGACAGGCTGGGAGATGGGTGGGCATGGTGAGGTGGGAGGTGGGAGGATGAGGCGGGAGGGCGGGAGGGAGGCAAGGTGATCAGGAGGCCGAAATCGTGAGAGAGACGATCGTCAGGAGGAGAATGAGATCAGGAGAGAATGGGAGGCGATGCAGGAGGAGGAGTGATGAGGTGGTGAGGAGGAGGCTGTGGTGAGAGTGATCCGGGTCAGGAAGTCAGAGGCTGAGGTGGTGTGAGGGGACAGGAAGGTGGGGATCAGGCAGGTGATGTGGAGAGACTGAACAGCAGGATGTGGCCTGGATCACTGCCAGGATGAGCAGTAAAGGTGGTGAAAGGTGGCTGAAACAAATATGATTGGGCGTCAGGAAGCAAAAATTGTGTGTGTGTGTGGGGATGGTGTGTGTGTGCAGCAGGGGGTGGTGGTGGCAGGGTGTGTGGTGTGGAGATGATGTTAGTGAACGAGAATGACAGTGGTGGCAGTGATGGTGTGTGTGTGTGTGTGGAGGATGGTGGCAGGAGTGGAAGGTGTGGGGTTGTGAATGGTGTGACAGTGGTGATGGCAGGGTAGTGGCAGTGGAGTGTGGCAGGGGAGCCAGTGGCAGGTTGGTGGAGGGGTGGGCCAGGAGTGGTGGAAGGGGTGGTGTGGGGAGTGGCATGAAAGTGATGACAGTAGTGGTGGCGGGGGTGGTGTGGGGCGTTGCAGGCTGTTAACAATTACTGGCATTTGCTGACATGGGCCAGAGGAGTAGAAGAGCGAGACCTATAACATGTTGTTTGTGTTGTTGTTGTGGGATGAAGGTGGGAGAGCTGGGGTGAGGGCGTGGGGTGGGGAGAGGTATGGGATGAGACAGGCAGGCTGGTGAGGCAGAGGATGAGCGAGACAGATCAGGCTGCGATGAAGACGATCGAGACACTGTCGAGATGATCTGACAT
>NW_024748166.1:0-9331 GCF_018991925.1 Homarus americanus
GAGAATAAATATCCAACAGCAAAGCATAAGTTGGGGTGTTGTGCTGACTGGTTGCTCTGTTTTCCTATTGGCTTTAATTTGATGACGTTACCTCTTATTCCACTAATCACAGTTAAGTAAGAGATTACTGAAAGAATGCAATATGTACGACACCATTATCCATTTTTTGGGGGCGCCGCCTCCCCTAGGAGGACCTATTGTGAGCCACAGGCCTTGGCAGGGTCCCTGGGAGCAGTGGCGCCCTCCTAGTGGCAGTGGGTTTCTTTCCAGGGGCGGCAGGGTCTCTGCCAGGGGCGACGGCGCCCCCAGGGGCCCTTCCACATGCAGCTTTACCCCAGAACTTCATATTTTTTGTCGTGCATTTGCATTCGTCAATCCTTACTTAAACGTGATTGGTGGAGTAAGATGTGACGTCATGAAATTACAATAATAGGAGAACAGAGCAATCAGTCAGCACAACACCCCAACTTATGCTTTGCTGTTGGATATTTATTCTCGTTTCACTATTTTTATACTCTGGGAGATATGACGTTAAATAAATACACACTGCCCATAGCATTTTCAGTATTATCGCATCCTGAACAATGAAAAGGAGAATAAATATCCAACAGCAAAACATAAGTTGGGGTGTTGTGCTGACTGGTTGCTCTGTTTTCCTATTGGCTGTAATTTGATGACGTTACCTCTTATTCCACCAATCACAGTTAAGTAAGAGATTACTGGAAGAATGCAATAAGTACGACACCACTATCCATTGTTTTGGGGCGCCTCCTCCCTAGGAGGACTATTGTGTGAGCCACAGGCGTTGGCAGGGGGTCCTGGGGCAGTAGCGCCCTCCTAGTGGCAGTGGAGTGTCTTTCCAGGGGCGGCAGGATCTCTGCCAGGGGCGACGGCGCCCCCAGGGGCCCTTCCACATGCAGCTTTACCCCAAGAGCTTCATATTTTTGTCGTACATTTTGCATTCGTCCAGTAATCCCTGACTTAAACGTGATTGGTGGAGTAAGATGTGACGTCATAAAATTACAGCCAATAGGAGAACAGAGCAATCAGTCAGCACAACACCCCAACTTATGCTTTGCTGTTGGATATTTATTCTCGTTTCACTATTTTAAACTCTGGGAGACATGATGTTAAATAAAATACACACTGCCCATAGCATTTTCAGTATTATCGCAACCTGAACAATGAAAAGGAGAATAAATATCCAACAGCAAAGCATAAGTTGGGGTGTTGTGCTGACTGGTTGCTCTGTTTTCCTATTGGCTGTAATTTGATGACGTTACCTCTTATTCCACCAATGACAGTTAAGTAAGAGATTACTGAAAGAATGCAATATTTACGACACCAGTATCCATTTTTTTGGGGCGCCGCCTCCCCTAGGAGGACCTATTGTGAGCCACAGGCGTTGGCAGGGTCCCTGGGAGCAGTGGCGCCCTCCTAGTGGCAGTGGGTGTCTTTCCAGGGGCGGCAGGATCTCTGCCAGGGGCGACGGCGCCCCCAGGGGCCCTTCCACATGCAGCTTTACCCCAAGAACTTCATATTTTTGTCGTGCATTTTGCATTCGTCCAGTATTCCCTTACTTAAACGTGATTGGTGGAGTAAGATGTGACGTCATAAAATTACAGCCAATAGGAGAACAGAGCAATCAGTCAGCACAACACCCCAACTTATGCTTTGCTGTTGGATATTTATTCTCGTTTCACTATTTTAAACTCTGGGAGATATGATGTTAAATAAAATACACACTGCCCATAGCATTTTCAGTATTATAGCAACCTGAACAATGAAAAGGAGAATAAATATCCAACAGCAAAGCATAAGTTGGGGTGTTGTGCTGACTGGTTGCTCTGTTTTCCTATTGGCTGTAATTTGATGACGTTACCTCTTATTCCACCAATCACGGATAAATAAGTTACTGAAAGAATACCCAATATTTATTTACCAGTATCCATTTTTTGGGCGCCGCCTCCCCTAGGAGGACCTATTGTGAGCCACAGGCGTTGGCAGGGTCCCTGGGAGCAGTGGCGCCCTCCTAGTGGCAGTGGGTGTCTTTCCAGGGGCAGCAGGATCTCTGCCAGGGGCGACGGCGCCCCCAGGGGCCCTTCCACATGCAGCTTTACCCCAAGAACTTCATATTTTTGTCGTACATTTTGCATTCGTCCAGTAATCCCTTACTTAAACGTGATTGGTGGAGTAAGATGTGACGTCATAAAATTACAGCCAATAGGAGAACAGAGCAATCAGTCAGCACAACACCCCAACTTATGCTTTGCTGTTGGATATTTATTCTCGTTTCACTATTTTAAACTCTGGGAGATATGATGTTAGATTAAATACACACTGCCCATAGCATTTTCAGTATTATCGCAACCTGAACAATGAAAAGGAGAATAAATATCCAACAGCAAAGCATAAGTTGGGGTGTTGTGCTGACTGGTTGCTCTGTTTTCCTATTGGCTGTAATTTGATGACGTTACCTCTTATTCCACCAATCACAGTTAAGTAAGAGATTACTGAAAGAATGCAATATTTACGACACCAGTATCCATTTTTTTTGGGGCGCCGCCTCCCCTAGGAGGACCTATTGTGAGCCACAGGCGTTGGCAGGGTCCCTGGGAGCAGTGGCGCCCTCCTAGTGGCAGTGGGTGTCTTTCCAGGGGCGGCAGGATCTCTGCCAGGGGCGACGGCGCCCCCAGGGGCCCTTCCACATGCAGCTTTACCCCAAGAACTTCATATTTTTGTCGTACATTTTGCATTCGTCCAGTAATCCCTTACTTAAGCGTGATTGGTGGGTAAGATGTGACGTCATAAAATTACACAGCCAATAGAGCTAAACAATCAATCCTTCTTCTCATTCCTATTTAAACTCTGGGAGATGTGATGTTAAATAAAATACACACTGCCCATAGCATTTTCAGTAGTATCGCAACCTGAACAATGAAAAGGAGAATAAATATCCAACAGCAAAGCATAAGTTGGGGTGTTGTGCTGACTGGTTGCTCTGTTTTCCTATTGGCTGTAATTTGATGACGTTACCTCTTATTCCACCAATCACAGTTAAGTAAGAGATTACTGAAAGAATGCAATATTTACGACACCAGTATCCATTTTTTTGGGGCGCCGCCTCCCCTAGGAGGACCTATTGTGAGCCACAGGCGTTGGCAGGGTCCCTGGGAGCAGTGGCGCCCTCCTAGTGGCGGTGGGTGTCTTTCCAGGGGCGGCAGGATCTCTGCCAGGGGCGACGGCGCCCCCAGGGGCCCTTCCACATGCAGCTTTACCCCAAGAACTTCATATTTTTGTCGTACATTTTGCATTCGTCCAGTAATCCCTTACTTAAACGTGATTGGTGGAGTAAGATGTGACGTCATAAAATTACAGCCAATAGGAGAACAGAGCAATCAGTCAGCACAACACCCCAACTTATGCTCTGCTGTTGGATATTTATTCTCGTTTCACTATTTTAAACTCTGGGAGATATGATGTTAAATAAAATACACACTGCCCATAGCATTTTCAGTATTATCGCAACCTGAACAATGAAAAGGAGAATAAATATCCAACAGCAAAGCATAAGTTGGGGTGTTGTGCTGACTGGTTGCTCTGTTTTCCTATTGGCTGTATATTGATGACGTTACCTCTTATTCCACCAATCACAGTTAAGTAAGAGATTACTGAAAGAATGCAATATTTACGACACCAGTATCCATTTTTTTGGGGCGCCGCCTCCCCTAGGAGGACCTATTGTGAGCCACAGGTGTTGGCAGGGTCCCTGGGAGCAGTGGCGCCCTCCTAGTGGCAGTGGGTGTCTTTCCAGGGGCGGCAGGATCTCTGCCAGGGGCGACGGCGCCCCCAGGGGCCCTTCCACATGCAGCTTTACCCCAAGAACTTCATATTTTTGTCGTACATTTTGCATTCGTCCAGTAATCCCTTACTTAAACGTGATTGGTGGAGTAAGATGTGACGTCATAAAATTACAGCCAATAGGAGAACAGAGCAATCAGTCAGCACAACACCCCAACTTATGCTTTGCTGCTGGATATTTATTCTCGTTTCACTATTTTAAACTCTGGAGATAGATGTTAAATAAAATACACTGCCCATAGCATTTCAGCATTATCGCAACCTGAACACGAAAGGAGAATATTCAATCAGCAAAGTATAAGTTGGTGTTGTGTTGACGGGTTGTTTGTTTTCATTGGCTGTAATTTGATGACGCTATCTTGTTCCACCAACTGTGCTAAGTAAGAGATTACTGAGAATGCAATATTTACGCATAATTGTGCATCCATTTTTTGGGGCGTCACTTCCCCCAGAGGACCTATTGTGAGCCACAGGCGTTGCAGGGTCCCTGGGAGCAGTGGCGCCCCAGTGGCAGTGTGTCTTTCCAGGGGCGGCAGGATCTCTGCTAGGCGACGGCGCCCCCAGGGGCCCTTCCACATGCAACTTTACCCCAAGAACTTCATATTTTTGTCTTACATTTTGCATTCGTCCAGTAATCCCTTACTTAAACGTGATTGGTGGAGTAAGATATGACGTCATAAAATTACAGCCAATAGGAGAACAGAGCAATCAGTCAGCACAACACCCCAACTTATGCTTTGCTGTTGGATATTTATTCTCGTTTCACTATTTTAAACTCTGGGAGATATGATTAAAAGTGCCAATAATTGCCCATAGCATTTTCAGTATTATCGCAACCTGAACACGAAAGGAGAATAAATATCCAACAGTTAGCATAAGTTAGTGTTGTGTTGGACTGGAAGTTGCTCTGTTTTCCTATTGGCTGTAATTTGATGACGTTGTTTTCTTATTCCAATTACCTGTTATATATTTCGAAAAGAATGCACATGATGATACACCAGTATCTATTTTTTGGGGCGCTTTCTCCTTAGAGGATTCCATTAGAGCCACAGGCCTTGGCAGGGTCCCTGGGAGCAGTGGCGCCCTCCTAGTGGCAGTGGGTGTCTTTCCAGGGGCGGCAGGGTCTCTGCCAGGGGCGACGGCGCCCCCAGGGGCCCTTCCACATGCAGCTTTACTCCAAGAACTTCATATTTTTGTGGTACATTTTGCATTCGTCCAGTAATCCCTTACTTAAACGTGATTGGTGGAGTAAGATGTGACGTCATAAAATTACAGCCAATAGGAGAACAGAGCAATCAGTCAGCACAACACCCCAACTTATGCTTTGCTGTTGGATATTTATTCTCGTTTCACTATTTTAAACTCTGGGAGATATGATGTTAAATAAAATACACACTGCCCATAGCATTTTCAGTATTATCGCAACCTGAACAATGAAAAGGAGAATAAATATCCAACAGCAAACCATAAGTTGGGGTGTTGTGCTGACTGGTTGCTCTGTTTTCCTATTGGCTGTAATTTGATGACGTTACCTCTTATTCCACCAATCACAGTTAAGTAAGAGATTACTGAAAGAATGCAATATTTATGACACCAGTATCCATTTTTTTGGGGCGCCGCCTCCCCTAGGAGGACCTATTGTGAGCCACAGGCGTTGGCAGGGTCCCTGGGAGCAGTGGCGCCCTCCTAGTAGTGTGGGTGTCTTTCAGGCGGCAGGATCTCTGCTAGGGCGACGCATATGTTCCCCCAGGGCCCTTCCAATATGCAGCTTTACCCCAAGAATCATATTTTTGTCGACATTTCCGTATTCGTCCAGTAATCCTTACTTAAACGTGATTGCGGAGAAGATGACGTCATAAAATTACAGCCAATAGGAGAACAGAGCAATCAGTCAGCACAACACCCCAACTTATGCTTTGCTGTTGGATATTTATTCTCGTTTCACTATTTTAAACTCTGGGAGATATGATGTTAAATAAAATACACACTGCCCATAGCATTTTCAGTATTATCGCAACTTGAACAATGAAATGGAGAATAAATATCCAACAGCAAAGCATAAGTTGGGGTGTTGTGCTGACTGGTTGCTTTGTTTTCCTATTGGCTTTAATTTGATGACGTTACCTCTTATTCCACTAATCACAGTTAAGTAAGAGATTACTGAAAGAATGCAATATGTACGACACCATTATCCATCTTTTCGGGGCGCCGCCTCCCCTAGGAGGACCTATTGTGAGCCACAGGCGTTGGCAGGGTCCCTGGGAGCAGTGGCGCCCTCCTAGTGGCAGTGGGTGTCTTTCCAGGGGCGGCAGGGTCTCTGCGGGGCGGCAAGCCCCCAGGGGCCCTTCCACATGCAGCTTTACCCCAAGAACTTCATATTTTTGTCGTACATTTTGCATTCGTCCAGTAATCCCTTACTTAAACGTGATTGGTGGAGTAAGATGTGACGTCATAAAATTACAGCCAATAGGAGAACAGAGCAATCAGTCAGCACAACACCCCAACTTATGCTTTGCTGTTGGATATTTATTCTCGTTTCACTATTTTAAACTCTGGGAGATATGATGTTAAATAAAATACACACTGCCCATAGCATTTTCAGTATTATCGCAACCTGAACAATGAAAAGGAGAATAAATATCCAACAGCAAAGCATAAGTTGGGGTGTTGTGCTGACTGGTTGCTCTGTTTTCCTATTGGCTTTAATTTGATGACGTTACCTCTTATTCCACTAATCACAGTTAAGTAAGAGATTACTGAAAGAATGCAATATGTACGACACCATTATCCATTTTTTGGGGGCGCCGCCTCCCCTAGGAGGACCTATTGTGAGCCACAGGCCTTGGCAGGGTCCCTGGGAGCAGTGGCGCCCTCCTAGTGGCAGTGGGTGTCTTTCCAGGGGCGGCAGGGTCTCTGCCAGGGGCGACGGCGCCCCCAGGGGCCCTTCCACATGCAGCTTTACCCCAAGAACTTCATATTTTTGTCGTACATTTTGCATTCGTCCAGTAATCCCTTACTTAAACGTGATTGGTGGAGTAAGATGTGACGTCATAAAATTACAGCCAATAGGAGAACAGAGCAATCAGTCAGCACAACACCCCAACTTATGCTTTGCTGTTGGATATTTATTCTCGTTTCACTATTTTAAACTCTGGGAGATATGATGTTAAATACAATACACACTGCCCATAGCATTTTCAGTATTATCGGAACCTGAACAATGAAATGGAGACTAAATATCCAACAGCAAAGAATAAGTTGGGGTGTTGTGCTGACTGGTTGCTCTGTTTTCCTATTGGCTGTAATTTGATGACGTTACCTCTTATTCCACCAATCACAGTTAAGTGAGAGTTTACTGAAAGAATGCAATATGTACGACACCAGTATCCATTTTTTTGGGGCGCCGCGTCCCCTAGGAGGACCTATTGTGAGCCACAGGCCTTGGCAGGGTCCCTGGGAGCAGTGGCGCCTTCCTAGTGGCAGTGGGTGTCTTTCCAGGGGCGGCTGGGTCTCTGCCAGGGGCGACGGCGCCCCCAGGGGCCCTGCCATATGCAGCTTTACCCCCAAGAACTTCATATTTTTGTCGTACATTTTGCATTCGTCCAGTAATCCCTTACTTAAACGTGATTGGTGGAGTAAGATTTGACGTCATAAAATTACAGCCAATAGGAGAACAGAGCAATGAGTCAGCGCAACACCCCAACTTATGCTTTGCTGTTGGATATTTATTCTCGTTTCACTATTTTAAACTCTGGGAGATATGATGTTAAATAAAATACACACTGCCCATAGCATTTTCAGTATTATCGCAACCTGAACAATGAAAAGGAGAATAAATATCCAACAGCAAAGCATAAGTTGGGGTGTTGTGCTGACTGGTTGCTCTGTTTTCCTATTGGCTGTAATTTGATGACGTTACCTCTTATTCCACCAATCACAGTTAAGTAAGAGATTACTGAAAGAATGCAATATTTACGACACCAGTATCCATTTTTTTGGGGCGCCGCCTCCCCTAGGAGGACCTATTGTGAGCCACAGGCGTTGGCAGGGTCCCTGGGAGCAGTGGCGCCCTCCTAGTGGCAGTGGGTGTCTTTCCAGGGGCGGCAGGATCTCTGCCAGGGGCGACGGCGCCCCCAGGGGCCCTTCCACATGCAGCTTTACCCCAAGAACTTCATATTTTTGTCGTACATTTTGCATTCGTCCAGTAATCCCTTACTTAAACGTGATTGGTGGAGTAAGATGTGACGTCATAAAATTACAGCCAATAGGAGAACAGAGCAATCAGTCAGCACAACACCCCAACTTATGCTTTGCTGTTGGATATTTATTCTCGTTTCACTATTTTAAACTCTTGGAGATATGATGTTAAACAAAATACACACTGCCCATAGCATTTTCAGTATTATCGCAACCTGAACAATGAAAAGGAGAATAAATATCCAACAGCAAAGCATAAGTTGGGGTGTTGTGCTGACTGGTTGCTCTGTTTTCCTATTGGCTGTAATTTGATGACGTTACCTCTTATTCCACCAATCACAGTTAAGTAAGAGATTACTGAAAGAATGCAATATTTACGACACCAGTATCCATTTTTTTTGGGGCGCCGCCTCCCCTAGGAGGACCTATTGTGAGCCACAGGCGTTGGCAGGGTCCCTGGGAGCAGTGGCGCCCTCCTAGTGGCAGTGGGTGTCTTTCCAGGGGCGGCAGGATCTCTGCCAGGGCAGCCAACGCCCCAGGGCCTTCCACGCTTTACCCCCAGAACTTCATATTTTGTAGTACATTTGCATTAGTCAGTAATCACCCATAAACGTGATTAGTGGAATAGATAATGACGTCATAAGAATACAGCCAATCGAAGAACAGAGCAATCAGTCAGCACAACACTAACCCCGCTAACTGCTGTTGGATATTGTTCTCGTTCCTCTTTAAACTCTAGGAGATGTGATGTTAAAATAAAATACACACTGCCCATAGCATTTTCAGTATTATCGCAACTTGAACAATGAAATGGAGAATAAATATCCAACAGCAAAGCATAAGTTGGGGTGTTGTGCTGACTGGTTGCTCTGTTTTCCTATTGGCTGTAATTTGATGACGTTACCTCTTATTCCACCAATCACAGTTAAGTAAGAGTTTACTGAAAGAATGCAATATGTACGACACCAGTATCCATTTTTTTGGGGCGCCGCCTCCCCTAGGAGGACCTATTGTGAGCCACAGGCGTTGGCAGGGTCCCTGGGAGCAGTGGCGCCCTCCTAGTGGCAGTGGGTGTCTTTCCAGGGGCGGCAGGATCTCTGCCAGGGGCGACGGCGCCCCCAGGGGCCCTTCCACATACAGCTTTACCCCAAGAACTTCATATTTTTGTCGTACATTTTGCATTCGTCCAGTAATCCCTTACTTAAACGTGATTGGTGGAGTAAGATGTGACGTCATAAAATTAGAGCCAATAGGAGAACAGAGCAATCAGTCA